>NC_057803.1:3235437-3560437 GCF_018294505.1 Triticum aestivum | reverse complement strand
GATGTTGTCAACTTTATTGCCGCTATGTAACACCCTGGATATAACTTTCCCAATTTGTACTCCAACTCTTGCCGTTTCCAGTGTTAAGTTATATTTATTCTCGGGTTTGGGTCATTGTCTCCGTGTGTTGTTGTCATTGTCATGCATCTCATATCATGTCATCATGTGCATTGCATCTGCATACGTGTTCATCTCATGCGTTCGAGCATTTTCCCCGTTGACCGTTTTGCATTCCGGCGCTTCGTTCTCCTCTGGTGGTCATTTCTAGCTTTCTTTCGTATGTGGGGATTAAACATTTCCGGATTGGACCAAGACTTGCCAAGCGGCCTTGGTTTACTACCGGTAGACCGCCTGTCAAGTTTCGTATCATTTGGACTTCGTTTGATACTCCAACGGTTAACCGAGGGACCGAAAAGGCCTCATGTGTGTTGCAGCCCAACACCCCTCCAATTTGGCCCAAAACCCACCAAACTCTGCTCCATCATCTAGAGCGTTCGATCACGATCGCGTGGCCGAAAACCGCACCTCATTTAGACTCTCCTAGCTCCCTCTATGCCTATTTAAACACCCCCTGATTTTCGGATCTCCTCCTACCTCCGAAACCCTAAAAATCATCTCCGCGCGCCGGACACCGCCACCGTCCTCTCCCGGGTTGCCACGTGGCACCCGCCGCCGCCTCCTACCGCGCGGCCCGGGAGCCCACGGCCGGCCCCCGCGGCCCGCTTCCCGCGCTGCCTCGCGCTGCATCGCGCCGCCCCGCTCCGCCTCTCGCCGCCTGCCGCGCCGCGCCGCCCCGCTCCGGTGGCCGCCGCCCGAGCCGCCGCACGCCGCCGCCTCTTCACGCCGGCGACAAGCAACGCCGCCCCTCCGTGCCTTTGCCGCCCGGCCACCGCGGCCGGCCCGAGCCGCCGCCACCACGCGGCCGGGCCCGAGCCGCCGCCACCGCCTTCACCATCGCCGGCCCCGGCCATCTCCCCCTACGGCCGCTGCCCTGCCCGTCTCCGGTGAACAGTGCCCGCGCCGCCGCTACAGTGTTTCGCCCGATCCAGATCTGGAAACCCTAGGTCGTTTTTTCTCTAACTCCCGAAATTTGCAGATCCAAGTGCCTCTGTTCGTGGCCCCGTAACTTTGCATCCGTAGCTCCGATTCATGCATATAGCATATCAAAATGTTCAGCTCAGAGAGTACATCATTTCATTCCATTGCATCATTTTCATTTGAGTTCATCTTCATGCCCGAAATGCTGTTAGAAGAGGGCTAATTGAGTTAATTGTCAGATCTGCTACTCCGTTTAGCACTTTTGTCATTTTTGCCATGATTAATGTGTGCATGCTATGCCCTGATGCTCTACATATGTTTTGTTAAGGGTTTTGTCATCTTTCCAGAGGTGCAACCCATGTATTTTTGTGATGTGTGTGGTGACTTGTGCAAACTTGCAAAGTGGTGCACTTGCTAAGTCTGTTTTCAGGGACTTAGTAATTTCACTAAGTCCTTGATCTGTTTATCTCATGATGCCATATGGTCATGTTGTTTCCTAGTGATCCGTGCCTCTTTTGAGGATGATCAGTAAGGGTGTTTTGTTAATATTGTAGTGCTCTATCCATCCATGTCTTTGTTTGCAATTATGGAGCACCCTAGCTTGAGTCAATCGAGCTCTATTTTTGCTACTTTGTGAATCTGGGCAGATTGTCAACTTGTTTGCAATTTTACCGGTGATGTTGTAGTTGATCCGTGCATGCTATGCTATTGTTCTTGCCATGTCTAGCTTGCATTTTGTGCCTTCTTGATGGGTGTATGCTTGTCTTGCCATGACTTGCACCGTAGTGAGTGCATCGAGCTCGTAAACATGCCTACTTGAGTTATATTTCAGCATGTGCCAGTTTTCACTAAGTCTGAAAACTGATTATGTTTTTGCTATGTTCACATGCTTGCAATTGTATTTTCTGATCCCTTTTGGCTCAAGGTCACTAAGGGACTTTTGTTAAGCTCTTTGAGTAGCTCCATGCAATGCTTTACTTTTCCATGTTCAGGTCCTGTAGCATGTAGTTTTGTTGCTCCGAAGAGGGGTACCTGATCTGAAATTCCAGACAAGTGTTAATTTCACTAAGTCTGAGATATGTTTGCCATATGCATTTTTGCCATGCTTGTTTGAACCTGTTAATGGATGAATTGGCCATGGCTCAGTGCTAGACTTTTGTTAAGCATCTTGTATGCATCCCTGCCATGTATTTTGTGTCATGTTTGGGTGCTGTAGCATGTTCATCTGATTGCATTTAGTTGGCTACTTGCTGTAAATCGCAGACCGGTGCCATTTTTGAATCGCTTGCCATTTCCAAACCGTAACTCCGATTCCAGCGTTCTTTATATCGTTTTCAAGCGATTTCATCTCATCTTTCCAGTGGCACACTTGGTTTTTCAAGTTGAGGCCAGGTTCATGTATTTCCTGTCATATCTTGCATTTTGCATCCCGCATCGCATCCCGCATATCATCTTTGCATCGTGTTGTTTGAGTTTGCACGTGGTTGATTGTATCCTTGTTGCTTGTTTGTCTTGTTTGGGTAGAGCCGGGAGACGAGTTCGCTAACGAGGAGCCCATTGAGTTTGCTTTCGAGGATCCAGTCAACTCTGACAACTGTGCAGGCAAGATGATCATACCCTCGAAATCACTACTATCTTTGCTATGCTAGTTTGCTCGCTCTTTTGCTATGCCAATGCTATGATGCCTACCACTTGCTTTCAATCCTCCCAAATTGCCATGTCAAACCTCTAACCCACCATGTCCTAGCAAACCGTTGGTTGGCTATGTTACCGCTTTGCTCAGCCCCTCTTATAGCGTTGCTAGTTGCAGGTGAAGATTGGAGGCCGTTCCTTGTTGGAACATTTATTTACTTGTTGGGATATCATTATATTATCTTGTTATCTTAATGCATCTATATACTTGGTAAAGGGTGGAAGGCTCGGCCTCTCGCCTAGTGTTTTGTTCCACTCTTGCCGCCCTAGTTTCCGTCATATCGGTGTTATGTTCCCGGATTTTGCGTTCCTTATGCGGTTGGGTTATAATGGGAACCCCTTGATAGTTCGCCTTGATTAAAGCTTTTCCAGCAATGCCCAACCTTGGTTTTACCATTCGCCACCTAGCCTCTTTTTCCCTTGGGTTTCCGGAGCCCGAGGGTCATCTTATTTTAAACCCCCCTGGGCCAGTGCTCCCTCTGAGTGTTGGTCCAAGCCGGGCAGCCTGCGGGGCCACCTCGGGGAAACTTGAGGGTTGGTTTTACTCGTAGCTTGACCTATCTGAGTGTGCCCTGAGAACGAGATATGTGTAGCTCCTATCGGGATTTGTCGGCACATTCGGGCGGTGTTGCTGGTCTTGTTTTAACCTGTCGAAGTGTCTTGAATTACCGAGATACCGAGTCTGATCGGAACGTCTTGGGAGGAGGTCTATTACTTCGTTGACCGTGAGAGCTTGTCATGGGCTAAGTTGGGACTCCCCTGCAGGGATTGAACTTTCGAAAGCCGTGCCCGCGGTGATGGGCAGAAGGGAATTTGTTAATGTTCGGTTATAGATAACTTGAACCTTAATTAATTAAAATGAATCAACTGAGTGTGTTACCGTGATGGCCTCTTCTTGGCAGAGTCCGGGAAGCGGACACGGTGTTGGAGTAATGTTTGCGCAGGTTGCTCTCTAGTTTCTCGCTCGCGCTTTGCCTCCTCTTCTCGCTCTCTTTTGCGAATAAGTTAGCCACCATACTTGCTAGTCGCTTGCTGCAGCTCCACTATATTTACCTTGCCTTACCTATAAGCTTAAATAGTCTTGATCGCGAGGGTGCGAGATTGCTGAGTCCCTGTGGCTCACAGATTACTATTACACCAGATGCAGGGCCTGATGATTCCGCTCCAGGAGACACGTATGAGCTCAAGTGGGAGTTCGACGAAGACTCTCAACGTTACTATGTTTCCTTTCCCGATGATCAGTAGTGGTGCCCAGTTGGGGGTGAACGGGACCGTGTCGCATGTTGGGTTCTCTTTTATTTTGGCGCCGTAGTCGGGCCATGAGTGTTTGGATGATGTAATGTTATTTATGTACTTGATTGACGTGGCGAGTGTAAGCCAACTATGTTATCTCCCCTTTATTATTTATATTACATGGGATGTTGTGAAGATTGCCTAACTTGCGACATATGCCTTCAATGCGATTATGTCTCTAAGTCGTGCCTCGACACGTGGGAGCTATAGTCGCATCGAGGGTGTTACAAGTTGGTAATCAGAGCCTTCCCCGACCTTAGGAGCCCCATTGCTTGATCGTTTTTAGCGGCCGAGTTGTGTCTAGAAAAATGTTTTGAGTCTTTTAGGAATTATATATCGGAGAGTTTAGGAATTCTTTTTACTTCCCAGTCTCCTCATCGCTCTGGTAAGGCATCCTGACGTAGAGTTTTGACTCTTCTCTTCTCAAATTTCACTAAAAAAATTTAGGATCACGCGGGTATCTTGGAATCGTTCCGATGGTTTTATGATGAGAACATTGTCTTGGTGCCTCCTGTCAGGGGTTTAGTGGAAGTGTCCCGGGGAGTTGAGCTCTGAGGTGTTGTCATCATAATTTTATCGTTGCAGTTCTGGAATACCTGAGTTTAGTACGCCGACATCGAAAATCTCTTTTATGCAGTTCGTTGGTGAGATAACCTCGACGCCACCCAGTACTGGGGCGGGAGTTCGGGAGTATCGCCATAACTTGTATAACGGATGCTTTTCGAAGGTTGAGGTAGATGGTTTCCGAAGGTTTCTTGGTTATGTGTTGAAGGATGGATACAGCTGGATGTAGGATTTGCTAGTTTGGGTGAGATATTATGCTTCCCCTGTATCCCCAACACCTGATTGCATAACCGGAAAGGTTCGGGAGTTTCATAGGTGGGAATTCTAGTAGCTCTAGTTCTTCTTCCACGGATATTGGTTTGAGATTGGGATTTCTTACCGATTATTCGTTCTTGATCCGTACCTTGTTGATTTATTTCTCTACCTTAATTCTACGTGGCTTCTCAATTTATGGATATGTGACCATTTCAAGAGGAATGCATTTGTTCATTTTGTTCGGATGTGAAGACTATATGTTGCAATTTTCATTCCGTTGGATTCAGCTTCAATATTTATCTGTCAATGTGCTAATGGTGGTCAACCTCTTCAGGATGGCTCCTCCAACGCGCACGACTCCGAATCCTGATCCGCCACCACCTCCACCTCCTCCAGAGGCATGGCAAGCTGTGATGGCCGCAACCAATGCAAACACACAGTTGATCATGCAAATTCTCCAAGAGCGCAATCAAGGCAACCAAGGGAATCAAGGCAACAATCAGAGTCACTTTGCTACACTCAACCAGTTCCTTGCTAACGGGCCAAAGACTTTCAGCAATTGTGTTGAGGCAACCGATGCTGACGATTGGCTTGTGGATCTGTGTAAGCATTTCGAGTGCAGTAACGTCAGGCCTGAGGACTTTGTCAAGTTCGCTTCCTTCCAACTCAAAGATCAAGCTGCAGAATGGTTCCAGCAGTACAAGGACTCCAGAGGTGGACGTGTTATCACTTGGGATGATTTCCGTCGAGATTTCCGAGCTCATCATATTCCCCAGAGCATGGTTGAAAGCAAGCGTGAGGAATTCCGCAATCTGAAGCAAGGCTCTTTGTCTGTCTATGACTACAACAAGTTGTTCCAGAAGCTCGCCCGCTTTGCCAAGCAGGACGTCCCTGATGAGAAGAGCATGATATATCAGTTCAGGGGTGGTCTCAGAGAAGAAATCCAGCTCGCTCTTGTTCTCTTTGAACCCTTGAGATACGATGAGTTCTACAACATGGCACTGAAGCAAGAGGCTGCTCAGTTGAGGTGTGATGCTTCCAAGAAGCGAGTCAGAGATGTTACTCCTTCTTCCTCTACTCAAGTGGCCAAGCAGCAGAAGTATTGGCTTCCTCCTCCTCCATTCCGTCAGCCGTATCAGCAGAAGAGCAAAGGTGGCAGTGGTTCTTCCCACCCACCCAACCCTGGCTTTCAGAACAAGACTTCGTCTCAAGCTCCAAGATCGAGTGCTCCGTATCACCGTCCGCTTTCAGAGGTCACGTGCAACAAGTGCCAACAGAAGGGTCACTATGCCAACAAGTGTTTCAACCAGAGGCGTCTTCCTCCTCCTCCTCCTGTGAGATCGGCAAGTACAGCTGTGGTCAAGCATAACCCCAAGCACGCCAAGGTCAATTTGATGAATGCAGCTCAGGCAGAGGATTCTTCAGATGTCATCATGGGTAACCTTCCTGTTAATGATATTCCTGCAAGAGTTCTTTTTGACACGGGTGCATCGCATTGTTTCATGTCAAAGCCATTTTTTACCAAGCATGAGTTCGTTTCTTCTCATTTGGGTAAACAAATGGATATCGTTTCTCCTGGCAAACGTTTGAGTGCTAGTCTGGAGGTGCCAGATGTTACTATCACATTGGGCGACTACAAGTTCCTTTCTTCCCCAATGGTTCTTGGTAACTCGGATATTGATCTTATTCTCGGAATGGATTGGCTTTCTAAGCACAAGGCTCAACTTGATTGTGCAGCCAGGCAGATTCAATTGACTCATTCGTCTGAGGATGTAATTGTCTTTGCCGCTCGTGATGATACCATTCGTCTGTTTTCTCTCAATGAGAAGGGTGAATTGGATGCCATCTCGCAAATTCCAGTCGTTTGCGAATATCAAGACGTCTTTCCAGAAGAGCTTCCAGGAATGCCTCCGCACCGGCCAGTTGAATTCGTTATTGATCTTGAGCCTGGCACGGAACCTGTGTGCAAACGTCCTTACAAGCTCGGACCTGAAGAGTTGAAGGAGCTGAAGAAGCAACTCGATATTCAAGAGAAAATGGGTCTCATCCGGCCTAGTTCTTCTCCGTGGGGTTGTGGTGTTCTTTTTGTGAAGAAGAAGGATGGAACGGACCGACTTTGTGTTGATTACCGTCCAGTGAACAAGAAGACCATCAAGAACAAATATCCACTTCCCAACATCAATGAGCTGTTCGAACAACTCAAAGGTGCTCGAGTATTCTCCAAGCTTGATCTCCGTATGGGTTATCATCAGATTCGAATCCGTGAGCAAGATATTCCCAAGACGGCTTTCAGGACAAGCTTTGGTTCATATGAATACACTGTCATGTCTTTTGGTCCTCGTCAACGCTCCTCCGACGTTCTCTCGCATGATGAACTTCATCTTCAACGCCTACACCAATGACTTTGTTTTGGTCTATCTCGACGACATTCTGGTTTTCTCGAAGAACAAGGAAGATCATGCCAAGCACTTGCGTTTGGTTCTCGATAAGCTCAGGGAACATCAGTTCTACGCCAAGTTCTCCAAGTGTGAATTTTGGCTCGATGAGGTTCTTTATCTTGGTCATATCATCTCTGCCAAGGGCATTGCCGTGAATCCTGAGAAGGTGTCTGCAATTGTGAATTGGGAACCTCCTCAGAACGTGAAGCAACTCCGCAGTTTCCTCGGTCTCGCAAGCTATTGCCGAAGATTCGTTGAAAACTTTTCTAAGATCGCGAAGCCTCTCTCTAATCTTCTCAGAAGCACGTCAAGTACGTTTGGTCTCCGGAGTGTGATATTGCTTTCAACACTTTGAAAGAGAAATTGATCACTGCTCCAGTTCTGACTCCGCCTGATGAATCCAAGCCGTACGAGGTCTTTTGTGATGCCTCTCTCCAAGGTCTTGGCGCAGTATTGATGCAAGAGAAGAAAGTTGTTGCTTATACTCTCGCCAATTGAAGCCTAATGAGAAGAACTACCCCACTCATGATCTCGAGTTGGCGGCAGTTGTGCATGCTCTTTTGACTTGGAGACATCTTCTATTGGGAAGAAAAGTGGACATTTTCACTGATCACAAGAGTCTCAAGTACATCTTCACTCAGCCTAATCTCAACCTCAGGCAAACTCGATGGGTCGAAATGATTCAAGAGTATAATCCGAGTATCGAGTATACTCCAGGCAAGGCTAATGTGATTGCTGACGCATTGAGCAGGAAAGCTTACTGCAACAGTCTGATTCTCAAGCCTTATCAACCCGAGCTTTGTGAAGCTTTCCGCAAACTTAATCTGCAAGTTGTTCCTCAAGGTTTCCTCGCCAACCTTCTAGTCTCTCCTACCTTAGAAGACCAGATTCGCCAAGCCCAGCTTCTTGATGCTATGGTGAAAAAGGTGAAGATTGGGATTGCCAAGAGTCAGTCCAAGTACAAGTGCTACCACCTTGATGACAAGGACACTCTCTTCTTCGAGGATCGTATTGTTGTACCCAAAGGTGACCTCCGTAAAGTGATCTTGAACGAGGCTCACAATTCTCTCCTCTCCATCCACCCTGGGAGCACGAAGATGTATCAGGACCTCAAGCAAGCTTATTGGTGGACTCGAATGAAGCGCGAGATTGCTCAATTCGTGAATGAATGTGATGTCTGCAGAAGAGTGAAGGCAGAACACCAAAGGCCAGTAGGTCTCCTCCAACCTCTTGCCATTCCAGAATGGAAGTTTGACCACATTGAAATGGACTTCGTGACTGGGTTTCCAAAGTCCAAGCGTGGCAATGATGCTATATTCGTTGTCATCGATAAACTCACCAAAGTGGTTCATTTTCTGCCTATTAAAGAGTCGATCACTGCAGCTCAATTGGCGGAACTCTATACCTCTCGTATTGTCTCTCTGCACGGTATTCCTCAAGTGATCTCTTCAGACCGTGGCAGCATCTTTACCTCGAAGTTTTGGGATTCTTTTCAGAAGGCCATGGGCACCAACATCCGCTTCAGCACAGCTTTCCATCCTCAAACTAGCGGTCAAGTCGAGCGTGTCAACCAGATTCTTGAAGATATGCTCAGGGCTTGTGTGATCTCCTTCGGCATGAAGTGGGAAGATTGTCTTCCTTATGCTGAATTCTCCTACAACAACAGTTTTCAAGCAAGTTTGGGCAAGGCCCCTTTTGAAATTCTGTATGGCAGGAAGTGCCGTACCCCTCTCAACTGGTCTGAAACTAGTGAACGCCAGCTTTTGGGTAATGACTTAATCACACAGGCAGAAGAAATGTGCAAAGTCATTCATGATAACCTCAAAGCAGCCCAATCCCGCCAGAAGAGCTACTATGATAGTAAGCACCATGATTTGGCTTTCGAGATCAGAGATCATGTTTACCTCCGTGTCTCTCCTATGAAAGGTACTCGTTGCTTCGGTATCAAAGGGAAGCTTGCCCCTAGATACGTGGGACCTTTCAAGATTGTCAGCAAGAGAGGCGACCTCGCCTATCAACTCGAGCTTCCTTCAAACTTTGCAAATGTTCATGATGTGTTTCATGTCTCTCAGCTTCGAAAGTGCTTCAAGACTCCTGACCGCACAGTCAACTTCGAGGACATTGAGCTCCAAGAAGATCTCTCTTATCGTGAGCACCCAGTTGCTATTCTTGAAGAAACCGAACGCAAGACTCGCAACAAGTCAATCAAATTTCTCAAAGTCAAGTGGTCACACCATTCCGACCGTGAAGCTACCTGGGAACGCAAGGATCACCTCCGTTCTGAGTACCCGGCGTTCTTTCAGTCCTAGATCTCGGGACGAGATCCTTTCGTAGTGGTGGAGTGTTGTAACACCACGGATATAACTTTCCCAATTCGTACTCCAACTCTTGCCGTTTCCGGCGTTAAGTTATATTTATTCTCGGGTTCGGGTCTTTGTCTCCGTGTGTTGTTTTCATTGTCATGCATCTCATATCATGTCATCATGTGCATTCCATCTGCATATGTGTTCGTCTCATGCGTTCGAGCATTTTCCCCGTTGACCGTTTTGCATTCCGGTGCTTCGTTCTCCTCCGGTGGTCATTTCTAGCTTCCTTTCATGTGTGGGGATTAAACATTTCCGGATTGGACCGAGACTTGACAAGCAGCCTTGGTTTACTACCGGTAGACCGCCTGTCAAGTTTCGTATCATTTGGACTTCGTTTGATACTCCAACGGTTAACCGACGGACCAAAAAGGCCTCGTGTGTGTCGCAGCCCAACACCCCTCCAATTTGGCCCAAAACCCACCAAACTCTGCTCCATCATCTAGAGCGTTTGATCACGATCGCGTGGCCAAAAACCGCACCTCACTTGGACTCTCCTAGCTCCCTCTATGCCTATTTAAACACCCCCCGATTTTCGGATCTCCTCCTACCTCTGAAACCCTAAAAATCATCTCCGCGCGCCGGACACGTCCGTCCGCGCGCTGGACACCGCCGTCGTCCTCTCCCGAGTTGCCATGTGGCACCCGCCGCCGCCTCCCACCGCGCGGCCCGGGAGACCACGGCCGGCCCCCGCGGCCGCTTCCCGCGCCGCCTCGCGCCGCCCCGCTCCGCCTCTCGCCGCCCTGCCGCGCCGCCCCGCTCCGGTGGCCGCCGCCCGAGCCGCCGCACGCCGCCGCCTCTCCACGCAGGCGACGAGCAACGCCGCCCCGCCGCGCCTTCGCCGCCCGGCCACCGTGGTCGGCCCGAGCCGCCGTCGCCACCGCGGTCGTCGCCGCCACCACCGCGGCCGGCCCGAGCCGCCGCCACCGCCTTCACCATCGCCGGCCCCGGCCATCTCCCCCTCCAGCCGCCGCCCTGCCCGTCTCTGATGAACAGTGCCCGCGCCGCCGCTACAGTGTTTCGCCCGATCCAGATCTGGAAACCCTAGGTCGTTTTTTTTCTCTAACTCCCGAAATTTGCAGATCCAAGTGCCTCTGTTCGTGGCCCCGTAACTTTGCATCCATAGCTCCGATTAATGCATATAGCATATCAAAATGTTCATCTCAGAGAGTACATCATTTCATTCCATTGAATTATTTTCATTTGAGTTCAACTTGATGCCCGAAATGCTGTTAGAAGAGGGCTACTTGAGTTAATTGTCAGATCTGCTACTCCGTTTAGCCATTTTGTCATTTTTGCCATGATTAATGTGTGCATGCTATGCCCTGATGCTCTACATATGTTTTGTTAAGGGTTTTGTCATCTTTCCAGTGGTGCAAGCCATGTATTTTTGTGATGTGTGTGGTGACTTGTGCAAGCTTGCAAAGTGGTGCACTTACTAAGTCTGTTTTCAGGGACAGTAATTTCACCAAGTCCTTGATCTGTTTATCTCATGTTGCCATATGTTCATGTTGTTTCCTAGTGATCCGTGCCTATTTTGAGGATGATCAGTAAGGATGTTTTGTTAATATTGTAGTGCTCTATCCATCCATGTCTTTGTTTGTAATTATGGAGCACCCTAGCTTGAGTCAATCGAGCTCTAGTTTTGCTACTTTGTGAATCTGGGCAGATTGTCAACTTGTTTACAATTTTGCCGGTGATGTTGTAGTTGATCCATGCATGCTATGCTATTGTTCTTGCCATATCTAGCTTGCGTTTTGTGCCTTCTTGATGGGTGTATGCTCTTCTTGCCATGACTTGCACCGTAGTGAGTGCATCAAGCTCGTAAACATGCCTACTTGAGTTATATTTCAGCATGTGCCCGTTTTCACTAAGTCTGAAAACTGATTATGTTTTTGCTATGTTCACATGCTTGCAATTGTATTTTCTGATCCCTTTTGGCTCAAGGTCACTAAGGGACTTTTGTTAAGCTCTTTGAGTAGCTCCATTCCATTCTTTACTTTGCCATGTTCATGTCCTGTAGCATGTAGTTTTGTTGCTCCGAAGAGGGCTACCTGATCTGAAATTCCAGACAAGTGTTAATTTCACTAAGTGTGAGATATGTTTGCCATATGCATTTTTGCCATGCTTGTTTGAACCTGTTAATGGATGAATTGGCCGTGGCTCAGTGCTGGACTTTTGTTAAGCATCTTGTATGAATCCCTGACATGTATTTTGTTGTCATGTTTGGGTGTTGTAGCATGTTCATCTCATTGCATTTAGTTGGCTACTTGCTGTAAATCGCAGACCGGTGCCATTTTTGAATCGCTTGCCATTTCCAAACCGTAACTCCGATTCCGGCGTTCTTTATATCGTTTTCAAGAGATTTCATCTCATCTTTCCAGTGGCACACTTGGTTTTTCAAGTTGAGGCCAGGTTCATGCATTTCCTGTCATATCTTGCATTTTGCATCCCGCATAGCATATCATCTTTGCATCGTGTTGTTTGAGTTTGCACGTGGTTGATTGTATCATTGTTGCTTGTTTGTCTTGTTTGGGTAGAGCCGGGAGACGAGTTCGCTAACAAGGAGCCCGTTGAGTTTGCTTTCGAGGATCCAGTCTGACAACTGTGCAGGCAAGATGATCATACCCTCGAAATCACTACTATCTTTGCTATGCTAGTTTGCTCGCTCTTTTGCTATGCCAATGCTACGATGCCTACCACTTGCTTTCAATCCTCCCAAATTGCCATGTCAAACCTCTAACCCACCATGTCCTAGCAAGCCGTTGGTTGGCTATGTTACCGCTTTGCTCAGCCCCTCTTATAGCGTTGCTAGTTGCAGGTGAAGATTGGAGGCCGTTCCTTGTTGGAACATTTATTTTACTTGTTGGGATATCATTATATTATCTTGTTATCTTAATGCATCTATATACTTGGTAAAGGGTGGAAGGCTCGGCCTCTCGCCTAGTGTTTTGTTCCACTCTTGCCGCCCTAGTTTTCCGTCATATCGGTGTTATGTTCCCAGATTTTGCGTTCCTTACGCGGTTGGGTTATAATGGGAACCCCTTGATAGTTCGCCTTGATTAAAGCTTTTCCAGCAATGCCCAACCATGGTTTTACCATTCGCCACCTAGCCTTTTTTCCCTTGGGTTACCGGAGCCCAAGGGTCATCTTATTTTAAACCCCCCCCGGGCCAGTGCTCCCTCTGAGTGTTGGTCCGAACCGGGCAGCCTGCGGGGCCACCTCGGGGAAACTTGAGGGTTGGTTTTACTCGTAGCTTGACCTATCTGAGTGTGCCCTAAGAACGAGATATGTGCAGCTCCTATCGGGATTTGTCGGCACATTCGGGCGGTGTTGCTGGTCTTGTTTTAACCTGTCAAAGTGTCTTGAATTACCGAGATACCGAGTCTGATCGGAACATCTTGGGAGGAGGTCTATTCCTTCATTGACCGTGAGAGCTTGTCATGGGCTAAGTTGGGACTCCCCTGCAAGGATTGAACTTTCGAAAGCCGTGCCCGCGGTGATGGGCAGAAGGGAATTTGTTAATGTCCGGTTGTAGATAACTTGAACCTTAATTAATTAAAATGAATCAACTAAGTGTGTTACCGTGATGGCCTCTTCTCGGCGGAGTCCGGGAAGCGGACACGGTGTTGGAGTAATGTTTGCGCAGGTTGCTCTCTAGTTTCTCGCTCGCGCTTTGCCTCCTCTTCTCGCTCTCTCTTGTAAATAAGTTAGCCACCATACTTGCTAGTCGCTTGCTGCAGCTCCACTCATATTTTACCTTGCCTTACCTATAAGCTTAAATAGTCTTGATCGCGAGGGTGCGAGATTGCTGAGTCCCTGTGGCTCACAGATTACTATTACACCAGATGCAGGGCCTGATGATTCCGCTCCAGGAGACACGTATGAGCTCAAGTGGGATTTCGACAAAGACTCTCAATGTTACTATGTTTCCTTTCCCGATGATCAATAGTGGTGCCCAGTTGGGGGTGAACGGGACCGTGTCGCATGGTGGGTTCTCTTTTATTTTGGCGCCGTAGTCGGGCCATGAGTGTTTGGATAATGTAATGTTATTTATGTACTTGATTGACGTGGCGAGTGTAAGCCAACTATGTTATCTCCCCTTTATTATTTACATTACATGGGATGTTGTGAAAATTGCCTAACTTGCGACATATGCCTTCAATGCGATTATGTCTCTAAGTCGTGCCTCGACACGTGGGAGCTATAGTCGCATCGAGGGTGTTACACACTACTAGTCTTATTTTGCTTCAACGGTATTGTGGGATGAAGCGGCCCGGACCAACCTTACACGTACGCTTACGTGAGACCAGTTCCACCGACTGACATGCACTAGTTGCATAAGGTGGCTGGCGGGTGTCTGTCTCTCCCACTTTAGTTGGAGTGGATTCAATGAAAAGGGTCCTTATGAAGGGTAAATAGAAGTTGACAAATCACGTTGTGGCTTTAACGTAGGTAAGAAAATGTTCTTGCTAGAACCCTCTTGCAGCCACGTAAAACTTGCAACAACAATTAGAGGACGTCTAACTTGTTTTTGCAGCAAGTGTTTTTTGATGTGATATGGCCAAAGTTGTGATGAATGATGAATGATATATGTGATGTATGAGATCATGTTCTTGTAATAGGAATCACGACTTGCATGTCAATGAATATGACAACCGGCAGGAGCCATAGGAGTTGTCTTTATTTTTTGTATGACCTGCGTGTCATTGAGAAACGCCATGTAAATTACTTTACTTTATTGCTAAACATGTTAGCCATAGTAGTAGAAGTAATAGTTGGAGAGCAACTTCATGGAGACACGATGATGGAGATCATGATGATGGAGATCATGGTGTCATGCCGGTGACAAGATGATCATGGAGCCCCAAGATGGAGATCACAGGAGCTATATGATATTGGCCATATCATGTCACTATTATTCGATTACATGAGATGTTTATCATGTTTTTGCATCTTGTTTACTTAGAACGATGGTAGTAAATAAGATGATCCCTCATAATAATTTCAAGAAAGTGTTTCCCCTAACTGTGCGTCGTTGCGACAGTTTGTTGTTTCGAAGCACCACGTGATGATCAGGTGTGATAGATTCCAACGTTCACATACAACGGGTGTAAGACAGATTTACACATGCAAACACTTAGGGTGACTTGACAAGCCTAGCATGTACAAACATGGCCTCGGAACACAGAAGACCGAAAGGTCGAGCATGAGTCGTATAGAAGATACGATCAACACGAAGATGTTCACCAATGTTAACTAGTCCGTCTCACGTGATGATCGGACACGGCCTAGTTAACTCGGATCATGTTATACTTAGATGACTGGAGGGATGTCTATCTGAGTGGGAGTTCATTGAATAATTTGATTAGATGAACTTAATTATCATGAACTTAGTCTAAAATCTTTACAACATGTCTTGTAGATCAAATGGCCAACGTTGTCCTCAACTTCAACGCGTTCCTAGAGAAAACCAAGCTGAAAGACGATGGCAGCAACTATACGGACTGGGTCCGGAACCTGAGGATCATCCTCATAGCTGCCAAGAATGATTATGTCCTACAAGCACTGCTAGGTGAAGCACCTGCTCTCCCTGCAGAACAAGACGTTATGAACGCTTGGCAGACACGTGCTGATGATTACTCCCTCGTTCAGTGCGGCATGCTTTACAGCTTAGAACCGGGGCTCCAAAAGCGTTTTGAGAGACACGGAGCATATGAGATGTTCGAAGAGCTGAAAATGGTTTTTCAAGCTCATGCCCGGGTCGAGAGATATGAAGTCTCCGACAAGTTCTTCAGTTGTAAGATGGAGGAAAACAGTTCTGTCAGTGAGCACATACTCACTATGTCTGGGTTACATAACCGCTTGACTCAGCTAGGAGTTAATCTCCCGGATGACACGGTCATTGACAGAATCCTTCAGTCGCTTCCACCGAGCTGCAAGAGCTTTGTGATGAACTTCAATATGCAGGGGATGGAAAAGACCATTCCTGAAGTATTTGCAATGCTGAAATCAGCAGAGGTAGAAGTCAAAAAGGAACTTCAAGTGTTGATGGTGAATAAAACCACTAAGTTCAAGAAAGGCAAGGGTAAGAAGAACTTCAAGAAGGACGGCAAGGGAGTTGCCGCGCCCGGTAAGCAAGCTGCCGGGAAGAAGCCAAAGAATGGACCCAAACCCGAGACTGAGTGTTTTTATTGCAAGGGAAGTGGTCACTGGAAGCGGAACTGCCCCAAATACTTAGCGGACAAGAAGGCCGGCATCACGAAAGGTATATGTGATATACATGTAATTCATGTGTACCTTACCAGTACTCGTAGTAGCTCCTGGGTATTTGATACCGGTGCGGTTGCTCACATTTGTAACTCAAAGCAGGAGCTACGGAATAAGCGGAGACTGGCGAAGGACGAGGTGTCGATGCGCGTCGGGAATGGTTCCAAGGTTGATGTGATCGCCGTCGGCATGCTACCTCTACATTTACCTACGGGATTAGTTTTAAACCTCAATAATTGTTATTTAGTGCTAGCTTTGAGCATGAACATTGTATCAGGATCTCGTTTAATACGAGATGGCTACTCATTTAAATCCGAGAATAATGGTTGTTCTGTTTATATGAGAGATATGTTTTATGGTCATGCTCCGATGGTGAATGGTTTATTCTTAATGAATCTCGAGTGTAATGCTACACATATTCATAGTGTGAATACCAAAAGATGTAGGGTTGATAATGATAGTCCCACATACTTGTGGCACTGCCGCCTTGGTCACATAGGTGTCAAATGCATGAAGAAGCTCCATGCAGATGGACTTTTAGAGTCTCTTGATTACGAATCATTTGACACGTGCGAACCCTGCCTCATGGGTAAAATGACCAAGACTCCGTTCTCAGGAACAATGCAGCGAGCAACCAACTTATTGGAAATCATACGTACTGATGTGTGCGGTCCAATGAGTCTTGAGGCTCGCGGTGGCTATCGTTATGTTCTCACCCTCACTGATGACTTGAGTAGATATGGGTATGTCTATTTAATGAAACACAAGTCTGAGACCTTTGAAAAGTTCAAGGAATTTCAGAGTGAGGTTGAGAATCAACGTGACAGGAAAATCAAGTTCTTGCGATCAGATCGCGGGGGAGAATATTTGAGTCACGAACTTGGCACACACTTAAGAAAATGTGGAATAGTTTCACAACTCACGCCGCCTGGAACACCTCAGTGTAATGGTGTGTCCGAACGTCGTAAGCGCACTCTATTAGATATGGTGCGATCTATGATGTCTCTTACCGATTTACCGCTATCATTTTGGGGCTATGCTTTAGAGACTGCCGCATTCACTTTAAATAGGGCTCGGTCAAAATCCGTTGAGACGACACCGTATGAATTATGGTTTGGGAAGAAACCTAAGCTGTCGTTTCTAAAAGTTTGGGGATGCGATGCTTATGTCAAGAAACTTCAACCTGAAAAGCTCGAACCCAATTCGGAAAAATGCGTCTTCATAGGATACCCTAAAGAAACTATTGGGTATACCTTCTACCTCAGATCCGAAGGCAAGATCTTTGTTGCCAAGAATGGATCCTTTCTAGAGAAAGAGTTTCTCTCGAAATAAGTAAGTGGGAGGAAAGTAGAACTTGATGAAGCATTACCTCTTGAACCGGAAAGTGGCGCAACTCAAGAAAATATTCCTGAGGTGCCTGCACCGACTAGAGAGGAAGTTAATGATGATGATCATGAAACTTCAGATCAAGTTGCTACTGAACTTCGTAGGTCCACAAGGACACGTTCTGCACCAGAGTGGTATGGCAACCCTGTCTTGGAAATCATGTTGTTAGAAAATGGTGAACCTTTGAACTATGAAGAAGCGATGGCGGGCCCGGATTCCGACAAATGGCTGGAAGCCATGAAATCCGAGATAGGATCCATGTATGAAAAAGAAGTATGGACTTTGACTGACTTGCCCGTTGAGCGGCGAGCCATAGAAAATAAATGGATCTTTAAGAAGAAGACAGACGCGGATGGTAATGTGACCATCTATAAAGCTCGGCTTGTCGCTAAGGGTTATTGACAAGTTCAAGGGGTTGACTACGATGAGACTTTCTCACCCATAGCGAAGCTGAAGTCCGTCCGAATCATGTTAGCAATTGCCGCATTCTATGATTATGAGATATGGCAAATGGACGTCAAAACGGCATTCCTTAATGGTTTCCTTAAGGAAGAATTGTATATGATGCAGCCGGAAGGTTTTGTCGATCCTAAGAATGCTGACAAGGTATGCAAGCTCCAACGCTCGATTTATGGGCTGGTGCAAGCATCTCGGAGTTGGAACATTCGCTTTGATGAGATGATCAAAGCATTTGGGTTTATGCAGACTAATGGAGAAGCTTGTGTTTACAAGAAAGTGAGTGGGAGCTCTGTAGCATTTCTCATATTATATGTAGATGACATACTTTTGATGGGAAATGATATAGAACTTTTGGACAGCATTAAGGCCTACTTGAATAAAAGTTTTTCAATGAAGGACCTTGGAGAAGCTGCTTATATATTAGGCATCAAGATCTATAGAGATAGATCAAGTCACCTCATAGGTCTTTCACAAAGCACATACCTTGATAAGATATTGAAGAAGTTCAATATGGATCAGTCTAAGAAGGGGTTCTTGCCTGTGTTGCAAGGTGTGAAATTGAGCTCAGCTCAATGTTCGACCACGGCAGAAGATATAGAAGAGATGAGTGTCATCCCCTATGCCTCAGCCATAGGGTCTATTATGTATGCCATGCTATGTACCAGGCCTGATGTAAACCTTGCCGTAAGTTTGGTAGGAAGGTACCAAAGTAATCCCAGCAAGGAACACTGGACAGCGGTCAAGAATATCCTGAAGTACCTGAAAAGGACTAAGGACATGTTTCTCGTTTATGGAGGTGACGAAGAGCTCGTCGTAAAGGGTTACGTCGACGCTAGCTTCGACACAGATCTGGATGACTCTAAGTCACAAACCGGATACGTGTATATGTTGAATGGTGGAGCAGTAAGCTGGTGCAGCTGCAAGCAGAGCGTCCTGGCGGGATCTACATGTGAAGCGGAGTACATGGCAGCCTCGGAGGCAGCGCATGAAGCAATTTGGGTGAAGGAGTTCATCACCGACCTAGGAGTCATACCCAATGCGTCGGGGCCGATCAAACTCTTCTGTGACAACACTGGAGCTATTGCACTTGCCAAGGAGCCTAGGTTTCACAAGAAGACCAGGCACATCAAGCGTCGCTTCAACTCCATTCGTGAAAATGTTCAAGATGGAGACATAGATATTTGTAAAGTACATACGGATCTGAATGTCGCAGATCCGTTGACTAAACCTCTCCCTAGGGCAAAACATGATCAACACCAGAACTCTATGGGTGTTCGATTCATCACAATGTAACTAGATTATTGACTCTAGTGCAAGTGGGAGACTGTTGGAAATATGCCCTAGAGGCAATAATAAAAGCATTATTATTATATTTCCTTGATCATGATAATTGTCTTTTATTCATGCTATAATTGTGTTATCCGGAAATCGTAATACATGTGTGAATGCATAGACACCAACATGTCCCTAGTAAGCCTCTAGTTGACTAGCTCATTGATCAATAGATAGTCCAGGTTTCCTGACTATGGACGTTGGATGTCATTGATAACGAGATCACATCATTAGGAGAATGATGTGATGGACAAGACCCAATCCTAAACATAGCACAAGATCGTATAGTTCGTTTGCTAGAGTTTTTCCAATGTCAAGTATCTTTTCCTTAGACCATGAGATCGTGTAACTCCCGGATACCGTAGGATTGCGTTGGGTGTACCAAACGTCACAACGTAACTAGGTGACTATAAAGGTATACTACGGGTATCTCCGAAAGTGTCTGTTGGGTTGACACGGATCAAGACTGGGATTTGTCACTCCATATGACGAAGAGGTATCTCTGGGCCCACTCGGTAATGCATCATCATAATGAGCTCAAAGTGACCAAGTGTCTGGTCTCGGGATCATGCATTACGGTACGAGTAAAGTGACTTGCCAGTAACGAGATTGGACGAGGTATTGGGATACCGATGATCGAATCTCGGGCAAGTAACGTACCGATTGACAAAGGGAATTGTATACGGGGTTGCTTGAATCCTCGACATCGTGGTTCATCCGATGAGATCATCGAGGAGCATGTGGGATCCAACATGGGTATCCAGATCCCGCTATTGGTTATTGACCGGAGAGTCGTCTCGGTCATGTCTACATGTTTCCCGAACCCGTAGGGTCTACACACTTAAGGTTCGGTGACGCTAGGGTTGTAGAGATATGAGCATGCAGTAACCCGAAAGTTGTTCAGAGTCCCGGATGAGATCCCGGACATTACGAGGAGTTCCGTAATGGTCCGGAGGTGAAGAATTATATATAGGAAGTGCAGTTTCAGCCATCGGGAGAGTTTCGGGGGTCAACGGTATTGTACCGGGACCACCGGAAGGGTCCCGGGGGTCCACCGGGTGGGGCCACCCATCCCGGAGGTGCCCATGGGCTGAAGTGGGGAGGGAACCAGCCCATAGTGGGCTGGTGCGCCCCCCCTTGGGCCCCCCATGCGCCTAGGGTTGGGAACCCTAGGGGAGGGGCGCCTCCACTTGCCTTGGGGGGCACTCCACCCCCTTGGCCGCCGCCCCCCTAGGAGATCCCATCTCCTAGGGCCGGCGCACCCCCTAGGGGGCCTATATAAAGGGGGAGGGAGGGCAGCCACACTCTGAAGCCTTGGCACCTCCCTCTCCCCTACTACACCTCTCCCTCTCGCAGAAGCTCGGCGAAGCCCTGCTGCGGTGACTACTGCATCCACCACCACGCCGTCGTGCTGCTGGATCTTCATCAACCTATCCTTCCCCCTTGCTGGATCAAGAAGGAGGAGACGTCACACTGACCGTACGTGTGTTGAACGCGGAGGTGCCGTCCGTTCGGCGCTAGGATCTCCGGTGATTTGGATCACGATGAGTACGACTCCCTCATCCCCGTTCTTTGAACGCTTCCGCTCGTGATCTACAAACGTATGTAGATGCATCCGATCACTCGTTGCTAGATGAACTCATAGATGGATCTTGGTGAAAACGTAGGAAATTTTTTTGTTTTCTGCAATGTTCCCCAACACACATACCCCATGGAGAATGTGACTTGGACTCAGTTCCAATAGGCGTTTCGCACTGCTCATGTCTCAGCTAGAGCCATGAGTCTGAAGAATAAGGAGTTCCACAGCTTGCGCCAGGGAGGACGCACGGTATCTTAGTAGGTTGATGAATTCAGTAAGTTGGCCCGTTACGCCCTAGAGGACGTGGCCGCTGATGCAGCCAAGCAGGAGAAGTTTCTGGAGGGACTGAACGATGAGTTGGGAGTTCAGTTGACTGTGGCAACTAATACATCTCCAACGTATCTATAATTTTTGATTGCTCCATGCTATATTATCTACTGTTTTGGACTATATTGGGCTTTATTTTCCACTTTTATATTATTTTTGGTACTAACCTATTAACCGGAGGCTAGCCCAGAATTGCTGTTTTTTGCCTATTTCAGTGTTTCGAAGAAACGGAATATCAAACGGAGTCCAAACGGAATAAAATCTTCGGGAACGTGATTTTCTCACCGAACGTGATCCAGGAGACTTGGACCCTGCTCCAAGGAACAAAATAGGCGGTCACGAGGGTGGGGGCGCCCCCCCTAGGGTGTGCCTCCCTGCCTCGTGGGCCCCTCGTTGCTTCTCCGGCGTACTTCTTCCTCCTATATATACACACGTACCCCCAAACAATCAGAACAGGAGCCAAAAACCTAATTCCACCGCCGCAACTTTCTGTATCCACGAGATCCCATCTTGGGGCCTGTTCCGGAGCTCCGCCAGAAGAGGGTCATCATCACGGAGGGCTTCTACATCATCCTAGCCCCTCCGATGAAGTGTGAGTAGTTTACCTCAGACCTTCGGGTCCACAGTTAGTAGCTAGATGGCTTCTTCTCTCTCTTTGAATCTCAATACAAAGTTCTCCCCCTCTCTTCTGGAGATCTATTCGATGTAATCTTCTTTTTGCGGTGTGTTTGTTGAGACCGATGAATTGTGGGTTTATGATCAAGTCTATCTATGAATAATATTTGAATCTTCTCTGAATTCTTTTATGTATGATTGGTTATCTTTGCAAGTCTCTTCGAATTATCCGTTTGGTTTGGACAACTAGATTGGTAGTTCTTGCCATGGGAGAAGTGCTTAGCTTTGGGTTCGATCTTGTGGTGTCCTTACCCAGTGACAGAAGGGGCAGCAAGGCACGTATTGTATCATTGCCATCGAGGATAACAAGATGGGGTTTATTTCATATTGCATGAATTTATCTCTCTACATCATGTCATCTTGCTTAAAGCGTTACTTTGTTTTTAACTTAATACTCTAGATGCATGCTGGATAGCGGTCGATGAGTGGAGTAATAGTAGTAGATGCAGAATCGTTTCGATCTACTTGTCACGGACGTGATGCCTATATACATGATCATGCCTAGATATTATCATAACTATGCTCAATTATGTCAATTGCTCAACAGTAATTTGTTCACCCACCGTAGAATACTTATGCTCTTGAGAGAAGCCACTAGTGAAACCTATGGCCCCCGGGTCTATTCTCATCATATCAATCTCCATCACTTTAATCTTGCTTTGATTTTTTACTTTGCCTTTACTTTTCACTTTGCATCTCTATACCAAAAATACCAAAAATATTATATCTATCAGATCTCAGTCTCGTAAGTGACCGTGAAGGGATTCACAACCCCTAATCGCGTTGGTTGCGAGTAGCTATCATTTTGTGCAGGTACGAGGGACTTGAGCGTGGCTCCTACTGGATTGATACCTTGGTTCTCAAAAACTAAGAGAAATACTTACGCTACTCTGCTGCATCATCCCTTCCTCTTCGGGGAAACCAACGCAAGCTCAAGACGTAGCAAGAAGGATTTCTGGCGCCGTTGCCGGGGAGTCTACGCAAAAAGTCAACATACCAAGTACCCATCACAATCCCTATCTCTCTCATTACATTATTTGCCATTTGCCTCTTGTTTTCCTCTCCCCCCAATTCACCCTTGCCGTTTTATTCACCCTCTCACTCCCTATCCTCCCTCTCTATTTGCCTCTTTTTGCCCGTTTGCTTTTGTTTGCTCGTGTGTTAGATTGTTTGCTTATCGCGATGGCTCAAGATACTACTAAATTGTGTGACTTCACCAATACCAACAATAATGATTTCCTTAGCACTCCGATTGCTCCTCTTACCGATGCTGAATCTTGTGAAATTCATACTGCTTTGTTGAATCTTGTTATGAAAGATCAATTTGCTGGCCTTCCTACTAAAGATGCCGCTACTCATCTGAATAGCTTCGTTGATTTATGTGATATGCAAAAGAAAAAAGATGTCAATAATGATGTAGTTAAATTGAAGCTATTTCCTTTTTCGCTTAGAGATCGTGCTAAAGCTTGGTTTTCGTCTTTGCCTAAGAATAGTATTGATTCATGGAACAAGTGCAAAGATGCTTTTATCTCTAAGTATTTTCCTCCCGCTAAGATCATCTCTCTTAGAAACGATATTATGAACTTTAAACAACTTGATCATGAACATGTTGCACAAGCTTGGGAGAGAATGAAATTAATGATACGTAATTGCCCTACTCATGGTTTGAATTTGTGGATGATCATACAAAAATTTTATGCCGGATTGAATTTTGCTTCTAGAAATCTTTTAGATTCGGCCGCGGGAGGCACTTTTATGGAAATCACTTTAGGAGATGCTACTAAACTCCTAGATAATATTACGGTTAATTATTCTCAATGGCATATAGAAAGATCTTCTAATAAAAAAGTGCATGCGATAGAAGAAATTAATGTGTTGAGTGGAAAGATGGATGAACTTATAAAATTATTTGCTACTAAGAGTGTTTTTCTGATCCTAATGATATGCCTTTGTCTACTTTGATTGAGAACAACAATGAATCTATGGATGTGAATTTTGTTGGTAGGAATAATTTTGGTAACAACGCTTATAGAGGGAATTTTAATCCTAGGCCATATCCTAGTAATCCTTCTAATAATTATGTTAATTCCTACAATAACTCTTATGGAAATTATAATAAGATGCCCTCTGAATTTGAGAATAGTGTTAAAGAGTTTATGAATTCACAAAAGAATTTTAATGCTTTGCTTGAGGAGAAATTGCTTGAAGTTGATGATTTGGCTAGAAACGTTGATAGAATTTCTCTTGAGGTTGATTCTTTAAAGCTTAGATCTATTCCTCCTAAGCATGATATCAATGAGTCTCTCAAAGCCATGAGAATTTCCATTGATGAGTGCAAGGAAAGAACCGCTAGGATGCGTGCCTCCAAAGATGCCTTTATTAAAGCGTGTTCTTCCAATACCTATGAAAATCAAGATGAAGATCTAATAGTTATTGATGTGTCTCCTATTAAATCTTTATTTTGCAATATGAATCTTGATGAAACTGGATATGATCTTCCTTTACCTAGAAGGTGTTCTAAAAATTTGGAATATTTAGATCTTAATGATGAAATTGATGAAAGTGGGATTGAAAGAAATAAAAATATAGATGTTGCTAAACCCACTATATTGGATTTCAAGGAGTTTAATTATGAAAGTTGCTCTTTAATTGATTGTATTTCCTTGTTGCAATCCGTGCTAAATTCTCCACATGCTTATAGTCAAAATAAGGCCTTCACCGAACATATTGTTGATGCCTTGATGCAATCTTATGAAGAAAAACTTGAGTTGAAAGTTTCTATCCATAGAAAACTCTATGATGAGTTGGAACCAACTATTAAAATTAAAATTAAAGATCATGAGTTTTATGCTTTGTGTGATTTGGGTGCTAGTGTCTCTACTATTCCCAAGACTTTGTGTGATTTACTAGATTTCCGTAATTTTGATGATTGCTCTCTATACTTGCATCTTGCGGATTCCACTATTAAGAAACCTATGGGAAGGATTAATGATGTTATTATTGTTGCAAATAGGAATTATGTGCCCGTAGATTTCATTGTTCTTGATATAGATTGCAATCCTTCTTGCCCTATTATTCTTGGTAGACCTTTCCTTAGAACGGTTGGCGCGATTATTGATATGAAGGAAGGGAATATTAGATTTCAATTTCCATTAAAAAAGGGAATGGAACACTTTCCAAGAAAGAAAATAAAATTACCATATGAAACTATCATGAGAGCCACTTGTGGATTGCCTACCAACGATAGCAATACCTAGATCTATCCTCGCTTTTATGCCTAGCTAGGGGCGTTAAACGATAGCGCTTGTTGGGAGGAAACCCAATTTTATTTTTATTCCTTGCCTTTTTCTCCTGTTTAGTAATAAATAAATTATTTAGCCTCTGTTTTGGTTGTGTTTTTTGTGTTTAATTAGTGTTTGTGCCAAGTAGAACCGTTGGGAAGACTTGGGGAAAGTCTTGTTGAACTTGCTGTAAAAAACAGAAACTTTAGCGCTCCTGAGAACTGCTGTCATTTTTATTTGAAGAGTGATATTTAGTTAATTCTTTTTTCATATGATTAATAGATAAATTACTCACGTCCAGAAATTTATTTTAGAATTTTTGGGGTTCCAGATCTTGCGCTAGCTACATATTACTACAGACTATTCTGTTTTTGACAGATTCTGTTTTTCGTGTGTTTTTTGCTTATTTTGATGAATCTATGGCTAGTAAAATAGTTTATAATCCATCTAGAAGTTGGAATACAGTAGGTTTAACATCAATATAAATAAAGAATGAGTTCATTACAGTACCTTGAAGTGGTATTTTGATTTCTTTCGCTAACGGAGCTCAGGAGTTTTCTATTTTGAGTTTTGTGTTGTGAAGTTTTCAAGTTTTGGGTAAATTCTTTTGATGGATCATGGAACAAGGAGTGGCAAGAGCCTAAGATTGGGGATGCCCATGGCACCCCCAAGATAATCCAAGAACACCAAGAAGTCAAAGCTTTGGGATGCCCCGGAAGGCATCCCCTCTTTCGTCCACTTCCATCCGTAATTTACTTGGAGCTATATTTTTATTCACCAACATGATATGTGTTTTGTTTGGAGCATCTTGTATTATTTGTGTCTTTGTGTCATAGTATGCCACAATCATCCTTGCTGTACACACCTTTTGAGAGAGTCATACATGAATTAAAATATGATAGAATACTCTATGTGCTTCACTTATATCTTTTGAGCTAGATAATTTTGCTCCATATGCTTCACTTATATCTTTTGAACGTCATAATTTTGCTCTATGTGCTTCACTTAGATCTTTTAGAGCACGGTGATGGATTCGTTTTAAAGAAACTATTGATCTCTCATGCTTCATTTAAATTATTTTGAGAGTCTCTTAATAGCATGGTAATTTCCTTAATAATAATATGCTTGGTATTCAAGATTTGTGAAACTTTCTTTTGAGTGTGTTGAATACTAAGAAAAGATTGAAGCACGATAATTGTTTTGAGATATGGAGGTGATAACATTAAAGTCATGCTACTTGAGTAGTTGTGAATTTAAATAATACTTGTGTTAAAGTTTGTGATTCCCGTAGCATGCACGTATGGTGAACCGTTATGTGACGAAGTCGGAGCATGATTTATTTATTGATTGTCTTCCTTATGAGTGGCGGTTGGGGACGAGCGATGGTCTTTTCCTACCAATCTATCCCCCTAGGAGCATGCGCGTAATACTTTGCTTTGATAACTTCTAGATTTTTGCAATAAGTATATGAGTTCTTTATGACTAATGTTGAGTCCATGGATTATACGCACTCTCACCCTTCCACCTTTGCTAGCCTCTCTAATACCGCGCACCTTTCACCGGTATCATACACCTGCCATATACCTTCCTCAAAACAGCCACCATACCTACCTATTATGGCATTTCCATAGCCATTCCGAGATATATTGCCATGCAACTTTCCACCGTTCTGTTTATCATGACACACTCCATCATTGTCGTATTGCATATCCCGGTACACTGCCGGATGCATTCACATAGAGTCATATTTTGTTCTAAGTATCGAGTTGTAATTGTTGAGTTATAAGAAAAATAAAAGTGTGATGATCATCATTATTAGAGCATTGTCCCAGTGAGGAAAGAATGATGGAGACTATGATTCCCCGATAAGTCGGGATGAGACTCCGGACGAAAAATAAAATAAATATAAAAAGGCCATAAAAAGAGAGAGAGAAAAGGCCCCAAAAAATGATGAGAGAAAAAGAGAGAAGGGACAATGTTACTATCCTTTTACCACACTTGTGCTTCAAAGTAGCACCATGATCTTCATAGTAGAGAGTCTCTCATGCTATCACTTTCATATACTAGTGGGAATTTTACATTATAGAACTTGGCTTGTATATTCCAATGATGGGCTTCCTCAAAAATTGCCCTAGGTCTTCGTGAGCAAGAAAGTTGGATGCACACCCACTTAGTTTCTTTTTGAGCTTTTATATATTTATAGCTCTAGTGCATCCGTTGCATGGCAATCCCTACTCACTCACATTGATATCTATTGATGGGCATCTCCATAGCCTGTTGATACGCCTAGTTGATGTGAGACCATCTTCTCCTTTTTGTCTTCTCCACAACCACCATTCTATTCCACCTATAGTGTTATATCCATGGCTCACGCTCATGTATTGCGTGAAGATTGAAAAAGTTTAGAAAAAGTTAGAGTATGAAACAATTGCTTGGCTTGTCATCGGGGTTGTGCATGATTTAAATACTTTGTGTGGTGAAGATGGAGCATAGCGAGACTATATGATTTTGTAGGGATAACTTTCTTTGGCCATGTTATTTTGAGAAGACATAATTGCTTTATTAGTATGCTTGAATCTTTCTAATCTGAATATTTATGTCAATATAAACTTTTGTCTTGAATCTTTCTAATCTGAATATTCATACCACAATTAAGAAGATTTGCATTGAAATTATGCCAAGTAGCACTCCGCATCAAAAATTCTCTTTTTATCATTTACCTACTCGAGGACGAGCAGGAATTAAGCTTGGGGATGCCTGATACGTCTCCAACGTATCTATAATTTTTGATTGCTCCATGCTATATTATCTACTGTTTTGGACTATATTGGGCTTTATTTTCCACTTTTATATTGTTTTTGGGACTAACCTATTAACCGGAGGCCCAGCCCAGAATTGCTGTTTTTTTGCCTATTTCAGTGTTTCGAAGAAACGGAATATCAAACGGAGTCCAAATGGAATAAAATCTTCGGGAACGTGATTTTCTCACCGAACATGATCCAGGAGACTTGGACCCTGCTCCAAGGAACAAAAGAGGTGGTCGCGAGGGTGGGGGTGCCCCCCCCCTAGGGCGCGCCCCCTGCCTCTTGGGCCCCTCGTTGCTCCTCCGGCGTACTTCTTCCTCCTATATATACACATGTACCCCCAAACGATCAGAACAGGAGCCAAAAACCTAATTCCACCGCCGCAACTTTCTGTATCCACGAGATCCCATCTTGGGGCCTGTTCCGGAGCTCCGCCGGAAGAGGGCCGTCATCACGGATGGCTTCTACATCATCCTAGACCCTCCGATGAAGTGTGAGTAGTTTACCTCAGACCTTCGGGTCCATAGTTAGTAGCTAGATGGCTTCTTCTCTCTCTTTGAATCTCAATACAAAGTTCTCCCCCTCTCTTGTGGAGATCTATTCGATGTAATCTTCTTTTTGCGGTGTGTTTGTTGAGACCGATGAATTGTGGGTTTATGATCAAGTCTATCTATGAATAATATTTGAATCTTCTCTGAATTATTTTATGTATGATTGGTTATCTTTGCAAGTTTCTTCGAACTATCCGTTTGGTTTGGCCAACTAGATTGGTAGTTCTTACCATGGGAGAAGTGCTTAGCTTTGGGTTCGATCTTGCGGTGTCCTTACCCAGTGACAGAAGGGGCAGCAAGGCACGTATTGTATCGTTGCCATCGAGGATAACAAGATGGGGTTTATTTCATATTGCATGAATTTATCTCTCTACATCATGTCATCTTGCTTAAAGCGTTACTTTGTTTTTAACTTAATACTCTAGATGCATGCTGGATAGTGGTCGATGAGTGGAGTAATAGTAGTAGATGCAGAATCGTTTTGATCTACTTGTCACGGACGTGATGCCTATATACATGATCATGCCTAGATATTCTCATAACTATGCTCAATTCTGTCAATTGCTCAACAGTAATTTGTTCACCCACCGTAGAATATTTATGCTCTTGAGAGAAGCCACTAGTGAAACCTATGGCCCCCGGGTCTATTCTCATCATATCAATCTCCATCACTTTAATCTTGCTTTGCTTTTTACTTTGCTTTTACTTATTTCTTTGCATCTTTATACCAAAAATACCAAAAATATTATATCTAACAGATCTCACTCTCGTAAGTGACCGTGAAGGGCTTGACAACCCCTAATCGCGTTGGTTGCGAGTAGCTATCGCTTTGTGCAGGTACGAGGGACTTGAGCGTGGGCTCCTACTGGATTGATACCTTGGTTCTCAAAAACTGAGGGAAATACTTACGCTACTCTGCTGCATCATCCCTTCCTCTTCGGGGAAAACCAACGCAAGCTCAAGACATAGCGGTGACCTTTGCGGACTATCATGAGCTGGTTGATAAGGCTACCATTCTCGAAGGCAAGCACCAGCAGATGGAGAATCGTAAGAGGAAGTACGGTCATGGGAAGTATAACTCTGGAGTTCAACAGAAACCCCGCTACAGCCTGTACTCAGGAAGTTCTGGATCTGGCACTAGCAAGTTTGGAGGGAATCACCATAACCATGGAGGCCACATTCATCATGGAGGAAATGGACACAACCACCATGGTCACAAGCATGGCAATGGCAATGGCAATGGAGGAAATGGCAATCAGTAGCATTTCAACTCTTCCACATCGATGAAGAAGGATCTGAGTCACATCACCTGCTTCAAGTGCAAGAGGACAGGTCACTACTCCAATGAGTGTCCTGAGGCACGGAATGGAAATGGAAATGGCAATGGGAATTCTGGAGGCAAGAAGCCCAATCCTTTCACTAAGGGGCATGTGAATCATGTCAATGTGGAAGAGGTTTATGAGCAGCCTGACGCAGTGGTTGGTAAGTTCTTAGTTAATTCATTTCCATCACTCATTCTTTTTGACACTGGTGCATCGCATTCATTCATATCAAGGGGATTTGTGGATAAACATAAGTTGCCTACCATAGCTCTTAAATCACCCATTCTAGTGAGTTCCCCAGGAGCTGAGTATATGGCTAGTCAGGGATGTTTCCAATTGCCTTTGAACATAAGGGGACATGTTTTTCCCACAGATATGATTATACTAGAGTCGCAAGGGTTGGATGTAATCCTAGGGATGGCTTGGATGTCCAAGTATGAGGGAAACATTGACTATGCTAGTAGATCGATTTTTCTCACCTCCCTAGAGAAAAAGAGGATCAAGTATGTATCCAAGCTTAAGCCTAAGAGGACTCAGGTGAACTCTCTTACGGGAGTTGTCCAGGGAGAAGTACCAGTGGTGAAGGATTATCCCGATGTATTTCCTGATGAGTTACCGGGTATGCCGCCAGATCGGGAGATTGAGTTTTTGATTGAGTTGCTGCCAGGCACAGGACCTATCTCTAAGAGGCCACACCGGATGCCCACTAATGATTTGTAGGAAGTCAAGAAACAGATTAAGGAGTTGTACGAGAAAGGGTATATCCGCCCGAGTTCATCACCTTGGGGAGCCCCAGTACTCTTAGTGGAGAATAAGGATGGAACCTTGAGAATGTGTGTGGATTACTGCTCTTTGAACAAGGTGACCATCAAGAACAAGTATCCCCTACCAATGATCAATGACTTGTTTGACCAGCTAGAAGGTGCTAGTGTTTTCTCCAAGATTGATCTTCGATCGGGTTATCACCAATTGAAGATCCGTGAGAAGGATATACCCAAGACCGCTTTTACCATAATGTATGGGCTTTATGAGTATACAGTCATGTTCTTTGGTTTGACTAATGCCCCTGCCTATTTTATGAGTGAGGGAGTCCTGGATTAGGGGGTGTCCGGATGGCCGGACTATACCTTCAGCCGGACTCCTGGACTATGAAGATACAAGATTGAAGACTTCGTCCCGTGTCCAGAAGGGACTTTCCTTGGCGTGGAAGGCAAGCTTGGCGATACGGATATGTAGATCTCCTACCATTGTAACTGACTTTGTGTAATCCTAACCCTCTCCGGTGTCTATATAAACTAGAGGGTTTTAGTCCGTAGGACAACATACAGAACAACAGTCATACCTAGGCTAGCTTCTAGGGTTTAGCCTCTCCGATCTCGTGGTAGATCTACTCTTGTACTACCCATATCATCAATATTAATCAAGCAGGAGGTAGGGTTTTACCTCCATCAAGAGGGCCCGAACCTGGGTAAAACTTCGTTTCCCTTGCCTCCTGTTACCATCTGCCTAGACGCACAGTTCGGGACCCCCTACCCGAGATCCGCCGGTTTTGACACCGACATTGGTGCTTTCATTGAGAGTTCCTCTGTGTCATCGCCGTCAGGCTTGATGGCTCCTACGATCATCAATAGCGATGCAGTCCAGGGCGAGATCTTCCTCCCCGGACAGATCCTTGTCTTTGGTGGCTTCGCACTGCGGACCAATTCACTTGGCCATCTGGAGTAGATCTAAAGCTATGCCCCTGGCCATCAGGTCAGATTTGGAAGTTTAAACTACACGGCTGACATCCGCGGGGACTTGATCTTCGACGGATTCGAGCCACTGCCGAGCGCGCCGCACTATCACGACGAGCATGATCTAGCTCTGCCGCCGAACAGTGCCCTGGAGGCCGCACCCGCATCGGCTTCGACCCTTAATTCGGAGCCAACTACGCCGATCGAGGATAGGTGGTTGGACGTCGCCTTGGGGGCTGCGATCCCAACGGCGATCGAGCCGAACACCAGCCCCGCACTCTGCGAGACTCGTGACTCCAAGGAGCCGGACTCCTCTCCGGATTCCGAACCCTCCGCACCCCTGCCAATCAAATCCGATTGGGCGCCGATCATGGAGTTTACTGCCGCGGACATCTTTCAGCACTCGCCTTTCGGCGATATTTTGAACACACTAAAGTCTCTCTCTTTATCAGGAGAGCCCTGGCCGGACTATGGTTAGCAAGGTTGGGATACGGAGGATGAAGAAATTCAAAGCCCACCCACCACCCACTTTGTAGCCACTGTCGACGATTTAACCGACATGCTTGACTTCGACTCCGAAGACATCGACGGTATGGACGCCAATGCAGGAGACGATGAAGAACCAGCGCCTATTGGGCCCTGGAAAGCCACCTCGTCATATGACATATACATGGTGGACACCCCAAAAGAAGGAGATGGCGATGGAACAGCGAAGGATGACCCCTCCAAGAAACAGCCTAAGCGCCGGCGTCAGCGGCGCCGCTCAAAATCCCGCCAAAGAAAATACGGTGATTCCAGCACAGGAGATAATAATACTCCGGAGAGTGCCGAAGAAAACCCCCTCCAGCAAGATTCAGCACAGGAGGATGGAGAAGCCAGCCCTCATGAGAGAGCGGCAGACAGAGAGGTCGAGGACGATAATTATATGCCTCCCTCCGACGACGAGGCAAGCCTCGACGACGACGAATTCGTCATCCCAGAGGATCCCGTCGAGCAAGAGCGTTTTCAACGCAGGCTTATGGCCACGGCAAGAAGCCTCAAGAAAAAACAGCAACAACTTAGAGCTGATCAAGATTTGCTAGCCGACAGATGGACTGAAGTCCTTGCGGCCGAAGAGCATAAACTCGAACGCCCCTCCAAGAGCTACCCAAAGTGCAGGTTGCTACCCTGATTAGAGGAGGAAGCACTTAAACCTACATCACCAGCACTTGATACGGCCGACCGGCCACCTCGTGGCCGCGACAGAGAGGCCTCTCGGCCCTCCACTCAAGCCGCACCCTGTACCAAGGCACGGGAAAATGCACCTAACCTGCGAGATATGTTGGAGGACAAGGCAATGCAAACAAGATCGATCTACGGATCGCATGGGCGCCCCACGACTCGAGACGGTAACCGTCATGCCGGACACAAATCCGGTAGGGCCGAACACAGTAGACAAAGCTCATTGGAGCTACGTCGTGATATAGCCCAGTACAGAGGCGCCGCACACCCACTATGCTTCACAGATGAAGTAATGGATCATCAAATCCCTGAGGGTTTCAAACCCGTAAAAATCGAATCATATGATGGCACAACAGATCCTGCGGTATGGATCGAGGATTATCTCCTTCATATCCATATGGACCGTGGCGATGATCTCCACGCCATCAAATACCTCCCACTCAAGCTTAAAGGACCAGCTCGGCATTGGCTTAACAGCTTGCCAGCAGGATCAATCAGTTGTTGGGAGGACCTGGAAGCCGCATTCCTCGACAATTTCCAGGGCACTTATGTGCGACCACCAGACGCCGATGACCTAAGCCACGTAATTCAGCAGCCAGATGAATCGGCCAGGCAATTCTGGACACGGTTCCTAACAAAGAAAAATCAAATAGTCGACTGTCCGGACGCAGAGGCCCTAGCAGCCTTCAAGCACAATATCCGTGACGAGTGGCTTGCCCGGCACCTTGGACAGGAAAAGCCAAAATCTATGGCAGCACTCACGACACTCATGACCCGCTTTTGCGCGCGAGAAGACAGCTGGCTTGCTCGTAGCAACAATATGACCAAGAACCCTGGTAATTCGGATACCAGGGACAGTAGTGGCAGGTCGCGTCGCAACAAGCAGAAGCGCCGCATTAACGGCGACAATGCTGAGGATACGGCAGTTAATGCCGGATTCAGAGGCTATAAATCCGGTAAGCGGAAAAAGCCATTCAAAAGAAATCCTAGGGGCCGTCCAGTTTGGACCGAATACTCGACCGTTTGTGCGAGATACATGGCACCCCCGAAAAGCCGGCCAATCACACCAACAGGGATTGTTGGGTGTTCAAGCAGGCAGGCAAGTTAAATGCCGAAAATACTGACAAGGGGCTGCATAGCGATGATGACGAAGAGCCCCAGCCGCCGAACAACAGTGGACAGAAGGGTTTTCCCCCACAAGTGCGGACGGTGAACATGATATACGCAACCCACATCCCCAAGAGGGAGTGGAAGCGCGCGTTAAGGGACGTATACGCGGTAGAGCCAGTCGCCCCAAAGTTCAACCCATGGTCCTCCTGCCCGATCACCTTTGATTGAAGGGACCATCCCACTAGCACCCGTCATGGCGGATTCGCCGCATTGGTTCTAGACCCAATTATTGACGGATTTCATCTCACTAGAGTCCTTATGGACGGCGGCAGCAGCCTGAACCTGCTTTACCAGGATACAGTGCAGAAAATGGGCATAGATCCCTCGAGGATTAAGCCCACCAAAACGACCTTTAAAGGCGTAATACCAGGTGTAGAGGCCAACTATACAGGCTCAGTCACACTTGAAGTGGTCTTCGGATCTCCGGATAATTTCCGAAGCGAGGAGTTAATCTTCGACATAGTCCCATTCCGCAGTGGCTATCACGCACTGCTCGGGCGAACCGCATTCGCCAAGTTCAATGCGGTACCGCACTACGCATACCTTAAGCTCAAGATGCCAGGCCCTCGAGGAGTAATTACGGTCAATGGAAACACCGAACGCTCTCTCCGAACGAAGGAGCACATGGCGGCCCTTGCAGCGGAAGTACAAAGCAGCCTCTCCAGGCAGTTCTCCAGTCCGGCCATTAAATGTCCGGACACCGTCAAGCGCACCCGGAGTAACCTACAACAAGACCGCCTGGCACGTTCCGAGCAGGCGTAGCAATGCGGCCCCAACCGCAGCCCTCGCAAAAATGCGACATCAGTACTTCGTGTACATAACTATGCTCTAGAAATACCATGGGTACAGGGGGAGGGGCACCATCACGGCACGCCCGAAACACGACTTAAACCGCACCAGGGGCTGCCGATTTTTTAATTTTCTCTTACTTTCAGGACTCCACTCTTCGGAAGGCCTGTTCGGCAGTTCAATTGTCGCACAAACGATGCAAGAACCAGGAAAGCAGACAAGCCATGCCGCATTACGGAACTCCTAGGTGGTCTCTATCACGAGCAGTATACCTATTTCGCATACCATTCCGCAGCCTGCCCCTGGAACGGACATGTTAAATAGTCCAACCTTTTGCTTATCGCATTATTTGTATCGTTCTGCTTTGATCACAGTCCTTTTTAATAAAGAATGCATAGCTTTTGTCTACTTTTGCATTACTCTTTTTTTTACAAATATATGTTCCTTAACGACATGTTGCACCCGTACACTTTGGTACGGCCAAAATACGCCAGGGGATTTAGTACCCCTCAATATGGTGTGAGAAGTCCGAACACTTTAACAAGTGCGACACCCCGAACTTATAGCATTATATGCATCGGCTCCGAATCATGTCTTGGGTCAATAGTTGGGTTTGCCCGGCTCCTATGTTTTGGTGCCTTACATTCCGCTATATCGGCTAGGTAGCACTAGGAGAACTACTGCGATTGTGCCCCAGTTGAGCTGGGTCGAGCACCTCAGTAGAGAGAGCTAAAACTGACTGTCATGATGAAGCGAGAGCTGGTCGCTGTTCGAGAGGTTTTTCAAGTCCCTAAAGACTTGTGCCGCTTAGAGCGAGGAGTCGGCTCTATCCGGCCAAGGCGTGGATAGCGCCCCGAACTCGGTCTTCCGAATACCAGGGGCTTCGCCGAAATTTAAAATTATAGAATTCTATGGCTAAGTGAGAGTGTTCACGCATTATAGTCTGATTGCCTTGTTCGTTGTGCTGAGTGCCTCCCTCGAAGGACCCAAACATGGGAAAAAGAGCACTCAGGTTTATCCCCAAACACCCCAGCACTAGCGGCACGGGGGCAGAAGCCGATGACTCGCCATCTCTCAGAATTGATAAACAGCCGCACAGAAGGTAATATTTTAAATTCCAACAGCATTGCTTAGCGCATATGAAGAAGTTTTCAGCGCACAGGACAAAACAAGCAAGTTTTACTCAAAAATTACATCCCTGGAACATTCATCCACCACAAGGCGGGCACCCTTCAGAACATCCGTATAATAATTCTTGGGCTTGCGATGCTCTTTCCCCGGCGGTGGCCCGTCCTTCACAAGCTTCTCAGCATCCAGCTTGCCCCAGTGCACCTTAGCACGGGCAAGGGCCCTACGGGCACCTTCAATGCAGACGGTGCGCTTGATGACTTCGAGCCTTGGACAGGCCCCCACCAGCCGCCGCATTAGCCTGAAATAGCTCCCAGGCAGAGCCTCTCCAGACCACAGCCGAACTATGAGGCCCTTCATGGCCTGTTCGGCCGCCTTGTGGAGCTCGACCAGTTGCTTCAGCTGGTCGCTCAGGGGCACGGGGTGTCCGGCCTCAGCATACTGAGACCAGAACACCTTCTCTGTCGAGCTACCCTCCTTGGCTCGATAGAACACGGCGGCATCGGACACGCTACGGGGAAGATCTGCGAACACTCCTGGAGAGCTCCGGATTCGGGTAAGTAACAAGTAACTGACGTTTATGTGTTTACTTTGCATAAAGAATGCCTTACCCGCCGCTATGTTTTTCACCTCATACAACTCCTGGAGGGTCTTCTGGGATTCGGCCTTGGCAGACTTGGCATTTTCAATAGCCATCGCGAGCTCAGACGCTCGCGTCTTTGAGTCAAGCTCCAAACTCTCATGTTTTTTCATGAGAGCCTGGAGCTCTTGCCGCACCTTGCCAACCTGGGCCTCATACTTCTCCCGCTCGGTGCGCTCCGTGGCCGCCCTCTTCTTGGCCTTGAACAGTGCTTGCTTAAGGGTCGCCACCTCAGACGTGGCCCCTACAATAGCCACGATAATCCTGTCATTTTTTGCAATGCACTTTTTATATATTTATTTAAAACAAGGTATTTCTTACCTTCCTTGTCCTCGAGCTGCTTCTTGGCACGCCCGAGCTCTTGCTTGGACTGCACGAGGTTCTGCTTTAGCGTGTCCACTTCTGCAGTCAGTGCGGCGGACGCCAGCAGAGAAGCCTGCATACGCATATTGACTCCTTTTTGTTAGACTCCTGCAAGTTTTATTTGATCCTCTATTCGGCTTTTCTTCCCAAATGCGAAACAGAGCATCAGGGGCTAATGTCTATGCGGTAATATTATTTACACATTCTTTACTTACCTCAAAGCCTGTTAAAAGGCTAGCACAAGCTTTAGTCAGTCCGCTCTTGGCGGACTGAACCTTCTGGACCACCGCACTCATAATGGTGCGGTGCTCCTCGTCGATGGAGGCGCCTTTGAGCACCTCCAACAGATTGTTCGGCGCCTCCGGTTGGACGGGGCTCACCGGCACGGTGGGCTTGCTCCTCTTGGAAGGAGGTCGCCCACCGGACTCTGGAGCCCCTGAAGGTTCCGGAGCGGTGTCCGGCCTAGGGCCGGACTTGGAGCCCTGGGGGGTTTTATCCCCTTTACTCCTGGAGTCCGAGAGGTCACCTTGCGGCGCCTCCAGGACCACCTCCTCCTGGCTTGGAACCTGTTGGGACAATACTTCGGCATCGTCCGTAGGGCGGGGGGAGGTGGCCGTCGGAAGCGAATTCACATCCGACGAGTCCAGTGAACCGCTCGACGACGCGTCGAGCCGGTCTTTGGGCGGGCTGCATAATCATGTTTGACATAAGGGAAAGCTGTGCAATAAAGGAATACTATGAATTAGTCTGGTATCCGGATACTTACGATTTCGCCAGGGGCTTGGCCCTGAGAAGCCACTCCTCTCCGCCGTCATCGGCATCGGTGGAGTAGTCCGGAGGAAGGGTTTTCCCCTTCTTGGACCCTTCGGCCTCCCCGGTGAGGGCGTCCTTCCTTTTCTTCTCTCCCCCCACTGGAGGGGGAGAGGTCTCTTCTTCCTCCTCCTCGTCTTCACGGGAGGAATGCGCCTTGGAGCCATCGGATGATGAACCCGACACTTCCTGGCGCCGGTCACTTTTTCGATTCCCCGTGACCTTCTTCGTGGCCTTCTTCTCCGGCACCACATAGGGTGCCGGAACCAGCAGCTTCACCAAGCGGGCATCGGCTGGGTCTTCGGGCAAAGGAGCCAGACAGTCGATCTGTCCGGACTTCGCCTGCCAAACCTGTCAAAGGTAAGGGATCTTAGATCCCGCATAGAGTTAAACTATGAAAAACTAATACCCAGTAAAGGTACAAACAACTTACCACGCTAGTGTGATGCTGCGTGCTGAATCCACGATCCTCGGTAGAGGATGCGGGAGCATCGGCGCCCTTGAAAAGCACCTTCCAGGCATCTTCGTACGTCGTGTCAAAGAGCCTGCTCAGAGTTCCATGCTGCGCCGGGTTGAACTCCCACAGATTGAAGGCCCATTGTTGACACGGGAGGATCCGGCGGATGAGCATGACCTGGACTACGTTGACAAGCTTGAGCTGCTTGTCCACCAGGGTTTCGATGCATGTTTGCAGTACAGTCACCTCTCATTTGCTGCCCCACAACAGGCCCGTCTCTTTCTAGGACGTGAGCCGCGTTGGGGGTCCGGACCAGAACTCGGGGGCTGCGACCCACTCAGGGTTGCGCGGCTCGGTGATGTAAAACCACCCCGATTGCCACCCCTTCAGGGTCTCCACAAAGGATCCCTCGAGCCATAAGATGTTGGGCATCTTGCCCACCATGGCGCCTCCGCACTCCGCCTGGTTGCGGCGCACCACCTTCGGCTTGACATTGAAAGTCTTGAGCCATAGGCCGAAATGGGGGCGGATGCAGAGGAAATCCTCGCACACGACGATAAACGCCGAGATGTTGAGGATGAAGTTCGGGGCCAGATCATGGAAATCCAGGCCGTAGTAGAACATGAGTCCCCGGACGAATGGGTGGATAGGAAAGTCCAGTCCGCGAAGGAAGTGGGGAAGGAACAATACCCTCTCATGGGGCCTTGGGGTGAGGAGGAGCTGCCCCTCTTCGGGAAGCCGGTACGCGATGTCGTTAGACAAGTATCCGGCCTTCCTCAGTTTTTTGATGTGTCCCTCCATGACGGAGGAGACCATCCACTTGCCTCCCGCTCTGGACATGGCTGGAGAAGGTTGAGGTGGGGAGTGCGGACTTGGGCGCTGGAGCTCGAGTGCGCGAAAATGGATAGGCAAAGGAGGAAGAAGGCGTAGGTGAAAAGGTGGATCCTTATCCCCTTATATGGGTGGACGCAACTATGTGTCCCCACCAGCCTGGTAAAACTCGCTTATCTTCAAGCGCCGTAATCAATGGCGTGGTTGGGTTACCCACGCCCATATTGATGAGAATCCCAGAATAAGGGGACACAATCTCTGCTTTAACAGGACGTGCAAAGGAAACCACCTCACATGACGCACTGAGGTGGGATAATAAAACGATTCGAATAAGGGCTTGGCCGTGGTGCATCACACTACGGAATACGTCAGCAGATTAGATTTGTGTAAATATTATTCTCTCTATGGCAATATGTGGAAACTTATTTTGCAGAGCCGGACACTATCTTTGTGTTCAAAATCTTTTATGAAGTACTTGGAGGAGGAACCCGCCTTGCAATGTCGAAGACAATCTGCGCGCCGGACTCATCGTCATTGAAGCCTGGTTCAGGGGCTACTGAGGGAGTCCTGGATTAGGGGGTGTTCGGATGGCCGGACTATACCTTCAGCTGGACTCCTGGACTATGAAGATACAAGATTGAAGACTTCGTCCCATGTTCGGAAGGGACTTTCCTTGGCGTGGAAGGCAAGCTTGGCGATACGGATATGTAGATCTCCTACCATTGTAACCGACTTTGTGTAACCCTAACCCTCTCCGGTGTCTATATAAACCGGAGGGTTTTAGTCCGTAGGACAACATACAGAACAACAATCATACCATAGGCTAGCTTCTAGGGTTTAGCCTCTCCGATCTCGTGGTAGATCTACTCTTGTACTACCCATATCATCAATATTAATCAAGCAGGACGTAGGGTTTTACCTCTATCAAGAGGGCCCGAACCTGGGTAAAACCTTGTGTCCCTTGCCTCCTGTTACCATCCGGCCTAGACGCACAGTTCGGGACCCCCTACCCGAGATCCGCCGGTTTTGACACCGACAATGACCATGATGAACAAGGTATTCGTGGAGTTCTTGGATAAGTTTGTTGTGGTATTCATTGATGACATATTGGTTTACTCCAAGAATGAGGAGGAACATGCTAAACATCTGCGCTTAGTTTTGGAGAAGGTCGGAGAACATCAACTTCATGCCAAGTTCAACAAGTGTGATTTTTGGCTCAAGGAAGTCGGATTTCTTGGACATGTAGTGCCAGGTGAAGGGATTGTAGTGGACCCTACCAAGGTAGAGTCAGTCACAGAATGGAATGCACCCACCACAGTTGGCGAGATTCCTAGTTTCCTTGGACTTGCAGGATATTACCGAAGATTTATTGAAAATTTCTCCAAGATTGCAAGGCCCATGACTGCGTTGTTGAAGAAGGACACCAAGTTTGTTTGGACTGAAGAGTGTGAAGCCAGCTTTCAAGAGTTGAAGAAGCGTTTGGTTACAGCCCCAGTGCTAATCCTTCCTGACGTACACAAGGACTTTCAGGTGTATTGTGATGCTTCACGTCAGGGACTTGGAGGTGTTCTTATGCAAGAGGGAAAGGTTGTAGCTTATGCTTCACGACAGCTTCGACCTCATGAGTTGAACTATGCCATGCATGATTTGGAGTTGGTAGCTGTAGTGCATGCACTCAAGACATGGAGCCACTATCTTATTGGGAATCATTGTGATGTTTACACGGATCATAAGAGTTTGAAGTATATCTTCACGCAGAAGGATTTGAATCTCAGGCAAAGGAGATGGTTGGAACTTATAAAGGATTATGACATGAGTCTGCATTATCATCTAGGAAAAGCCAATGTTGTGGCAGATGCTTTGAGCCATAAGAGTTATGTTAATACCCTTACAGCGGAAGGTTTTCCTCGGGAGTTATGTGATGAGCTTAGAGACCTAAAGTTGGAAATAGTTCCCAGAGGTTATGTTGTTGCACTCGAGGTACAGTCCACCTTGTTGGGAAGAATCAGAGAAGCCCAGAAGTTGGACCAAGGTATTGCTGAGATAAAGGAAATGATGAGCAAAGGGAATGCAGAAGGATTCTGTGAGGATGAACATGGAACCATATGGTTTGAGCAACGGATTTGTGTACCCAATGACCCAGAGATCAGGAAGTTGATTCTTCAGGAGGCTCGTGACTCACCATATTCGATACATCCAGGCAACACCAAGATGTATTTGGACTTGAAGGAAAGTTTTTGGTGGGACAGTATGAAGAAGAAATTGACGAGTATGTGGCAATATGTGATGTATGTCAGAGAGTAAAGGCAGAACATCAGAAACCAGCAGGATTACTTCAACCATTGCCGATACCTAATTGGAAATGGGATAAACTTGGTATGGACTTTATCACGGGGTTACCTAGGACTCGTTCAGGTTATGATTCCATTTGGGTGATAGTTGATTGTTTGACCAAGGTTGCTCACTTCATTCCAGTGAAGACCACCTATACAAGTGCTAAGTTGGCAAAGATATATATGAGCAGGATCGTATGTCTGCATGGAGTTCCAAGAAGCATCATATTAGATAGAGGAACACAGTTTACCTCAAAGTTTTGGAAGTAGTTACACGAAACTTTGGGTAGCGGGCTAGAGTTCAGTACAGCCTTCCATCCGCAGACTGATGGGCAGACAGAGAGAGTCAATCAAATTCTGGAGGACATGTTGAGAGCTTGTGCGCTAGACTATGGGTCTAGTTGGGATGATAACTTACCCTACACAGAGTTCTCGTACAACAACAACTACCAAGCCAGTTTGCAGATGGCCCCTTTCGAGGCATTGTATGGCAGGAAATGCAGGACACCTTTGATGTGGAATGGAGTTGGAGATCACAAGTTGTTTGGACCTGATTTGATCAGGGATTTTGAGGAGAAGGTTAAGTTGATTTGTGACAGACTTAAGATAGCTCAGTCAAGGCAGAAGAGTTATGCCGATGCTAAATGCAAGGAAGTGATCTATGAAGTAGGAGATAGAGCATATCTTCGAGTGTCTCCACTTCGAGGTATTAAGAGATTTGGAGTCAAAGGAAAGTTAGAACCACGATTTGTGGGACCATACAGAGTTCTGGAATGTAGAGGAGAGGTTTCCTACCAGTCGGAATTACCAGAGGCTTTGTCAGGAGTTCATGATGTGTTTCATGTTTCCCAGCTAAAGAAGTGTCATGCAGAGATGGCGGACATTCCTTTGACAGATATAGTGCCAATGGAGGCAATTCAGTTGGAGAATGATCTGACTTATGAGGAGGAGCCTATTAAGATTCTTGAGACTGCAGAGAGGATCACTCGCACCAAGATCATCAAGTTCTGCAAGGTTCAGTGGAGTCACCACACAGAGGAGGAAGCCACTTGGGAACGAGAGGAAGATCTTAGACAGAACCATCCGCACCTTTTTGCTGGCCAACCCGAATTGCGAGGATGATATTCATCTTAAGGGGGGTAGGACTGTAACATCCAAATTTTATTAAATTTGGATGTTAATAGAATCATTCAATGCATATCATATTTCTTTGCATTTTGGAGTTTTTAAAATATTCAAATAATATTTTTCCACTCGAGAAAAAAACAAATGAGAGGGGATAAGATGACTTCCTCAAAATATAAAAGAGTGGGAAATTTTATTTTGAATATTATTTGAAGTTTTGGAGTTTATTGGTATTTATTTTATTTGCAAAAGGTGCATTAATTGCATTAGGAAAGTATTTTCAAAAAAATTGTGCTGAAGTTAATGTTCATTAGGCTCTAAATATTGTATAGTTATTTTAGAAATTATTGTGTTGTTTTTGTAAATTAGTTTGAATTTATTTAGGGCCATTTAGTCTTCGGTTTAAAAAAACGCAGGCACGCAGCCTGGACCGAAACTGGGTTCGGCCAGGAGCGCCCCAACCGGCCCAGCTGGCCATTTGGCCCACGCCAGCGCTCGCGCGCTCGAAGCCTTCCGCCCGGTCGACCGCCCCGCGCTCGCCCTCGCTCGCCTCATCTCGTTGCCGCTGCCAGGTGGGACCCGCCCGTCAGGCCGTCCCCAACCTCCCGCACCGCGCGGGATAAACATCTACGCCTCGCCGCCCACAACCGTCGGCCGCCTCGCGCTCGGATAACGCTTATCTGCGGCAGCCGCGCCTCCTGACCGCGCCTATAAATGCCCCCCGAACCCCCTCTTCCAACCTCGCCGTCCCGCTTCTTCCCACGCCGCCCATAGCCGCCGCCACTGTCGTTTGCATCTCGCCAGAGCCGCGTCACTCCGCCGAGCATTCCGTGGACAGTAAGCCACCACGGCCTCCACCTTCTTCGTCAAACGATTTCCCACGACAACGCGCATCTTTTTGACACCTTGTTTGAGCCCAGGACCCGCTGGAGCACCCGCCCCGATGACACCCGACCTCGTCGGAGCCCGTGGAGCGCCACCGTCTTCGCCTCGCGGACCCCGACGCCCCCGAGGTGCCCCGACGCCACCATCCATATGCCCAAGCCGCGCCGCACCTCCCCGTCTTCTTCCCCGACGCCGAGGACCACCGTAGCCGCTTCCCCGCCATCGCCCGACGTCGCGCCGCCGTCCTCTGCTCATCGCCGACGTCGCCAGCCGCTGTAAGCTGCCGGACCTCCTCTTGTTCGTTAGATCGAAGATCAACGGCTTAGATTAGATTAGTTTAGTTGTTTTTTAGTCAAACCGGTACACGGTTAACCGCGGTTTTTATTTTAAAAACTACCGGTCGGTTTTCGTTAGTTAACCGAGGGTTTTTATCTAAACCGAGCATCGGCTTTTCTTTAATTAGCCGCCGCCGCTGTTTTGGTTAGATTGTGGCCGTCCACTGTATAAACTACGCGGCGAACACCTTTCGGCCAGCCACGAGCCGCCACGTGGCCAAGGACTTGTTTGCGATGGTTTTCTTCTCTGTTTAGTCCCTGTAATTAGCACATTAGTCCCTGAACTTCGAGTGGCCACAACTTTTTAACCGTTGATCCAAACTCGATGAAACCAATGGCAAATTCTTCGTCATGTTTAGATCTATCTAGTGGTATCATTTTTGCAAACTTTTGGTAGTTTCAAATTTGAATTTATTCAGATTCTAATTCGAACTTCAAATGGCCATATCTCCCAAACCGAAGCTCCGATTAAGTTGTTTCTTTTTGCATTCCGTCACCGTAGCCAAACCCTATCACGTGGACCATTGTCACAATAATTTTCACACACTAGAATCTTCCCTTTAATATTTTTACTAGTATGCATAGTATGCACTATAGTTCACATCACTTTTTAAACCATAGGCCTATGTTGTTTTGCACTTAGAATATTTTTGTGGTAGCTTAGTGTGTTGTATGTTCATTTGGTTTTTCCGAGACTTGTTGCTTGGCATGTTCTTCTTGGTTTTTTGAAATGTTTGCTTATGTTTGTTTATCTTCCTTTGCGATAGATTGCCCGGAGTGCGAAGCAGAATATTATCAGTCTTTAGAATTCAACCAGCAGTACCAAGGCAAGTTGCATCTTGATCGTGTTTTCATTACCTATGTTTTTATTATGCACTTAGTTCTTTGCGGTAGGACTGCATGGTAGGAATTAATGCCGTATGACTATGCCTTTCACCTAGTAGTTCATTGAGGTAGGTCTGAACCATATAACATTGTCGCCATCGTTTTACATTATGTTGTTTAGCTAAGTAGATGTGGACTGGGGAGTGATCATTGTAAAGTTTGAGTGACAATGTAGTAAATAGGACCTAAGATAATTAATGAGCTACCTGGGCGGAAACTTGTTGGAATGGTGGCAAAGTACAGTGGGGCACGCATGGGAAATCCATGGTGGTGCACCACTAGTGGACCGTCCGCTCAGACTGAAAGAGATCAATCGTATTCTCATGTCTAGAAGCTTACGTGTGCAGCCACAAGCCAATATGGGCTCTGGCTTAGTTGAGTAGTTAGTGTGACCCCTTCCGGGATGGGCTAGCAGATGTAGGATGATGTAGGTGTACCGGCCTATCCGTAGGTTAAGGGGGGACATTTTTGAAAGACTATGTCTCGATCTTCTGATCATGGAGGTGGTCAAGTCTTGTGGCGAAAAGTGCGCAACCTCTGTAGAGTGTCAACCTAATCGATTAGCCGTGTCCCCGGTTACGGACAACTTGAGCATCTAGTAGTGGAAATGCCGGGAGATCTCCTCACCTTTAATTAAACAGTTGGGTTTAAATGAAACTTGGGAACGGATGGAGTTGGGTTTGCCAACTCATCCTATGCAAATGTGTAGTAGTAGAATAACATCTTTTCTAATAGGGAAAAACTAGCTTTATGCAAAAACTAAACTTAGAGCTTTCCACCAGCCAAATTGCATGTACAAGTAGGTTCTTTACACTTATGATGTGACTTGCCAGTACATTCAATGTACTGACCTATATGGCTGCAACTTATCACGTTGCAGATATATCCGACGAGGATTAAGGTGCGATAGGTCGATGTTCTACACTCAAGCTTGCTCGTGGAGTTGGACTCATTTACTACTTTGCTTCCGAAGTATTTGCTTATTGGCTCTATGCCCTATTTTGTAATAAATGTATTGCTCCTGGACTATCGATGTAATAAAGAGATGTGTGTTATTTATGTTATTTCATCGAGTATTGTGTGTGCTAGCAAGTCGATCCAGGGACTAGCACGGTAAGCACAAAGACTTTGACTCTTACCGAGTCGGGTCGCTGCAATAATGTTGTCGTAAAAATAATAATACTTCAAGCATACTAACTAAGCAATTATGTCTTCTCAAAATAACATGGCCAAAGAAAGTTATCCCTACAAAATCATATAGTCTGGCTATGCTCTATCTTCACCACACAAAGTATTTAAATCATGCACAACCCTGATGACAAGCCAAGCAATTGTTTCATACTTTTGATGTTCTCAAACTTTTTCAATCTTCACGCAATACATGAGCGTGAGCCATGGACATAACACTATATGTGGAATAGAATGGTGGTTTTGGAGAAGACAAAAAAGGAGAAGATAGTATCATATCAACTAGGCGTATCGATGGGCTATGGAGATGCCCATCAATATATATAAATGTGAGTGAGTAGGGATTGCCATGCTCAAAAAGAAACTAAGTGGGTGAGCATCCAACTTGCTCGCTCACGAAGACCTAAGGCATTTGAGGAAGCCCATCAGTGGAATATACAAGCCAAGTTCTATAATGTAAAATTCCCGCTAGTATATGAAAGTGATTACATATGAGACTCTCTATCATGAAGATCATGGTGCTACTTTGAAGCACAACTGTGGATAAAGGATAGTAACATTGTCCCTTATCTCTTTTTCTCTCATTTTTTTGTTATTTGGGCCTTCTTTTCTCTTCTTTTTTATGGCCTCTTTTTTTCGTCCGAAGTCTCATCCCGACTTGTGGGGGAATCATAGTCTCCATCATCCTTTCCTCACATGGGACAATGCTCTAATGATGATCATGACACTTTATTTACTCATAACTCGATACTTAGAACAAAATATGACTCTATGTGAATGCCTCCGGCGGTGTACCGGGATGTGCTATGAATGTATGAAAGAATTATGAACGATGGCTTTGCCACAAATACGATGTCAACTACATGATCATGCAAGGCAATATGACAATGATGATGCGTGTCATAATAAACGGAAAGGTGAAAAGTTGCATGGCAATATATCTCGGAATGGCTATGGAAATGCCATAATAGGTAGGTATGGTGGCTGTTTTGAGGAAGGTACATGGTGGGTTAATGGTACCGGCGAAAGTTGCGCGGTACTAGAGAGGCTAGCAATGGTGGAAGGGTGAGAGTGCGTATAATCCATGGACTCAACATTAGTCATAAAGAACTCATATACTTATTGCAAAAATTTATTAGTTATCAAAACAAAGTACTACACACATGCTCCTAGGGGGATAGATTGGTAGGAAAAGACCATCGCTCGTCCCCGACTACCACTCATAAATAAATCATGCTCCGACTTCATCACATGACGGTTCACCATACGTGCATGCTACGGGAATCACAAACTTCAGAACAAGTATTCTCAAATTCACAACTACTCAACTAGCATAAACTAATATTACCACCTTCATATCTCAAAACAATCATCAAGTATCAAACTTCTCGTAGTATTCAATGCACTTTTTATGATAGTTTTTATTTTACTGATTGGATGCCTATCATATTAGGACTAAATTCATAACCAAAGCAAATTACCATGTTGTTCTAAAGGACTCTCAAAATAATATAAGTGAAGCATGAGATACCAATAATTTCTATAAAATAAAACCACCACCGTGCTCTAAAAGATATAAGCGAAGCACTAGAGCAAAATTATCTAGCTCAAAAGATATAAGTGAAGCACATACAGTATTCTAATAAATTCCGATTCATGTGTGTCTCTCCCAAAAGGTGTGTACAGAAAGGATGATTGTGGTAAAATAAAAATCAAAGACTCAAATCATACAAGACGCTCCAAGCAAAACACATATCATGTGGTGAAAAAAATTTAGCTCCAAGTAAAGTTACCGATGGACGAAGACGAAAGAGGGGATGCCTTCCGGGGCATCCCCAAGCTTAGGCTTTTGGTTGTCCTTGGATTTTAACTTGGGGTGCCTTGGGCATAACCAATCTTAGGCTCTTGCCTCTCCTTGTTCCATAATCCATCAAATCTTTACCCAAAACTTGAAAACTTCACAACACAAAACTTAGAAGAAAATCTCGTGAGCTCCGTTAGTAAAAGAAGACAAACCACCACTTCAAGGTACTATAACGAACTCATTATTTATTTATATTGGTGTTAAATCTACTGTAATCCAACTTTTCTATGGTTCATAAACTCTATTACTAGCCATAGATTCATCAAAATAAGCAAACAACACACGAAAAACAGAATATGTCAAAAACAGAAGAGTCTGTAGTAATCTGACGGTTTCGAATACTTCTGAAACCCCAAAAATTCTAAAATAAATTTCTGGACGTGAGTAATTTATCTATTAATCATATGCAAAAATAATTAACTAAATATCACTCTCCAGTAAAAAAAATGGCAGCAAATCTCGTGAGCGCTAAAGTTTCTGCTGTTTTACAACAAGATCGCAAAGACTTTCCCCAAGTCTTCCCGAAGGTTCTACTTGGCACAAACACTAATTAAAAGCATAAAACCACATCTAAACAGAGGCTATATGAATTATTTATTACTAAACATAATAAAAAAGCAAGAAACAAAAATAAAATTGGGTTGCCTCCCAACAAGCGCTATCATTTAACGCCCCTAGCTAGGCATAAAAGCAAGGATAAATCTAGGTATTGTTATATTTGGTATTGGGAAAGAAAAGAGAAAAATTCTTTTCTATAGCATTTATATTTCTATTTTGAGAGAGCACGTGTCCATTAATGGTGGAAGAGAGATTAAGCATGTTACAGAAATTTGCATCTAAACTAGCCCTCATTTCTTTGATAATTTCATTTTGGTAAAAACACAAAAAAGAAGTGGGTTCCACCTTATCACTCATGGGGTGCCCAAATATAGTTTTCATCTTTTCATAAGTATCTATGGGATCCCCCTCAAGAAAACCTTCTTCAAAAATAGAATCCCAAAGGGACAGACATAGGAACGAAGTGAAACACATGCCGGCCAGTTAAGCGTCCTGAACAGTAGTGCTGGGCTAGCAGGACTCCGGTGAACCGGGCTATAGCGGACTACTATGGCTCGAGGAACACTAGACTACATTTCCCCATAAGAAAGGCTGCCAAGGATAAACAACTAGATTGTCGGATCCCACTCATACCAAGCATTTCAATCATACACACAATATGCCCGGTATGAGTACATACAACATGGCATCACAACAAAACTCTACAACTCAAGTACTTTATTTAAAGGCTCCAGGGAGCCATACATAACATGTTCATACAGATAGGGGTCACATGACCCGACACTCAAGTCATACAATCATACAAGCACATGCGGAAGCAACTAGTCTGAGTACAGACTCTAGAAAGAAAGAAGGCTTCTCGAAGCCTGTCTATCTACATAGGGCCCTCCATGGCCAGGATCACCACCTGGGTGGCTAGTCACTCGTCGATGTCAAGGTCTACGCAGAACCCATCGGAGGGGGCGGTGTTCTCGTCTGAAAACAGTAATTAAGCAAACATGAGTACAAGGGTACTCAGCAAGTCGTACAACAGAACCTACTATACATGCTTATTCTCAAGAAGGTGGTGGGGTTATTGCAGCAAGCCAGCTTTGACTCTTGGCTAAGCTATCCTACGGAACTCCACTAGTAAAATAGTTTTTGCACATGAGTCCACTACTCACCAACACAATACTCCACCGGGGATCCTCCCTTGTCATCCTACGAGAGGGCCATCCTCGGTACTCACACTTATCTTGACTCTTTTAGTAGTATCCATTAACTTGTCTATGAACTGTATAGGCAACCAAGTTGTAATTACCGCGGACGCGGCTATTCGAATAGTTTTATACCCTGTAGGGGTGTACTTCTTCATACACGCTTTCACCACTTACCGCCGTTTACACAACATGTACTCGGCAACCTTCAAGCGGAAGCCCAGCGAGGGTGTCGGCCACGGCCTACCTAAACACTTAAGTCTCTATTCCAGGTTTATCGCCTATCCAGGTTCCATCCGCAGGGAGTCCGGCCGAGGTTTCCACATACGGCCCCGAACGATGTGAACAGGGTCCCGAGACGCCAAACGGGCGCCCGGCATACCCGGCCACGGTGTATCTACCGCAACATAGCCCACCCCTAGGGTCAGCGCTACGCACGGCCGCCAACACATAACCTACAAACACCAGGAACTATTTGCAACTCTTGGACAGAGTACTAGGGTGATTAAGAAGCCGAGAGGGTCAATTAAGGATCCCAATGCATGGTAGTAGCTGAATCTTAAATCACACATACAGATCTCAGTTCTTAGGGACGGCCTCAATGAAACAACCCACCATGTACTCCTACATGGCCTCTCATCGATACCTTTACCAAAACATGTTCCACAAATCCCTCATATTACCGACATAATCATATCACTCTAGCCCATCACCCAGATGAACCAGACCTGACACAACTCTAAGCATAGCAGGCATAGCAAGGTAGGAATCACATATATGGCTCAATCAACTCCTACACATGCTAGTGGGTTTCATCTAGTTACTGTGGCAATGAAAGGTCATGCAGAGGATAAGGGTTCAACTACCGTAGCACACAGCAGTTTGAAACACGTTGTCTTAATGCAGTAAACAAGAGCAGAAGCGGGAACATGGGTTGTATCGGAATGATCAATGGGTTGCGTTGTAGAGGTAGTAGGGTACTGCCCTTCAGATGGATACTCGGGGTTATCCTCGGAGGCAGAACCTACCACGAAAGATACACCGAAGCATAATCAACACATGGCAATATGCAACAATATTATGCATGCTATGACATGGCAAGATGAAAGTGTCTTGGCCTAATGCAAGCTAAAACATAAGGGGATGAACTCATTTGAATCAAAGATTCAATTATTAGCTCATTAAACATGGCTTTATTAGTGCATTACCTTATTCTGCTTAAACAGCAAGGTTAACTTGTTTTGTCATGCATGAAACCATTACAGATGGATAGATTTAATTTTTCTGATCATTTTTCATATATAAATCTTTGCATTTGGAGCTATGGTTGATTTTCTATGATTTTTAGAAGTTTTGACTATTTTCTGGAATTTTCTATTAAAGAATAAATCCAGTAATTGAATTAATGCGTCAGCACTGCGTCATTGTGACGTCAGCGGTCAAAGGCGCCAGCCCAGGTCAAACCTGACTGGTGGGCCCCTTCTGTCAGTCTCTCAGCTAACTAACAGAGTTAGTTAGTGTTTAGTTAGCACTAAACTGGGTTAGTTAGGCTCTGGGCCCACATGTCAGTGAGAGAGGGTTAGTTAACGACGTCATTAACCTCTAACAGAGTGATTAGCTCTAATTTAAACTAATCTAAATTAGTTAGGAGCCGGTCCCACCTATCAGTGTCTCAGGCGGAGTCAAACTGGGGTCAAACCCCTGGTCAGCGGGGTTAATCCCACCGGCATTGAGTCACCGGCGAGGCCGAGACGGCGGAGAGCTTCGGAAGTCGCCCACAGGCGACCAAATCGACCGCGGTTTGGTCCTACGCGTAGCTGGGGCTCGCGCGCATCTAGTGGGGCAAGTGGGAGGAGCTAGGGTTGAGCGAACTCGCCGGAATCGAGCTCGTGGCGGCGGCCGGAGCTCGGCCATTGGTGGTTTTGCTGCTACAGCAAGCTAGGGGGAAACGGACGTTCTAGCGAGGCGCTACAAGGTGCGGGGAGTGCGTTAGGCACCCGCGCTTGACCAAATGGCCACCGGAGTGACGCCGGCGTCGAGCTCGCGCGGTGGCGTGCTACGGTGAGGAAGGGGGAGGTGTCTACGGCGAGCAAACGAAGCAGGGAAGAGGGGGATCGATGGAGGAGCTCACGGCGGTTGCAGAGCGCGTCTCAGCGGGCTCGGGGGAGGTCGAACGTCGTCAGGGCGTTGTCGGCGATCTCGGCGGACCGAGGAAGAAGAAGGCGTCGGGGAGGCGCTTGGAGGCGTCCGGCGTCGCGTGAGTCAATGAGGAGGTCAAGGACGGCAGCGCGGAGCTAACGGGCTTGTCGGAGGGGCGAGGGGGTGGCTCTGGTGACGACTACGGCGAATGGCGGCGAGGATCGCGCTCGGCCATCGCGGGAGAGGGTGAGGGAGACTAGGGGGAAGAGTGAGGGAGGAAGAGAGGGGGACATGGGGGTCGGCGTGGCACCCCTGGACGTCTCCAGGGCGTCGGCAGAAGCAGGAGGTGGCCGGCGTGTGGCCGCGGGCGCCGGCCACGCGCTCCTCGTCCTCCTGGCGGGAGGAGGAGGACGACTGGCAAGGCCAGTCGGCTGGGCCGAGCTAGGTGGGCTGGGCCAGCACAGGTGAGGCCCAGGTGGTTTCCCTCTCTCTTTTTTTGATTTGTTTCTGTTTTCTATTTTTTCTGCAACTGTTGGGCTTTATTAAAAATACTAAAACGTTTCCAAAAATCCTGAAAATAATTGTGGGCTCTGTTTAGAATATTTCCAACAGCAACCATTTATTTCCAGAATTATTTGAGCATTTAAATTATTTTATAGCATTTAAATGCCCAAAATCAAATACTTATGATTTAATTCAATGACCTTCTATTAACCTAGAAAATTGTGCACCAATTTTGCGAGAGGTTCTAACCCAAGACAAAGAGGGTGAACTTTTTAGAAGGGCATTTCAGGTTCATTGAAAATAATTTTAGTAAACCCTAGTTGTTTCCAGGGGGTGTTGGGGGTTCTGTCTTCCCCATTTCAAATTTAGGAGGAAATTAAACATGATGCACACTCTAATGCTTGAACTAACTAGGGTGTGACAACTCACCCCCACTCAAAAGAATCTCGTCCCGAGATTTAGGATCCTCCGGGAAGAAGGTGGGGTACTCGAGTCCAAGACGATCCTCCCTTTCCCAAGTGGCTTCTTTCTCGGAATGGTGTGACCATTGAACCTTGAGAAACTTGATATTACGACGTCGAGTGGTACGCTCGGCTTGATCAAGGATACGAACGGGATATTCCCGATATGAGAGGTTATCTTGTAGATCAAGTGTTTCGTGGTCCACTCCACGGATAGGATCCGCGAAGCAATGCCTGAGTTGAGAAACATGGAAGACATCGTGAACTCTGGAAAGATGCAAAGGTAGTTCCAATTGGTAGGCAACTTCTCCTCGTTTGGCAAGAATGCGAAAGGGTCCAATGTAACGAGGAGCCAATTTGCCTTTGATACCGAAACGATGGGTTCCCTTTAACGGAGTAACCCGAAGGTAAGCCTTCTTGTCGACTTCATAAGTCATAAGCTTATGTTTACGATCATATTAACTCTTTTGACGAGATTGGGCTGTTTTCAATTTCTCACGAATAACGTGAACCTGCTCTTCTGCTTCCTGAATCATATCCGGGCCAAAGAGTTGTCTTTCCCCGGTTTCTGACCAGTTAAGAGGCGTTCGACATTTTCGTCCATAGAGAACTTCGAAAGGAGCCTTGCCTAAGCTAGCTTGATAACTATTGTTATAAGCAAACTCCGCGAATGGAAGGCATTTCTCCCAACTCATTCCGAATGAGATGACAGAAGCTCGAAGCATATCTTCCAGAATTTGATTGACTCGCTCTACTTGACCACTTGATTGAGGATGGAAGGCGGTACTAAAAGAGAGACGAGTTCCCGTAGCATTTTGGAAACTTTCCCAAAATTGAGAGGTGAAGAGACTCCCATGGTCTGAGTTAATTTCCAATGGAACGCCATGAAGAGACACTATTCGAGAGATGTATAAATCGGCTAGCTGGCTAGCGGTGATACTCTCACGAATAGGTAGGAAATGGGCTACTTTGGAAAGACGGTCAATCACGACGAAGATGGCATTATTCCCTCTCTTGGTCTTGGGAAACCCAGTGATGAAATCCATACTGATTTTATCCCATTTCCACTCGGGAATAGCCAAAGGTTGAAGGGTGCCAGCAGGCCGTTGGTGCTCTGCTTTAACACGATGACAGACGTCGCAGCTAGCAATGTATTGAGCGATTTCTCTTTTCATCCTAGTCCACCAAAACCTCTGGCGTAGGTCTTGATACATTTTAGTACTACCGGGATGAATGGTGAGAGGGGATTCATGAGCTTCCTTAAGGATCAACTGGCGCAAATGTTGTTTCTTGGGAACCACCAAACGGTTCTCGAAGAAGACAGCACCTCGCTCATCCATGGAGAAACATTTAGCAACTCCGCTAGCGATGTTTTCCTTAATTTGGGATATGCCCTTATCATACCGCTGGGCGGTTATGATTTGATCCATAAGGTTAGATTTCGCTACCAGGGTGGATAGAAAACCTCGAGGAACAATGTGAAGATTAAGCTTACAACATTCCTCGTAGAGAAGTGGTTGACTTTGTTGTAACATCGGGTTATTACAATAGGACTTATGGCTTAGCGCATCAGCCATGACATTGGCTTTGCCCGGGTGTAAGTTATTCCTAAGTCGTAATCCGAGATCAACTCGACCCAACGTCTTTGCCTGAGATTCAAATCTGGTTGGGTGAAGATATATTTCAAACTTTGGTGATCGGTGAAGATCTTGCAACGATTACCGAGGAGGTAATGTCGCCAAGTTTTGAGTGCATGGACTACAACTGCAAGCTCTAGATCATGTGTGGGATAATTTTCCTCATGTGGGTGTAATTGCCGTGAAGCATAGGCAATTACCTGACGATCTTGCATGAGTATGCAACCTAGTCCTTGTCGCGAGGCGTCGCAATAGATAATAAAGTCCTTGGAGAAATCTGGTGGTACCAGTACGGGAGCAGATGTCAGACGTCTTTTCAGTTCCTGAAAGTTGAAATCGCATTGTGGAGTCCACTCGAACTTTTTATCTTTCTTGAGGAGTTCAGTTAGAGGTTTAGCAACCTTGGAGAAATTCTCGACGAAGCGGCAGCAATAGCTCGCTAAGCCAAGGAAGCTCCAAACTTGCTTGACCGTCTCAGGTGGAGTCCAATCAAGGACGGCTTGAACTCGCTCGGGATTGCCAGCAATACCCTTACCAGAGATTACATGGCCTAGATAGGTCACTTCTGGCAACCAAAATTCACACTTGGAGAATTTCTCATAAAGGCGACGCTCTCGAAGTTTCATCAATACTAGCCTTAGATGTTCGGCATGTTCCTCTTCATTCTTGGAGTAGATGAGTATGTCATCGAGGTATACTACGACGAATTTATCCAAGTACTCCATGAAAACCGAGTTCATTAACCGGGAGAAGGTGGCTGGGGCATTGGTTAAACCGAAGGACATAACGGTGTACTCGTATTGGCCATAACGAGTAACAAAGGCCGTTTTGGGAATGTCCCCATTTCTAATTTTGATTTGATGGTAGCCCAACCTCAAATCCATCTTGGAAAAGACTGAGGATCCAGTGAGCTGATCATACAGATCGTTGATCCTAGGAAGCGGATACTTGTTCTTGATGGTGACCAAGTTGACAGGTCGATAATCTACAACCATTCGATCTGTTCCATCCTTCTTCTTGACAAAGAGGACGGGGCAAGCCCAAGGAGAGGAACTAGGACGGATGAAACCCTTTTTCAAGGACTCATCGAGTTGGTTCTTAAGCTCGGCTAGTTCTAAGGGTGCCATCTTGTAGGGTCTTCTAGAAATTGGAACGGTTCCTAGAACAAGGTCTATCACAAACTCGACATCCCTGTCAGGTGGAACACCTGGCAGTTCTTCTGGAAAGACATCCGGAAAGTCTCAGACTACCGGAACATCCTCAAGGTCTGGAAGGGGGTTGGCATTTAGGAGTAAAGCTGGCGCTTGGCCACTCGAGTTAAGACATTGACTGTCTTGCCCGATGGGTGAGTAAGTTGAATGGTTCTAGTGGCACAATCAATCTTAGCATAATGAGCTGACATCCAGTCCATACCCAAGATGATGTTTATGTCCGAGGACTTGAGAGCTATTAAGGATGCAAGGAAGACAAGTCTATCGACAAGAATTTCGTTCCCATGGCTTACTCTAGAAGTTTGCCATCTAGAGCCAGGAGTTTGAATTTCCATGGTAGAGGGCATGTCATAGAATATCGTGTTGTGCAATCGAGCATAGTTCTCGGATATGAATGAATGAGATGCTCCAGTATCGAAAAGAACAGATGCCAGATGGCAGTTAACAAGGAGCGTACCAAGGACGACGTTGGGATCCTCATGAGCCTCCTCGGCTGAAACATAGTTGACATGGCCACGGGCAGTGGTGACCGGCTTGGCGTAGAATGTCTTTCCCGCAGGCTTACCACGGCTAACGGACTTTCCAATTTGAATGGGGTTGTTGTTCTGGGGACACTCCCGGCTATAGTGACCCGGCTCTCCACACTTGAAACATGTCACCACATTGGGGCGTGGAGCAGCATTAGCAGCGGGGCCACCATAGGGCTTGGGCGGTGCAAATTGCTGGTTGGGACGAGGTGCCTCAAAGGATGGCCTCGGGATGAACCTGGGTGGTAGTGCCGTGCTTGGGATCCACACCCGGCGCTTCTGAGCTCTAGAGCCGGATGAAGAGCCAAAATCACATGAGTGCTTGCGTGAAGCGTCATAATCAGTCTGGCCTGTCTCAGCGCTGATGGCTTTATTGACCAACTTTTGAAAGGATGTGCACTCGTGCAGACGGAGATCGCAGCGAAGCTCAGGGCTAAGTCCCTTGCGGAACCTTGCCTGCTTCTTAGCGTCAGTAGATACCTCTTCAGGGGCATAGCGTGCCAGATTCCCAAATTCACGACTATATGCATCCACAGTCAGTCTTCCTTGGGTGAAATTGCAGAACTCCTCCCTCTTGTGATCCATGAGACCTTCCGGAATGTGATGCTCACGGAAAGCCTCACTGAATTCAGCCCAAGTAGTGATTTGGCCGACCGGGCGCATAGCTTCAAAATTCTCCCACCAGTGGCTAGCAGGGCCTTCGAGGTGGTAGGCAGCGTAAGTAACCTTGTCGGCTTCGGCTACGTTGGCAGAACGTAGCTTGTGGGTAATGCTGCGAAGCCAGTCATCCGCGTCGAGGGGTTCGACGGAATGGTTAAACTTTGGTGGGTACAGCTTGATAAAGTCATTGATTGACACCAAGTCATTTCGCGGGTGGCGTGCAGTGTTCTGATCAATCCTCTCTAGCAGGCGGTTAGTCTCACGCTTGTTTCTTTCCGCCTCCAGCATTACTTCGGCCAGGGAAGGCGGGTGAGGCAGATTTTCACCCCTAGCTGCACTGGCTTCCCCCTGCTCCGGGGCAGCAGGGTTGCTGCGGGTGTTGACCATCCTAGGAGAAAACAAGACAATGGTTTAGATAAGGATGGCTCAAACTTATCAAGGAAGTGCAGAATATAATGGATAACACGAAATGCAGAGATGTTCATCCGTATGTCATGGTAATATAAAACTGCCATATATATACCAACGGTCATACACATCATACATAGTTTAGTACAAGCCCAGGCTACAGTACAACTATGATGAAAGATGTTACATCTCATCGAAGGCATTCCAAGCTCCTATACATTATTTGTCTACACCTCCGGAATTGATTACACACAAGTCATATTCCACAAGTCACGCAGGACAGTGGAGATACAACTATTACAATACTAGTGATACTGCTACTAACTCAGACAGCTCCATAGTAGTCCTCATAGAAGTCACCTCCATAGCCTGGAAGTTCAACGTGATCATCCGGGAACAGACGGTCCTGAGGAGCCTGTGGACCATAGGGACTAGGATGAGGTCTTGGACCAACAAACGGTGGCCTGCGGGGACCACGGGGTGGGGTGATGCCTCCCACATCACGCCAATCCACCATGTCTGGCAGAGCAGATCTCACAGGATACAGATCCCTTGTATCCATACATCCAGCTTGCACCGCAGGTGCAAACCGAGTCAATGTGGCCCAATGATCAACACGGGTATTGAAAAGCTCCAACCTCAAGGCCTGATTCTCTCGGTCCTTATCTTCGAGCATCTCGGCAGTGGTACGAGTTAATGAGTCCTCCTGAGTGGAGTCAGCATAGATAGCCTGGAGATACCCTTGCGCTCCCGGAAGTGAAGCTGGCATGTAACGGAAATCGGTGTTCTGAAGCAGGCCAGTCCAGACTCGCATGATGGTCATCATGGAATAGGCAGCATCCTGCACAGCCATCTCAATAGTAACCCCGAGTCCATAAGAACAGTGAAGGGGCTCGGTAGATCCAGGATAAGAAGGAAATATCCTGACGGTGCAGAAATATTGGCTTTGATTAAAGTCGCGGAACTGCTCTTCGACAGTGTATTCGGGATACCAACGGTAACCTGTCTCGATCATTACCCGGACTAACATAGCAGTATGACCGGGCACATCGAGGCACCGGGTCAGGCGAACCACTTGGTTTTGAACACGGTTGGCCATCTGAAAGCACAACCACAAAGCAAAGACAATAGAATTTCTAGGGAAAATTGGACAGCATAACAGCTGTAAATGCTCAGAAGAAGATTTGAGACATCCACAACAGTCTGCAATACCACTCAACAACATCATATCAAGGTTCTGATTCAATTAGCAACATACTAAGAATAGTAGAAACTGAATTGAGACTTGTAACATCAATCCTATAAGCTACTATGGATTAGTAACACGTGAACCTGGTAGAAGAAGAGAGCCTAGTCCTCAACCCACGTTGAATGAGAAGAGAATGACTCAGATCAGAGGGCATAGGGTAAAGGAGTAAAAGAGCCTTACGTTCCCTCCCACAATCAATTCCCCTACATATAACTAAAGCATTTCTAGACTCGACATCAACCAATTTGGCTCAATGAACCTACAGGCAGTCCGGCTCTGATACCAACGCTGTCAGGACCCCGATTTCAAGCCACATCGATCTAGCCGGTAACACCTCATATCACTTTGCGGCCTCACGCACGGTATCCCACGGGTGTCGCCTTACCATGGCCCGGGACTGTTTGCGCCTTTTGGCCCACATATATGATAGTGTCGCTAGCATCCATATGACAGAGAACTCGGGCCGACATGGCTAGTCGTGAACCCAAAGCGGCACAGACCTATGGAGACAGGCATACATGAATCACATCGAGCATGTCGGTCATCAGCGAGTGATTCCGGGCTGTAGCACTGGGCTAACAGGACTCCGGGGAACCCGGGCTGTAGCACACTAGGCAGGACTCCGGAAATCTCCGCGTGACATTTCCCCGAAGGGACAGACATAGGAACAAAGTGAAACACATGCCGGCCAGTTAAGCGTCCTGAACAGTAGTGCTGGGCTAGCAGGAATCCGGTGAACCGGGCTGTAGCGGACTACTATGGCTCGAGGAACACTAGACTACATTTCCCCATAAGAAAGGCTGCCAAGGATAAACAACTAGATTGTCGAATCCCACTCATACCAAGCATTTCAATCATACACACAATATGCCCGGTATGAGTACATAGAACATGGCATCACAATAAAACTCTACAACTCAAGTACTTTATTTAAAGGCTCCAGGGAGCCATACATAACATGTTCATACAGATAGGGGTCACATGACCCGACACTCAAGTCATACAATCATACAAGCACATGCGGAAGCAACTAGTCTGAGTACAGACTCTAGAAAGAAAGAAGGCTTCTCGAAGCCTGTCTATCTACATAGGGCCCTCCATGGCCAGGATCACCACCTGGGTGGATAGTCACTCATCGACGTCAAGGTCTACGTAGAACCCATCGGAGGGGGCGGTGTTGTCGTCTGAAAACAGTAATTAAGCAAACATGAGTACAAGGGTACTCAGCAAGTCTTACAACAGAACCTACTATACAAGGTTATCCAGGTTCCATCCGCAGGGAGTCCGGCCGAGGTTTCCACATACGGCCCCGAACGATGTGAACAGGGTCCCGAGACGCCAAACGGGCGCCTGGCATACCCGGCCACGGTGTATCTACCACAACATAGCCCACCCCTAGGGTCAGCGCTACGCACGGCCGCCAACACATAACCTACAAACACCAGAAACTATTTGCAACTCCTGGACAGAGTACTAGGGTGATTAAGAAGCCAAGAGGGTCAATTAAGGATCCCAATGCATGGTAGTAGCTGAATCTTAAATCACACATACAGATCTCAGTTCTTAGGGACGGCCTCAATGAAACAACCCACCATGTAATCCTACATGGCCTCTCATCGATACCTTTACCAAAACATGTTTCACACATCCCTCATATTACCGACATAATCATATCACTCTAGCCCATCACCCAGATGAACCAGACCTGACACAACTCTAAGCATAGCAGGCATAGCAAGGTAGGAATCACATCCATGGCTTAGTCAACTCCTACACATGCTAGTGGGTTTCATCTAGTTACTGTGGCAATGACAGGTCATGCAGAGGATAAGGGTTCAACTACCGTAGCACACAGCAGTTTGAAACGCGTTTTCTTAATGCAGTAAACAAGAGCAGAAGCGAGAACATGGGTTGTATCAGAATGATCAATGGGTTGCATTGTAGAGGTAGTAGGGTACTGCCCTTCAGACGGATACTCGGGGTTATCCTCGGAGGCAGAACCTACCACGAAAGACACACCGAAACATAATCAACACATGGCAATATACAACAATATGATGCATGCTATGACATGGCAAGATGAAAGTGTCTTGGCCTAATGCAAGCTAAAACATAAGGGGATGAACTCATTTGAATCAAAGATTCAATTATTAGCTCATTAAACATGGCTTTATTAGTGCATTAGCTTATTCTGCTTAAACAGCAAGGTTAACTTGTTTTTTCATGCATGAAACCATTACAGATGGATAGATTGAATTTTTCTGATCATTTTTCATATATAAATATTTGCATTAGGAGCTATGGTTGATTTTCTATGATTTTTAGAAGTTTTGACTATTTTCTGGAATTTTCTATTAAAGAATAAATCCAGTAATTGAATTAATGCGTCAGCACTGTGTCACTGTGACGTCAGCGGTCAAAGGCGCCAGCCCAGGTCAAACCTGACTGGTGGGCCCCTTCTGTCAGTCTCTCAGCTAACTAACAGAGTTAGTTAGTGTTTAGTTAGCACTAAACTGGGTTAGTTAGGCTTTGGGCCCACATGTCAGTGGGAGAGGGTTAGTTAACGACGTCATTAACCTCTAACAGAGTGATTAGCTCTAATTTAAACTAATCTAAATTAGTTAGGAGCCGGCCCCACCTATCAGTGTCTCAGGCGGAGTCAAACTGGGGTCAAACCCCTGGTCAGCGGGGTTAATCACGCCGGCATTGAGTCGCCTACGAGGCCGAGACGGCGAAGAGCTTCGGAAATCGCCCACAGGCGACCAAACCGACCGCGGTTTGGTCCTACGCGTAGCTGGGGCTCGCTCGCATCTAGTGGGGCAAGTGGGAGGAGCTGGGGTGGAGCGAACTCGCCGGAATCGAGCTCGTGGCGGCGGCTGGAGCTCTGCCATTGGTGGTTTTCCTGCTGCAGCAAGCTAGGGGGAAACGGACGTTCTAGGGAGGCGCTACGAGGTGCGGTGAGTGCGTTAGGCACCCGCGCTTGACCAAATGGCCACTGAAGTGACATCGGCGTCGAGCTCACGCAGCGGCGTGCTACGGTGAGGAAGGGGGCGGCGTCTACGGTGAGCAAACGAAGCAAGGAAGAGGGGGGATTGATAGAGGAGCTCACGGCGGTTGTAGAGCGTGTCTCAGCAGGCTCGGGGGAGGTCGGACGTCGTCGGGGCGTTGCCGGCGATCTCGGCAGACCGAGGAAGAAGAAGGCGTCGGGAGGCGCTTGGAGGCGTCCGGCGTCGCGTGAGTCGATGAGGAGGTCGAGGACGGCAGCGCGGAGCTAACGGGCTTGTCGGAGGGGCGAGGGGGTGGCTCTGGTGACGACTACGGCAAACGGTAGCGAGGATCGTGCTTGGCCATCGCGGGAGAGGGTGAGGGAGACGAGGGGGAAGAGTGAGGGAGGAAGAGAGGGGGACGTGGGGGTCGGCATGGCACCCCTGGACGTCTCCAGGGCGTCGGTAGAAGCAGGAGGTGGCCGGCGTGTGGCCGCGGGCGCCGGCCACGCGCTCCTCGTCCTCCTGGCGGGAGGAGGAGGATGATTGGCAAGGCCGGTCGGCTGGGCCGAGCCAGGTGGGCTGGGCCAGCATAGGTGAGGCCCATGTGGTTTCCCTCTCTCTTTTTTTTGATTTGTTTCTGTTTTCCATTTTTTCTGCAACTATTGGGCTTTATTAAAAATACTAAAACGTTTCCAAAAATCCTGAAAATAATTGTGGGCTCTGTTTAGAATATTTCCAACAGCAACCATTTATTTCCAGAATTATTTGAGCATTTAAATTATTTTATAGCATTTAAATGCCCAAAATCAAATACTTATGATTTAATTCAATGACCTTCTATTGACCTAGAAAATTGTGCACCAATTTTGCCAGAGGTTCTAACCCAAGACAAAGAGGGTGAACTTTTTAGAAGGGCATTTCAGGTTCATTGAAAATAATTTTAGTAAACCCTAGTTGTTTCCAGGGGGTGTTGGGGGTTCTGTCTTCCCCATTTCAAATTAGGAGGAAATTAAACATGATGCACACTCTAATGCTTGAACTAACTAGGGTGTGACAGTAAACCAATATAAAAGCTTTTCAGGTGTATCTCAATTTGATATTGGGGCACATAGCTAGCTCGGATCCTTAATAGCCTATCCCAAGCATCTTTGAAAGATTCATCATGTAAATAACAAAAAAAATCGGGATCATCTTCAGCAAAATTATTCAAACTCTCATTGATAACCCCGGTAGGTCTTTCCATAGCATCATTATTTATGAGCTTAGAGAGGACAGAAGGACTATCTAGAGTAAAACCCGGGAGAGGACCTTTAGCCCTTTTTGAATCGGCCATGGCACTAGAAAAATAAACGGGAAAAAGGCGAATAAAACAGCAAGGGTGAAGTGGGGGAGAGGAAAACAAGAGGCAAATGGCAAATAATGTAATGCGAGGGATAAGAGTTTGTGATGCGTACTTGGTATGTCTTGACTTGTGCGTAGACTCCCCGGCAATGGCGCCAGAAATCCTTCTTGATACCTCTTGAGCACTACATAGGTTTTCCCTTGAAGAGGAAAGGGTGATGCAGCAAAGTAGCGTAAGTATTTCCCTCAGTTTTTGACAACCAAGCTATCAATCTAGTAGGAGGCCACACGCAAGTCCCTCGTACCTACACAAACAAATAAGAACCTCGCAACCAATGAGATAAAGGGGTTGTCAATCCCTTCACCGTCACTTACGAGAGTGAGATTGATAAGATAATACATTTGGTATTTTTATGATAAAGACTAAAAGTAAAGATTGCAAAATAAAATAGATTGGAAACTTGTATGATAAAGGATAGACCCGGGGGCCATAGGTTTCACTAGTGGCTTCTCTCAAGATAGCATAAGTATTACGGTGGGTGAACAAATTACTGTCGAGCAATCGATAGAAAAGCGAATGATTATGAGAATATCCAGGCATGATCATGTATATAGGCAGCACTTCCGTGACAAGTAGACCGACTCCTGCTTGCATCTACTACTATTACTCCACACATCGACCGCTATCCGGCATGCATCTAGAGTATTAAGTTCATAAGAACAGAGTAACGCATTAGGTAAGATGACATGATGTAGAGGGATAAACTCAAGCAATATGATATAAACCCCATCTTTTTATCCTCGATGGCAACAATACAATACGTGTCATTTCCCTTTCTGTCACTGGGATCGAGCACCACAAGATTGAACCCAAAGATAAGCACTTCTCCCATTGCAAGAAAGATCAATCTAGTAGGCCAAACCAAACTGATAATTGGAAGAGACTTGCAAAGATAACCAATCATACATAAAAGATTTCAGAGAAGAATCAAATATTGTTCATAGATAGACTTGATCATAAACCCACAATTCATCGGATCTTGACAAACACACCGCAAAAAGAGTTACATCGAATAGATCTCCAAGAAGATCGAGGAGAACTTTGTATTGAGATCCAAAGAGAGAGAAGAAGCCATCTAGCTAATAACTATGGACCCGAAGGTCTGAAGTAAACTACTCACACATCACCGAAGAGGCCATGGAGTTGATGTAGAGGCCCTCTATGATCGATGCCCCCTCCGGCGGAGCTCCGGAAAAGGCCCCAAGATGGGATCTCTTGGGTACAGAAGGTTGCGGCGGTGGAAATAGGGTTTCGTGGTGCTCCTGGATGTTTTCAGGGTATATGAGTATATATAGGAGGAAGAAGTAGGTCGGCTGAGCCATGAGGGGGGAGGGCGCACCCAGGGGGGTAGGCGCGCCCCCTGCCTCATGGACTCCTTGTTGATTTCTTGACGTCCACTGCAAGTCCTCTTGATCGCGTTTGTTCCAAAAATAACTCTCCCGAAGGTTTCATTCCGTTTGGATTCCGTTTGATATTCCTTTTCTGCGAAACACTGAAATAGGCACAAAAATAGCAATTTGCACTGGTGTCGGTGTACTAGAGTAGGGGTACCCTAGTATCCCGAACTTGTGCACGGGCAGTTGCAGCATCCCGCGGCAAGGCTTGCCAGGTGACCGCCAAGGTCCTCCGTGGTTCCTTTGGAGCCATTCAAGAACAAAGTATCCAAGCCAAGGAGACAAGAACCCGGCAAGAGGAGCTTGCCGGGAAGGCCAACAAAGGCATCTCAAGACCCCAGCAAGAGGAGCTTGCCGGGAAGGCCAACCAAGGCACCTCAAGGAACTTGTCGCGACGCGCCACGCATCTCGGCAAGGCCCGGTGAGCGACAAGCTCCCGGACGCGACAAGACAACGACCGCAGCAAGGCGCTTGCCGCGGCAAGCTACCACTCTGTGCCCGCGCTCCAGCACATCCATCAACGTGTCGCTCTGGGACCCTTCCAGGCGTACGTGGCGGGAGGCTGTGCAGCCAGGGGTGCGCGGTGGCAAGCGGCGCTGACAAGATTGCCATCGTGGCAAGCGGTGGCATCCCTGACGGTCCCTTTTGCACTGTTTAAGCGATGTAGACGGGCATTTAATGCCCTTGTCCCCTGCCGTCAGAGTTAGGTATGATACACTGTAGCAGGTAGTTGTACCTACTGCAGCACCTTTTCCATTTTTACCCTTGTCTACGTTGCCACCTGTCGGTGACCCCTTGAGCATATAAAAGGAGGCCCATGCGCAACGTAGAGGGGGTTAGCTGGTTCAGAGAAAGAGAACACTCACGCTCGGTCTCGTTAGCTGCTGGAGTGTACTGTAGCACTCCGCGCTCCCGAGCAAGAACTCAATACAAACCACAAAGCAGGAGTAGGGTTTTACGCATCCGTGCGGCCCGAACCTGGGTAAACTGCTCGTGTGCTTCGCCTCGATCCGCTCTTCGTGCGACCCCCGCCCCCGCCGAACCGAAAGGGACTCGGTCCGCCGGTCCCATAGGTGCTCGTGGATCAGAACCCCGGCAACTGGGCCTTGGGTTAGTAGGTTAGTCCCAAAAATAATATAAAAGTGTAAAATAAAGCCCATTAACATCAAAAATAGATAATATAATAGCATGGAACAATCAAAAATTATAGATACGTTGGAGACATATCAGGCTTGGCCACCCTGACTCAGAATCAAGAGAGCCTGGAAAGGATTGTTAAAACAAAATTTTATGATCTTGACCTCAAGGTAACTTAGATGTAGACTGTAGTTGAGCAGCTCCAGGAGGAAGCAGAAGAGAGGAGAGGGAAGGCAACTACTGATGCTTGTTAGCGAGTACCAAGGAGTCAAAGGTCTGTTGTAGTGCATGTACCTGTTTCTAGAGCTACATTGTCTGCACGAGCAGCTACAGCTTCAGTGCCACCTCCAGCAGCCACTCCACCAGCTCCAACTACATCAACAGATGCCTTTGTCCTTGGAGTTCTCTCTACACCACCTCCCGAAGACAGAGCCTGAGAGACGCATAGCACTATGCATTTTCAAACTTTTTGGTAACTTGTTGCCAAAGGGGGATAAATATGTATAGATCATAGGCTTCGAGAGAGAGTGTTTTGCTTTTTATCTCTCTTGCTTTCGGTTGAACCTTTTTATGCGCTTAGTTGATACACCATGTCTTTGTCTATGTGAGATACTTATTCGATCATGTGATTGATCATATGCTACTTTAATGCTTGCTTGGATGATATTATCTCTTATATTCCATATATGATCATTCACTTTGCTTGGCGATGAATGCATGTTTTTAATGTTTATCATTTTGAGCTCCACCAGGATGTATGTGACATGGAAGAGTGACCCATGATCCTAATCAATTGTGCATTTGCATTCAAAAGCAAATTTTAAATAATGCACAAATCTAGGGGGAGCTCTTGCTTATCACATAATTCTCAAAGCGACGATGTATTTCAATCTTATAATCATTTGTCGAAGCTTTGATCTATATGTTGCCATCAATTACCAAAAAGGGGGAGATTGTAAGTGTAACTATCCCTGGGTGGTTTTGGTAATTCCTAACAACATATAGCTCATTGAGCTAATACTATTTCAAGATAAATATTCCATGAAAGCTCAATGATTGGCATGGCATGGATTAGAAATGTGGACCCCTCAAAATGCTAAGGACAAAAGATTGGCTCAAGCTCTAAAGCTCAAGACTCTACATTTTACCTTTTAGTGATCCAAGATCACATTGAGTTCATAGGAAAAGCCAATCCTATTAAAGGGGGATGAGGTGTTGCTTAATGGGTTACTTGCTCAAAATGATTAGTGATATGCTCCAAAACCCTCAATCACTTTCTCATATCCACATATGTCCCAAACCAAAAGTCAAACTTGGCCCCACCGAAACTCTCTATCCGGCGCCACCGAGTTCAGTTGACATAGCCACTTCCATAAAACCCTAGTCTTTTCGGTCTCATCGATAGGGATCTCGGTCTCACCGAGATATGGGATTGCAAACTCTCTGTTTCCCCTCGTAACACTTCGGTCCAACCGAAATGAGCGATCAGTCCCACCGAGTTTGCAATGCAAACTCTCTGTTTCTCCTTCGAACATTTCGGTCTCACGGAGATGAGCGAATCGGTCCCATCGAGTTTGCCTGACCAACTCTCTGGTTAGCTTATTACCAAAATCAGTCCCACCGAGTTTGCGTAATCAGTCTCACCAAGATTACGTTATGCCCTAACCCTAATGAAGTTGGTCTCACCGAGTTGACATGTTGGTCCCACCGAAAATCCTAACATTCACATTTTGAACTAAATCGGTCCAACCGAGTTTCATTATTCGGTCCCACCGAGTTTGGTGATTTGTGTGTAACGGTTAGATTTGTGTGGAGGCTATATATACCCCTCCACCCACTCTTCATTCATGGGGAGATCCATCAGAACATGCCTACACTTCCATCATACATTTTCTGAGAGAGAGCCACCTACTCATGTGTTGAGGTCAAGATATTCCATTCCAACCATATGAATCTTGATCTCTAGCCTTCTCCAAGTTGCTTTCCACTCAAATCATCTTTCCACCAAATCCAAATCAGTGTGAGAGAGTTGAGTGTTGGCGAGACTATCATCTGACGCACAAGAGCAAGGAGTTCATCATCAACACACCATCTATTACCTTTTGGAGAGTGGTGTCTCCTAGATTGGTTAGGTGTCACTTGGGAGCCTCCGTCAAGATTGTGGAGTTGAACCAAGAAGTTTGTACGGGCAAGGAGATCGCCTACTTCATGAAGATCTACCCTAGTGAGGCAAGTCCTTCATGGGTGATGGCCATGGTGGGATAGACAAGGTTGCTTCTTCGTGGACCCTTCATTAGTGGAGCCCTCTGTGGACTCGCGCAACCGTTACCCTTCGTGGGTTGAAGTATCCATCAACATGGATGTACGATAGCACCACCTATCGGAACCACGCCAAAAATCTTTGTGTCTACATTGCGTTTGCTCCCTCCAAACTCCTCCCTTTACCTTCATGTGCAATGTTTTACATTCTACTGCTATACTCTTAGACTTGCATGTGTAGGTTGATTGCTTGACTAGTGTTAAGTTGCTAAAATCTGCCAAGACTTAAAATTGGGAAAAGTCTAGATTTTTATTTGGTCAAGTAGTCTAATCCCCCCACCCTATAGACATACTTTCGATCCTACAGAAACACTCAAGAAAGCCTTAATTTCTGCACCTATTGTTCAACCACCTGATTGGAACTTGCCTTTTGGAATTATGTGTGATTCTAGTGATTATGTTGTTGGTGTTGTTATAGGACAAAGAGTTGATAAGAAACTGGATGTTATTCATTATGCTAGTAAAACTCTACACGGTGCTCAACGAAACTATGCTACTACTGAAAAAGAATTCTTAGCAGTGGTGTTTGCTTGTGACTAATTTAGACCTTATATTGTTGATTTCAAAGTAACTGTTAACACAGACCATGCTGCTATTAAATGTCTTATGGAAAAGAAAGATGCTAAACCTAGAATTATTCGATGGGTTCTCTTGTTACAAGAATTTGATTTACATATCATTGATAGAAAAGGAGTTGAGAACCCAATAGCTGATAGTTTATCCAGGCTTGAAAATGAGCCTGATGACCCACTACATATTGATGATAGTTTTCCTGATGAGGAGTTAGCTACAATAAATGTTGCTCATAGTACTCCTTGGTATGTTGATTATGCTACTTACATTGTTGCTAAATATTTACCACCTAGCTTTACATATCAACAAAAGAAAAAATTCTTCTATGATTTAAGACATTACTTTCGGGATGACCCACATCTTTATAAAAGAGTAGATGGTATTATTAGACGTTGTGTACCCGAGCATGAACAGGGACACATCCTACGGAAATGTCACTCCGAAGCTTATGGAGGGCATCATGCTGGAGATAGAACTGTTTACAAGGTATTGCAATCTAGATTTTATTGGCCTACTGTCTTCAAGGATGCCCGTAAGTTCGTCTTATCTTGTGATGAATGTCAAAGAATAGGTAATTTCGGTAAGCGTCAAGAATTGCCTATGAATTATTCACTTGTTGTTGAACCATTTGATGTCTGGGGATTTAATTACATGGGACTTTTTCCTTCCTCTAATGGGTATACACAGATTTTGGTTGCTGTTGATTATGTTACTAAATGGGTAGAAGCTATTCCAACCAGTAGTGCTGATCGCAACACCTCTATTAAAATGCTTAAGGAACTTATTTTCTCAAGGTTTGGAGTCCCTAGATATTTAATGACTGATGGTGGTTCACACTTTATTCATGGTGCTTTCCGTAAAATGCTTGCCAAGTATGATGTTAACCATAGAATTGCATCACCTTATCATCCTCAGTCTAGTGGTCAAGTTGAACTTAGCAATAGAGAAATAAAATTAATTTTGTAAAAGATTGTCAATAGTCCAGGAAGAACTATTCTAAGAAATTAGATGATGCACTTTGGGCTTATAGAACAGCATATAAAAATCCTATGGGTATGTATCCTTATAAAATGATTTATGAAAAAGCTTGTCATTTTCCTCTTGAGTTAGAACATAAAGCATACTGGGCCATCAAAGAGCTCAATTATGATTTCAAACTTGCTGGTGAAAAGAGGTTATTTGACATTAGCTCTTTAGATGAATGGAGAAGCCAAGCTTATGAAAATGCAAAATTATTCAAAGAAAAAGTTAAAATATGGCATGACAAAAGAATCGAAAGGCGTGAGTTTAAAGTCAGAGAATATGTTCTTTTGTACAACTATTGTTTCAGATTCTTTGCAGGAAAACTCCTCTCAAAATGGGAAGGCCCCTATGTTATCGAGGAGGTTTATCGGTCTGGAGCCATCAAAATAAATAATTCCGAAGGTACTAACCCGAAGGTTGTCAATGGACAACGAATAAAACATTATATCTCAGGTACGCCCATTAATGTTGAAAGTAATATTATCCAAACTATGACACTGGAAGAACACATAAAAGAGTCCTTTCAGAACACTCCAGAATCATGAAAATAAGGAGGTATGTGATATTGTAAGTAAACAGACTCAGAAAAATCCACAAAAATATTTCTTGTCTGTCTTGGAATATTTAGAAAATTAGGAAATAAATAAACTACCAGGAAGCGTACCATGGTGGGCACAAGACACGAGGTGGGTTGTGCCCACCTGGGACACCTTCCGGACTCTGTTTTTCTACAGTTTGCTTGTTCCCCAAGATAAAAAAATCTTTTTATACCCCCCTAAACCTATTGACCACCATATCACAGAGAAATCTTCTGTTTTCTTTTCTTGCTGTTTTTTGTCAGATCCCATCTACCATGGCCGCTTCAAGCTCCTCCAAGGACAAGATCTCTTCATCACCACCACCTTCTTCTTCATCACCAAAAGAGAATTGACTATCGGGTATGGGCACTCCCCTTGGCTTCCGCCAAGCTTGGGGAGGTGCCCCGGTATTGTATCATCCCATTATATTTTGCCTTTACTTATTTTAGTTCGATCTTTTGCTTTGGATGAATAAAAGTTTAGTTCGATCCTTTCTTTTCTAGAGTTTGCTTAGTGATCTATCATTGTAATCGTGTGCAAGTTATATAATAAAGTGTAGTTTGAGTTTTTGCTTTGTTTACTTTCATGTTGCAAATTAAAGAAAAGGCATAAGGAAGAAAAAGAGAAAATAAATAAATAAAAGAAAGGAAGTAAATCAAAAAGATCATATACTAATCTTATGGTAAGCGATGACACCACATAAGGAAAAGTATAAGTAGAAAATTTTATTAGAGATTGACAAACATAGCATTAGTCAATGAGGCAACTCATGAAAGAATTAATAAGGGAAGAGAAGATTCACATATAAATATACTATCCTAGAAATATTTCGTGATTGTGAGCTCTCATCAAAATATTATATGCCAAAATTGTTGATGTTGGACAAGGAAGACAACTTAATGGTTTATGTTTGTTTATATTCACATAAAAGTCATATTGTCATAGATCCTTTAACATGTGGTGCTTGCCCCCTATCTTTGCTAGCCAAAAATTCCGCACTAAGTAGAGATACTACTTGTGCATCCAAAAACCCTTAAACCCAAATCTTATTTTCAAGTGTCCACCATACCTACCTAGGGATTGAGCAAGATCCCTCAAGTAAGTTGTCATCGGTGCAAAAAGGCAATAAAAATTGCTTCTAAATGTGTGACATCATTTAACGTAAGAGAAAATTGAGCGTTTCATGAACTTGTGATGGTGAAGAATAAAAGCGACAAACTACATAATAAAGGTCGCTATCACAAGGGGAAAAGCAACGTGACGTTCTTTTGCACTAAGGGGTTGAGCATACAAACAAATAAGCACATGGCAACCTCTACTTCCCTCTGCGAAGGGCCTATCTTTTACTTTTATGTATTTTACTTTTATGCAAAGAGTCAAAGTCTTCCTTCTATTCCTTTTTTATTTTTCTCCTTTGGCAAGCATCATGCGGTGAGGAAAGATCTAGGCACATATGTCCAGTTGAATATAGATAGCATGAGTCATTATTGTTGACATCACCTTTGAGGTGAATACATTGGGAGGCAAAACTATAAACCCCTATCTTTCTATGTGTCCAGTTGAAATGTTTTGCTCATGTGTATGCGGTGAGTATTAGCAATCATAGAAGACTATATGATGGTTGAGTATGTGGACTTAGCAATCATAGAAGACTATACGTGACCCTTCCTGAAAAGATGATGAATTGTAGTTGCAAAGTTGACGGAGAACATAGTTTGTTGGTTTCTAATAGAGTTTTTGCTTTATACTTCAATTATGTGATGAATTGTTACTTATTCATGAGAAGTATATGATAAAAGTCTTATGTTCAATTTTGTTGTTGTTATAATAATCTACAAGATGCTTCTATGTCCGTATTTTGTTTTTATCGACACCTCTCTCTCAAAGCATGTGGACATGTTTTTCGATTTCAGTTTTCACTTGAGGACAAGCGAGGTCTAAGCTTGTGGGAGTTGATACGTCCATTTTGCATCATGTTTTATTACTGTTATTTATAATGTTTTTATCCATAATAATGCTTTTTGGAGTAATTCTAATGCCTTTTCTCTCAAAATATGCAAGGTATACACAAAGAGGGAGAATTCCGCTAGCTGGAAATCTGGACCTGGAAAAGCTACGTTAGGCCACCTATTCTGCACAACTCCAAACAAGATGAAACTTCAAGGAGATTTTTTATGGATTATTTGAGGAATATTGGAGCAAATAACTACCAAAGGGGGCCCACCAGGTGGGCACAACCCACATGGGCGTGCCAGGGAGCCTAGGCGCGCCCTGGTGGGTTGTGCTCACCCAGGCCCACCTCCGGTGCCCATCTTCTCGTATACAAATCATTTTGACCTAGAAAAAATAAGGAGAGGACTTTCGGGATGGAGCTCCATCGTCTCGAGGTGGAACTTGGGTAGGAGCACTTTTATCCTCTGGCGGAGCGATTCCGCCAAGGGAACTTCCCTCCCAGAGGGGGAAATCATCGTGATCATCATCACCAACAACTCTCCCATCTTGGGAAGGGCAATCTCCATCAACATATTCAACAGCACCATCTCCTCTCAAACCCTAGTTCATCTCTTGTGTTCAATCTTGTTATCGGAACTATAGATTGGTGCTTGTGGGTGACTAGTAGTGTTGATTACATCTTGTAGTTGATTACTATATGGTTTATTTGGTGGAAGATTATATGTTCAGATCCAATATGCTATTTAATACACCTCTGATCTTGAGCATGATTATCATTTGTGGGTAGTTACTTTTGTTCTTGAGGTCACGGGAGAAATCATGTTGCAAGTAATCATGTGAACTTGATATGTGTTCGATATTTTGATAGTATGTATGTTGTGATTCCCTTAGTGGTGTCATGTGAACATCGATTAAATGACACTTCACCATATTTGGGCCTAAGGGAATGCATTCTGGAGTAGCAATTAGATGGTGGGTTGCGAGAGTGACAGAAGCTAAAACCCCAGTTTATGCGCTATTTTGTAAGGGGACGATTGGATCCAAAAGTTTAATGCTATGGTTAGAATTTATTCTTAATACTTTTACCATAGTTGCGGATGCTTGCGGGAGGGTTAATCATAAGTAGGAGGTTTGTTCAAGTAAGAACAGCACCTAAGCACCGGTCCACCCACATATCAAATTATCAAAGTACTGAACACGAATTAAGCCAACATGATGAAAGTGACTAGATGAAAATCCCGTGTACCCTCAAGAACGCTTTGCTTATCATAAGAGACCGTTTTGGCTTGTCCTTTGCCTCAAAAGGATTGGGATACCTTGTTGCACTTTTTTACTACTATCGTTACTTTCTCGTTATAAATTACCTTGCTATCAAACTACTTGGTTACTTACAATTTTAGCACTTGCAGACATCGCCTTGCTGAAAACCACTTGTGATTTCCTTCTTCTCCTCGTTGGGTTCGACACTCTTACTTGTCAAAAAGAGCTACAATTGATCCCCTATACTTGTGGGTCATCAGTTTCCCGTGGGAAATCAATGTGAAGGCCGCCGCCGATGAGCCTTCCATTCATTCCTCACGGGTGGCATAGTGAAGGCGTGTCCCGCCCCCTCCGACCACATGTACACACGGTGGCTGCTCGCTCACCGCCCCCCCGCGGCTACAAAATCTGCCCCTCCCTCGCCGGTGGCCGCACACTTCCTCACCACAGCCCCTCTCTCGCTCTCGACGACGATGCCCCTCTCACCGACGATGCCCTTCTCCCCTCGCTCCCCATCTTACTTGTCTCAAAACATGCCCGAGTGCTACCCCAACGATGGAGTGGCGGCCAATGGCTTCGGTCGCCGCCACCTAGACAAGGACGAAGCCCGCCTCCTCTACGAGGTGAACTACCCAGCGTCGTCGGACATGCGGGTGCCGGGCTCCTGGAGGTTCAGCGTCGGCGGCGGCCCGGTGCCTCTGGCGCCCACCTGTGCTGATCGGCATGCCGAGATCGCATGCATCCGGTCGTCGCTGCCAGAGCAAGCGCGAAAACAGCCAAGGTATGCCCCCGACAGCCACACGCTATGGACAGCGTACTTCGACCGCTTCCATCAAGACCAGCTCACCTCCACGAACGGCGTCGAGCCCCGCGGCCACCTCAACTTCGAGGGGCAGCACCAACTTGCGCTCGTCGAACTCTGACTTGATGCACTCCTAGTATGTGTCGGTGTTCTGGTTTGTGCCGGTGATCGGGTCGAGGCAGACGGTCTTCCATGCTTCAGCGAGGCACTCATCTTCTTTGGGCATCCACTCAACGCATGGTTCACCGGTCCTGGCCCCCTGCTTCTTATTTTTCCCTTTCCTCGCCAGCACAAGCGCCGACTCCTCCTCCTCCTCTTCCTCCTCCTCCTCCTCGCCGTAGTCGAGCTCGTCATCCATGTCGCCAGTGAGGTCCATTGTATCGTCTTGTGCTTGGAACCCGGGGGAGGTGGTGGTGGCTGAGCCGCTCGTGATGATCTCATCCATGTCGACTTCCGTCGCGTCGGGGTTGCCTAAATTCTATTGGGGAACACAGTAATTTCAAAAAAAATCCTATGCACACGCAAGATCATGGTGATGCATAGCAACGAGAGGGGAGAGTATCGTCTACGTACCCTCATAGACCGTAAGCGGAAGTGGTATGACAGCGCGGTTGATGTAGTCGTACGTTGTCACGATCAACCGATCTAGCAACGAAGGTAAGGCACCTCCGCGATCTGCACACATTCGGCTCGGTGATGTCCCGCAAACTCACGATCCAGTAGAGCTTTGAGGGAGAGCTTCATCAGCACGACGGCGTGATGACGGTGATGATGTTGCTACCGGAACAGGGCTTCGCCTATGTCACAGCCCTAGAATACTGCCTGTAATTAATTGCATCATGCATCATGTCTAAATTCCAGTGAAATTTCAATTGAGGGAATTCTCAAGCCTCAGAAAAATCTTTTTTTAGAAAAGGGGCAAGAACCCTTAAACTTGCATTCAATGAAACCAAAATGGCCTTCATTAATGTTTGATAATTTTTGGCAAGAGTTTGGATCCAAAACAAAAATAGTGAACATTTTTATGGTATTATTTTGGCACTAAATTTAAATCATTATTCTATTTGAATTTGGAATTATATTCATATTATATGGGATATATTTTTAAATAACTTTGAAATGTTTTATGTGATGTTGGAAAAGTCCATCTAGCAACAAAAATTATTCAGAGGATATTTGTCACTGTTTTGAATTTGTTTAAACTTGAAAACAGTGGCAAAGTAAAAGAAAAACAAAACAGAAGAAAATAAAACAGAGACAGAAACTTACCTAACCTCACCTACAGCCCAGCTTCTGTGCAGCCCAACCAGCCCAACACTGTTGGCCCAGCCCACCTCCTCCCCTTGTCTTCTTCCAGCTCGCGCCAGAAGGATTGGGCGCGTGGTCGCCGCGCGCCCGGCCACCTCCTCCCTCCCTGCCTGCCTGGCTACTCCTCGACGCGCCCGAACAATGCCACGCACCCCCTGCACCGCTCCCATCTCCCCCTGGACCCCTTCCCCCCCCCCTCTGTTCTCTCCTTCACCCCCCTGACGCCATGGCTGACGCGTGCTTGAGCTCGCTGCCGCCATAGCCGCGCCCACCGTGCTCCCCTCACCGCCACTCTGAGTCCGCAAGAACCGCCGACGATCGCTGCTTCGCCCCACCCTGGCCCCAAGCACTGGGACGACCTGCATCACCAGCTACTCCACCTTCTTCCTCCTCGGTCGCCGAAGGCCGCGCCCGTCGATTCGCCGCCGTCTCCACGTCCCCGAGCTCGCCGACCTGCTCGTCCGACTGGCCGCAAGACACTGACCCGAACCCCCCTCCTTTGCGCTCCGTTTGCACGTTGTAGCCGTCGCTCCGCCGGAGACCGAACCGCGTTGTCGCCCGAGCTTCTCGCCGCCGTGGCCACAGTCGTCGTAGCTCCCAACTGAGCACACCCACGTGCTCGCCGCGCCACGTAGGTGTCGTAGGAGCTAAGCATGCCACTCCACGGCCACCGCAGCCTCGTTCCCGAGTGCGCTCGAACTCCGGCCGCCACCGAGGTCGACGCCGCGCTCAACCCCGGCCACCATAGCTGCTGCTGCTTGCTGCACTGGATGCGGCAGAGCTCCAGCTCCCCGCGGGTGCCCTCCGCCACTCGTTTGGGCACCGTGAGAACAAACCCGGCGCCTTCCACCGTCTCTGGCTCCGTCGGCGACGAGCCGCGTGTCAACTCCGGCGAGTTGACCCGGGTTTGACCCCAGTTTTACTCCCCAAAGCCACTGACATGCGGGCCCCGCCCGGCTAATTAAGTTAGGTTAGTATTAACTAAGCTAGGTTAGTTTAGTTAGACACTAACACTCGGGACCCACTGGTCAGTTTGACCTGGGCCTCCGTTGACCTGCTGACATCACTGATACGCCTTGCTGACGCAGTAACTGTTTTCTGGATTTTAAATAAATCAGAAATGATTTATTAAATTCAGAAATTTCCCTAAACTTCTAAAATTCATAGAAATTAAACCGTAACTCCAAATGAAATAATTTATATATGAAAAATTATCAGAAAAATCCAAAGAATCTGTTTATGGCATTTTCATGCATGTTTGAACAAGTTAACCTCACTGAATAGGACAATTCATGATTATGTAATAAATGGTAATTAGTTTTGGAGTTGGAATTTGCTATAGGTTTGAATTCCACTTCAATGAATATGACTAACTGTTGCACTAGGTCAATTCAATACTTTAATATGACATATCATTCATATGAATGTGCATTGCATTGATTGTGGTTCCTTTTGTGTTTGTCGGTGGTTATTCCCTCTTAGTAGACGATGTTTCCGACGACGTGATCGATGACACCGATGAAGAGATATACTATCTTCAGAAGTGCCAGGCAAGCAAAAACCCCTTGTTCATTCCGATACAATCCCACTCTCTCGCTCCTGCTCTCTTTTACTGCATTAGGACAACAGCGATTCAACTGTTACATGCTGCGGTAGTTGAACCCCTTTCCCCTGCATGACCTGTCATTGCCACAGTAAATAGATGAAACCCACTAGCATGAGTAGGAATTGTTTGAGACCTGATGTGCCTATTCATTCGTCCTTGTTGTCATACATGCTACTGCTTAGAGTTGAGTCAGGTCTGATTCATCGGGAATGAATTGGAACATGGTGAACATGTCCTACCGTTGAGAGCTAAGTGTGCGAACACGATTTGGTAAAGGTAGCGGTGAGAGGCCATGTAGGAGTACATGGTGGGTTGTCTCATTGCAGCCGTTCTCAGGAACTGAGTTCTGTGTTTGTGATCCATGAATAGTTACTACCACACATTGGGTTCCGGTAACTCGGCCCCTCTCGTCTTATTAATCAACTCGATCTCTGTCCCGGAGTTGCAACTAGTTTCTGGTGTTTGTAGGTAGTGTTAGTAGTCTACCAAGTGGCACCCGGTACAGGTGGGCTTGGGACAGACTAGGCACAGTGGCACAATGTACCAAGTGGCACCCGGATGGTGGGCTTGGGAACCCTGCACACATCGTTTGGGGCCGTGAGCAACACCCAGGCCGGATCTCCTTGCGGATGGAACCCGAATAGGCGATAAACCTGGATGAGAGACTTGTGTGGTTAGTCAGGTCGTGGCCGACACCCTCGCCCGGCTTCCGCTTGAAGGTTGCCGAGGTACATGACGTGTATAGGGCGATAAGTGGCGAGAGCGTGTGTGAAGAAGAACACCCCTGCAGGGTTATCATTATCTATTCGAATAGCCGGATTCCTCGGATATAGAAACTTGGACCCCTTGCATAGTTCATAGACAAGTGAAAGTGGATACTTTAAAATGCGCAAGATAAGCGTGAGTGCTATGGATGGCGTTCTCGTAGGGAGACGGGAGCGGATCCATAGTGGTGTATTGGTATGCTGAATATGTGGACTCGGGTGCGCCACCTCAAAAGAGTTACTTGCAGTCATAGTTTAGGATAGCCACTGAGTCAAGGCTGGCTTGCTGCAGTCAAACTCCACCACCCCCCTTTGTTGATCACATCATATCAGGGAATCGGGGTCCTGACTTGGAATCGTGTCTAGAAATGCTGGTCAAAGTCGTGTCTAGAAATGCTTTAGTTATATAAGGGAATTGATTATGGATGGGAACGTAAGGCTCTTTTTACTCCTTATCCTCGTGACCTTCTGATCTGAGTCATCTTATCTTTTCTATGGGGTTTAGAACTAGGCTTCTCTTCTATCTCTCAGGATGACGTGTTACTAAACCGTAGTTGCCTAGGATTGTTGAGTTCAAGCCTCACTTCAGTTCCTACTACTTCCATATGTTCATAGTTGGCCTTAGAACCTTGATATTGTGATGTTGAGTGGTTATGCCACCATTTTTGCAGAATGTCTCAAATCATTTTGAGCATTTACAGCCGTTATGCTGTCCGAGTCATCCCAGGTTTCTAAACAGTCCGATGCATTTGCAACTCCCTTCTTTCTATTCCCGATGTTCCTTTGGGCCAGATTAACCACACTAATCGGTGAGTTGAGGTACTCTATTGCCTCGACATATATGTTGGAGTTGTTATTATGACACTAGGGTATCTTAGAGTTAGTAATCTAGCCATGTTTGGTGTTCCCAGTGTGATGATTCTGGCCACCATTCTCGAAAGCATCTCATGATGTTATTTAGTTAGTAGGTATTCTACTCCTGGGTTTTGAACCCGAGATTCACCCTACTTCATGTTGTTAGTATTTGCTAGTTCCCCTAAGATATTAGTAACCTTGTGATACTCCTCAAGGTCCGTGGTATATCATTCTTCCAAATACCATGAACCATTCCTGGCAGGAGTTCTTTTGAACCAAAAGATCACAACCAGAGTGCTCTTGATGAGTTATCCATTCTACATTGTGAATCTGCCAGTTCTTCTTTTCTGCATGGGTTATCCGGAAGAAATGTTGAACTTTGCTCGACATACTAATCTATGTATCCACAACTCAGAAAGATATATGTTCCTTGAGTTGACCCTCCTCAGCTGTATTCCGACCCTAGTCTATCACTCGATAGTCAGGAATAGTTGTGCATTCATGTTCATCGATGCCCATTATTCTTGTGGTCCGTCAAGCCATTCTATTCTGGAATGACTAGGAGAAACAAACTCCAGCACCTCATCCATTTCTTCAATTGGTCAAACTAGTTGTATTCCGCAGATCAAAATGTCAATCCAGCTTTTGTTCTGCTCTACCTCGGAGTATTACCCCCTTTATGTCAGGATTGCCATGAGAATTGCACCACCTCTTATGAATTCTTGACAAAGTGATACTTCTCTCCATCATTATCCATTCATCGGTCCTGTGTTGTTGTGACCGGAATGCTGACAAGTGAACTGTGATGTGTGAAATCAATACTCCTAGCACCTCATTGCTTGGTAGTTAATGGACAATACTCTCACTCTTAGCATGTTGGTTATTGAATCACTATTCTAGGATTGATCGTGCTACCTAGTCCTTATGTCTGGTGCACTCTTTGATCAATGAGTTGGGATTTTGTCAAACCCTTGCTATGTTGATCATATCGTCTTGCCCTGAAAAGCAAGATTGTTCTCGAGCTTAATAACATATCGGTGGGTTGTGATTTTCCAAATATCTTCTTGGAAGTATCACCAGGTTGTCACCTGATCGCTATGTTGAGTTCGTGATCAAGTTGGTTTTTTGTAACCACCCCTTCTCCAAGAATCTGAGTTGGATACCCTGAACTGGTTGGTTAAGTTGAATAATAACTTGGAGAGTTGGAAGATAAAAGCTTTATCCGACTTATTTCATTTTAGGGGATATCTTGTATGTGTGTTGAAGAAAGATGATATCTTCACCAATTGGTCCTCGTGATCAGTTGTTGGATCTATTGTCTTGACAAAACTTCGACTTGAGTATGGGCTATCGTCAAGTCAAATTAGAACCAACAATATTCGTAATGCTGCCTTACTCATGGTTGATCCCTCGAGCATACACCATTACATCTTTTGGTCTGACCAATACTATCACCGTGTTCACATGATGGTGGAAGTCCAGTGATATGGAAATTCCGATGAGTTGTTGTTGAGCCCATCAGCAGCATTTTGTCTCCTCCATGATTCGTGTTGAACATCCATCTAGTGTTGGAAATTTTGTAAGCATTATCTTCATGATCCGTTGATGAATCCTATGTTTGGATGAAAGGAGTGACTTCCTTTGATTCACGTCCATTAGATGTAAGTTGTCGCCGTGAATTCAAGAAAGCTTGTTTTTGTTTCCTCTGGAACCATCCCAAGTCAGTCATGCATATGTGCAAAGTATTCTGTGGTCTGGAGACTTGCAACCTTCATTCTATATGTATACCTAGCACACCAAGCCACTGATTGACTTGTTCAAGGAGAAGAAGTCCCTTCTTAAGAATCATGACTTATGTTAGGACTTCATTATCCTCGGTGTTGGTTCCCCACCTGAACCCGGTAGTGTTTTATCGTAAGACTTCTACATGGTCATGTTTGTCTTGGACAACGTGTTCACATGTGTGTAGCAGAACCAGCTCATGTTTTGGAGCTTGCTATCGTTGTTCACTCCCCGAGAATCTCGCAACACCATCTCATTGATTTGTGTTGCAAGCTTTCATTCTCCTTTCTAGACTTGATGAGTCTGGATTATCCTGACACCAACCAGATCTGAATCTCAGGCAGATATGATGGTTGGCACGTTTCTCAAGAACTATAATATTGGTCTCTCTGTAACCCGGTAAAGTGGATGTTGTGGCCAACACACCCAACCGGAAGACTTATTATTGTAGTATCTTGATTCAGAAAGTTGGCCACCTCCCCATAAGGATCTCGTAGAATTTATTCCAGTTGTTGTTCCCTATGGATTTATTGTGTTCCCGAAGTCTGACCTTTTACTTGATGTTCTAGATATCAAACCATATCTATGAATGGATTACGCTAGCACATCAAGGAGAACATTAGAAGCGGAGTGCTAAATGTCTCTCGGTCGATCATCCAGATTCTGTTTCTTTAGCCTCTCTAAGGGGAAGTCTGAGAAGGTGTTATCTTCCTTTGTATCTGCATCATCCATCACTAGTCATCATGGTAGTATGTCGTGTTGCCAGGATCCTTGCCACAGATGTTGGTAAAACCTTGATGAATATGGAAATGCTCAAGTTCTTGAGAGCACGCTCAGACACTAGGTTACATCCTCGGTATCAATTGGAATGTGTCTTCCGTTTGTCGAGTTGTCTTATAACTCTAGTTTCCTTTCCAAGCTGAGTATGCCATTCTTTCGAATTCCTTCAAATGATCGATTGTGATTTGCCTTAGGCTGGTATGAAGAGTTCCAATGATCTTTATATCAAAAGTAATTCTTTTGCCACTGCCAGAATAACTCTACGAGTCGCCTTTCCTGAGGTGCCTCATTATGGAATCATGGCAATCAACTCCTCGCTACCTTGAAACATATGCACCATCCTACTTAAGTGTAGGAGTGTTTCCTACCAAATTGAACTTTCATCATTTGTACTCCCCATCCCTCTTGATGTGTGTTTGTCTCTTAGATCAAGAGATGATTCAACGTCTCATTCCATGAGTTGATCGTGTATCACTTGATTTTTGAGAAGATCATTTTCTATAGAGTTTCCTTCTGTCGTCATCATGTTGGATGAAGATCTCAAAAGCAAAGACGTCAAGATCAATTTGAAGCAATGTATCAACATCTTCGAGAGAGATAGCTGGATCATGAAGATCATGTTAGCTTTGTGTCCCCTCTATCTTCTTACCCCACGTCTTGAATCTCGGGACGAGATCCTCGTTTAGTGGGGGTGAGTTGTCACAGCCCTAGAATACTGCATGTAATTAATTGCATCAGAGTGCATCATGCATCATGTCTAAATTCTAGTGAAATTCGAATTGAGGGAATTCTCAAGCCTCAGAAAAATCTTTTTTTAGAAAAGGGGCAAGAACCCTTAAACTTGCATTCAATGAAACCAAAATGGCCTTCATTAATGTTTGATAATTTTTGGCAAGGGTTTGGATCCAAACCAAAAATAGTGAACATTTTAAGGTATTATTTTGGCACTGAATTTAAATCATTATTGTATTTGAATTTGGAATTATATTCATATTATATGGGATATATTTTCAAATAACTTTGAAATGTTTTATGTGCTGTTGGAAAAGTCCATCTAGCAACATAAATTATTCAGAGGATATTTGTCACTGTTTTGAATTTGTTTAAACTTGAAAACAGTGGCAAAGTAAAAGAAAAACAAAACAGAAGAAAATAAAACAGAGACAGAAACTTACCTAACCTCACCTGTGGCCCAGCTTCTGTGCAGCCCAACCAGCCCAACACTGTTGGCCCAGCCCACCTCCTCCCCTTGTCTTCTTCCAGCTCGCGCCAGAAGGATTGGGCGCGTGGTCGCCGCACGCCCGGCCATCTCCGCCCTCCCTGCCTGGTTGGCTACTCCTCGACGCGCTCGGACGATGCCACGCACCCCCTGCACCGCTCCCCTCTCCCCCTGGACCCCTTCCCCCCTCTGTTCTCTCCTTCACCCCCCCCCCTGACGCCATGGCCGACGCGTGCTTGAGCTTGCTGCCGCCATAGCCGCGCCCACCGTGCTCCCCTCACCGCCACTCTGAGTCCGCAAGAACCGTCGACGATCACTGCTTCGCCCCACCCTGGCCCCAAGTGCTGGGACGACCTGCATCACCGGCTACTCCACCTTCTTCCTCCTCGGTCGCCGAAGGCCGCGCCCGTCGATTCGCCGCCGTCTCCGTGTCCCCGAGCTCGCCGAACTGCTCGTCCGACTCGCCGTGAGCCACTGACCCGAACCCCCCTCCTTTGCGCTCAATTTGCACGCTGTAGCCATCGCTCCGCCGGAGACCGAACCGCGCCGCCACCCGAGCTTCTCGCCGCCGTGGCCACAGTCGTCATAGCTCCCAACCGAGCACACCCACGTGCTCACCTCGTCGCGTAGGTGCCGTAGGAGCTAAGCACGCCACTCCATGTCCACCGTAGCCCCGTTCCCGAGTGCGCCCGAACTCTGGCCGCCGCCGAGGTCAACGCCGCGCTCAACCCCAGCCACCCTAGCTGCTGCCGCTTGCTGCACTGGATGCGGGAGAGCTCCAGCTCCCCGCGGGTGCCCTCCGCCACTCGTTTGGGCACCGCGAGAACGAACCCGACGCCCTCCGCCGTCTCTGGCTCCGCCGGCGACGAGCCGCGTGTCAACTCCGGCGAGTTGACCCAGGTTTGACCCCAGTTTGACTCCCCAGAGCCACTGACATGCGGGCCCTGCCCGGCTAATTAAGTTAGGTTAGTATTAACTAAGCTAGGTTAGTTTAGTTAGACACTAACACTCGGGACCCACTGGTCAGTTTGAGCTGGGCCGCCGTTGACCTGCTGACGTCACTGATACGCCATGCTGACGCAGTAACTATTTTCTGGATTTTAAATAAATCAGAAATGATTTATTAAATTCAGAAATTTCCCTAAACTTCTAAAATTCATAGAAATTAAACCGTAACTCCAAATGAAATAATTTATATATGAAAAATTATTAGAAAAATCCAAAGAATCTGTTTATGGCATTTTCATACATGTTTGAACAAGTTAACCTCATTGAATAGGACAATTCATGATTATGGAATAAGTGGTAATTAGTTTTGGAGTTGGAATTTGCTATAGGTTTGAATTCCACTCCAATGAATATGACTAACTGTTGCACTAGGTCAATTCAGTACTTTAATATGACATATCATTCATATGAATGTGCATTGCATTGATTGTGGTTCCTTTTGTGTTTGTCGGTGGTTGTTCCCTCTTAGTAGACGATGTTTCCGACGACGTGATCGATGACACCAATGAAGAGATATACTATCTTCAGAAGTGCCAGGCAAGCAAAACCCCCTTGTTCATTCCGATACAATCCCACTCTCTTGCTCCTACTCTCTTTTACTGCATTAGGACAACAGCGATTCAACTGTTACATGCTATGGTAGTTGAACCCCTTTCCCCTGCATGACCTGTCATTGCCACAGTAAATAGATGAAACCCACTAGCATGAGTAGGAATTGTTTGAGCCCTGATGTACCTACTCATTCATGCTTGTTGTCATGCCTGCTACTGCTTAGAGTTGAGTCAGGTCTGATTCATCGGGAATGAATTGGAACATGGTGAACATGTCCTACCATTGAGAGTTAAGTGTGTGAACACGATTTGGTAAAGGTAGCGGTGAGAGGCCATGTAGGAGTACATGGTGGGTTGTCTCATTGCAGCCGTTCTCAGGAATTGAGTTCTGTGTTTGTGATCCATGAACAGTTACTACCACACATTGGGTTCCGGTAACTCGGCCCCTCTCGGCTTATTTAATCAACTCGATCTCTGTCTAGGAGTTACAACTAGTTTCTGGTGTTTGTAGGTAGTGTTAGTAGTCTACCAAGTGGCACCCGGTATAGGTGGGCTTGGGACAGACTAGGCATAGTGGCACGATGTACCAAGTGGCACCCGGATGGTGGGCTTGGGAACCCTGCACACATCGTTTGGGGCCGTGAGCGACACCCCGACCGGATCTCCTTGTGGATGGAACCCGAATAGGCGATAAACCTGAACGAGAGACTTGTGTGGTTAGTCAGGTCGTGGCCGACACCCTCGCCCAGCTTCCGCTTGAAGGTTGCCGAGGTACATGGCGTGTACAGGACAATAAGTGGCGAGAGCGTGTGTGAAGAAGTACACCCCTGCAGGGTTATCATTATCTATTCGAATAGCCGGATTCCTTGGATATGGAAACTTGGACCCCTTGCATAGTTCATAGACAAGTGAAAGTCGATACTTTAAAATGCGCAAGATAAGCGTGAGTGCTATGGATGGCATTCTCGTAGGGAGACGGGAGCGGATCCATAGTGGTGTATTGGTATGGTGAATATGTGGACTCGTGTGCGCCACCTCAAAAGAGTTACTTGCAGTCATAGTTTAGGATAGCCACTGAGTCAAAGCTGGCTTGCTGCAGTCAAACTCCACCACCCCTCTTGGTTGATACTGATGCATATGTAGCTAGTTCTGATGTAAGTCTTGTTGGGTACATTTGTACTCACGTTTGCCTATTTTATGTTTTGCAGAGAGACATGAGTCTCGCTAGTAGTTCCATGTGGACTTCGACGTTTAGCTTCATACCTCAGCTACGATCTTGTGCCCTCGACAGGATCTTGTAGATAGTCAGGCCTCTCAGCCTTTTTCATTTGTAGATGTCTGTACTCAGACATGTTAAGCTTCCGCGTGTGCTTTGACTTGTATGCTCTGAATGTTTGGTCATGAGACCAATGTTTGTAATATCTCGCTCTTCGGAGCCTAATGAATAAATGCTCTGAGTCGTAGAGTCTTGTTGTGATACCATGTTGTATTGCACATATTGAGCATATTATGTGTATGATTGAAATGCTTGGTATGTGTGGGATCTGACAACCTAGTTGTTTATCCTTGGTAGCCTCTCTTATGGGGAAATGTAGTCTTGTGCTTCCATGAGCCATAGTAGTCCACTACAGCCCGGTTCACCGGAGTCCTGCTAGCCCAGCACTACTGCTCCGGAACACTTGACTGGCCGGCATGTGATTCACTTCGTTCCTGTGTCTGTCCCTTCGGGGAAATGTCACGCGGTGACATCCGGAGTCTTACCTAGCCTGCTACAACCCGGTTCACCGGAGTCCTGTTAGCCCAGTGCTACAGCCCGGATTCGCACGCTGCTGACCGACATGCTCGATGTTGATTCATGTATGCCTGAACCCGTAAGTTAGTGCCACTTTGGGTTCACGACTAGTCATGTTGGCCCGGGTTCTCTGTCATATGGATGCTAGCGACACTATCATATACGTGAGCCAAAGGGCGCAAACGGTCCCTGGCCATGGTAAGGCGACACCCGTGGGAATACCGTGCGGGAGGCCGCAAAGTGATATGAGGTGTTACCGGCTAGATCGATGTGACTTGGAATCAGGGTCCTGACAGCCTAAGCACCGCTACGATATTATCGAGGTGGATTATGGTGGAGGGGGCACCGCACACGGCTAGAGATCAATGATCAACTTGTGTGTCTATGGGGTGCCCCCCTCCCTCGTATATAAAGGAGTCGAGGGGGGGAGGGGGTCGGCCTCTCTAGGCGCGCCCCAAGGAGTCCTACTCCCACCGGGAGTAGGATTCCCCCCTTCCCTTTGTTGGTTCTAGGAGAGAAGGAAGGAAAGGGGGGCGGGCCCCTCCCAATTCAGATTGGGCTTGGGGGGCATGCCCCCTCCTTTGCTTCTTTCCCCTCTCTTCCACTAAGGCCCAATAAGGCCCATATACATCCCGGGGGTGCCGGTAACCTACCGATACTCCGGTATTCTCCCGATTTCACCCGGAACCATTCCGATGTCCAAACATAGGCTTCCAATATATCGATCTTTACTTCTCGACCATTTCGAGACTCCTCGTCATGTCTGTGATCAAATCCTGGACTTTGAACTACCTTCGGTACATCAAAACACATAAACTCGTAATACCGGTCGTCACCGAACGTTAAGCGTGCAGACCCTACGGGTTTGAGAACTATGTAGACATGACCGAGACATGTCTTCGGTCAATAACCAATAGCGGAACCTGGATGCTCATATTGGCTCCTACACATTCTATGAAGATCTTTATCGGTCAAACCGTATAACGGTTACGTTGTTCCCTTCGTCATCGGTATGTTACTTGCCCGAGATTAGATCGTCGGTATCTCAATACCTAGTTTAATCTATGTACTGGCAAGTCTCTTTACTTGTTCTATAATGCTACATCCTGTAACTAACTCATTAGCTACATTGCTTGCAAGGCTTATTGTGATGTACATTACCAAGAGGGCCCAGAGATACCTCTTCAACAATCGGAGTAACAAATCCTAATCTTGATCCATGCCAACTCAACAAACACCATCAGAGACACCTGTAGAGCACCTTTATAATCACCCAGTTACGTTGTGATGTTTGGTAGCACATAAAGTGTTCCTCCGGTATTCGGGAGTTGCATGATCTCATAGTCATAGGAACATGTATAGTTATGGAGAAAGCAATAGCAACAAACTAAACGATCATCGTGCTAAGCTAACGATGGATCAAGTCAATCACATCATTCTCTAATGATGTGAGCCTGTTAATCAAATGAAAACTCATGTCTATGGTTAGGAAACATAACCATCATTGATTCAACGAGCTAGTCAAGTAGAGGCAAACTAATGACACTCTGTTTGTCTATGTATTCACACATGTACTAAGTTTCTGGTTAATACAATTCTAGCATGAATAATAAACATTTATCATGATATAAGGAAATATAAATAATAACTTTATTATAGCCTCTAGGGCATATTTCCTTCATTCTCCCACTTGCACTAGAATCAATAATCTAGATTACACAGTAATGATTCTAACACCCATGGAGCCTTGGTGCTGATCATGCTTTGCTCGTGGAAGAGGCTTAGTCAATGGGTCTGCAACATTCAGATCCGTATGTATCTTGCAAATCTCTATGTCTCACTCCTTGACTTGATCGCGGATGGAATTGAAGCGTCTCTTGATGTGCTTGGTTCTCTTGTGAAATCTGGATTCCTTTGCCAAGGCAATTGCACCAGTATTGACACAAAATATTTTCATTGGACCCGATGCACTAAGTATGACACCTAGATCGGATATGAACTCCTTCATCCAGACTCCTTCATTTGCTGCTTCCGAAGCAGCTATGTACTCCGCTTCACATGTAGATCCCGCCATGGCGCTCTGCTTGGAACTGCACCAACTGATAGCTCCACCATTCAATAAAAATACGTATGCGGTTTGTGACTTAGAGTCATCCGGATCAGTGTCAAAGCTTGCATCGATGTAACCGTTTACGACGAGCTCTTTGTCACCTCCATAAACGAGAAACATATCCTTCGTCCTTTTCAGGTATTTCAGGATGTTCTTGACTATTGTCCAGTGATCCACTCCTTGATTACTTTGGTACCTCCCTGCTAAACTAATAGCAAGGCACACATCAGGTCTGGTACACAGCATTGCATACATGATAGAGCCTATGGCTGAAGCATATGGAACACCTTTCATTTTCTCTCTATCTTCTGCAGTGGTCCGGCATTGAGTCTGACTCAACTTCACACCATGTAATACAGGCAAGAACCCTTTCTTTGCCTCATCCATTTTGAACTTCTTCAAAACTTTATCAAGGTATGTGCTTTGTGAAAGTCCAATCAAGTGTCTTGATCTATCTCTATAGATCTTGATGCCCAATATATAAGAAGGTTCACCGAGGTCTTTCATTGAAAAATTCTTATTCAAGTATCCTTTTATGTTGTTCAGAAATTCAGTATTATTTCTGATCAACAATGTGTCATCTACATATAATATCAGAAATGCTACGGAGCTCCCACTCACTTTCTTGTAAATACAGGCTTCTCCCAAAATCTGTATAAAACCGTATGCTTTCATCACACTATCAAAGTGTATATTCCAACTCTGAGAGGCTTGCACCAGTCCATAAATGGATCGCTGGAGCTTGCATACTTTGTTAGCACCTTTTGGATCGACAAAACCTTCTGGTTGCATCATATACAACTCTTCTTTAAGGTATCCATTAAGGAATGCAGTTTTGACATCCATTTGCCAAATTTCATAATCATAAAATGCGGCAATTGCTAACATGATTCGGACGGACTTAAGCATCACTATGGGTGAGAAGGTCTCATCGTAGTCAACTCCTTGAACTTGTCGAAAACGTTTTGCAACAAGTCGAGCTTTGTAGACAGTAACATTACCGTCAGCGTCAGTCTTCTTCTTGAAGATCCATTTATTCTCTATGGCCTGCCGATCATCGGGCAAGTCAACCAAAGTCCACACTTTGTTCTCATACATGGATCCCATCTCAGATTTCATGGCTTCAAGCCATTTCGCTGAATCTGGGATCATCATCGCTTCCTCATGGTTCGTAGGTTCGTCATGGTCAAGTAACATGACTTCCAGAACAGGATTACCGTACCACTCTGGTGCGGATCTTACTCTGGTTGACCTACGAGGTTCGGTAGTAACTTGATCAGAAGTTTTATGATCATCATCACTAGCTTCCTCACTTACTGGTGTAGGAATCACTGGAACTGATTTCAGTGATGAACTACTTTCCAATAAGGGAGAAGGTACAATTACCTCATCAAGTTCTACTTTCCTCCCACTCACTTCTTTTGAGAGAAACTCCTTCTCTAGAAAGTATCCATTCTTAGCAACGAATATCTTGCCTTCGGATCTGTGATAGAAGGTGTATCCAACAGTCTCCTTTGGGTATCCTATGAAGACACATTTCTCTGATTTGGGTTCGAGCTTATCAGGTTGAAGCTTTTTCACATAAGCATCGCAGCCCCAAACTTTAAGAAACGACAACTTGGGTTTCTTATCAAACCATAGTTCATAAGGTGTCATCTCGACGGATTTAGATGGTGCCCTATTTAACATGAATGCAGTTGTCTCTAAAGCGTAACCCCAAAATGATAGCGGTAAATCAGTGAGAGACATCATAGATCGCACCATATCTAGTAAAGTATGATTACGACGTTCGGACATACCAATACGTTGTGGTGTTCCAAGTGGCGTGAGTTGTGAAACTATTCCGCATTGTTTCAAATGAAGTCCAAACTCATAACTCAAATACTCACCTCCACGATCAGATCGTAGAAACTTGATTTTCTTGTTACGATGATTTTTCACTTCACTCTGAAATTCTTTGAACATTTCAAATGTTTCAGACTTATGTTTCATCAAGTAGATATACCCATATCTGCTCAAATCATCTGTGAAGGTGAGAAAATAACGATATCCGCCGCGAGCTTCAATGTTCATTGGACCACATACATCAGTATGTATGATTTCCAATAACTCTGTTGCTCACTCCATTGTTCCGGAGAATGGAGTTTTAGTCATCTTGCCCATGAGGCATGGTTCGCAAGTACCAAGTGATCCATAATCAAGTGATTCCAAAAGTCCATCAGAATGGAGTTTCTTCATGCGCTTTACACCAATATGACCTAAACGGCAGTGCCACAAATAAGTTGCACTGTCATTATCAACTCTGCATCTTTTGGCTTCAATACTATGAACATGTGTATCACTACTATCAAGATTTAGTAAAAATAGACCACTCATCAGGGGTGCGTGACCATAAAAGATATTACTCATATAAATAAAACAACTATTATTCTCTGATTTAAATGAATAACCGTCTCGCATCAAACGAGATCCAGATATAATGTTCATGCTCAACACTGGCACCAAATAACAATTATTTAGGTCTAATACTAATCCTGAAGGTAGATGTAGAGGTAGCGTGCCGACGGCAATCACATCGACTTTGGAACCATTTCCCACGCGCATCGTCACCTCGTCCTTAGCCAATCTTCGCTTAATCCATAGCCCCTGTTTCGAGTTACAAATGTTAGCAACTGAACCAGTATCAAATACCTAGGCACTACTGCGAGCATTAGTAAGGTACACATCAATAACATGTATATCAAATATACCTTTCACTTTGCCATCCTTCTTCTCCGCCAAATACTTGGGGCAGTTCCGCTTCCAGTGACCAGTTCCTTTGAAGTAGAAGCACTTAGTCTCGGGCTTAGGTCCAGACTTGGGTTTCTTCACTTGAGCAGCAACTGGCTTGCTGTTCTTCGTGAAGTTCCCCTTCTTCCCTTTACCCTTTTTCTTGAAACGGGTGGTCTTGTTGACCATCAACACTTGATGCTCCTTCTTGATTTCTACCTCTGCAGCCTTAGCATTGCGAAGAGCTCAGGAATCGTCTTATCCATCCCTTGCATATTATAGTTCATCACGAAGCTCTTGTAGCTTGGTGGCAGTGATTGAAGAACTCTGTCAATGACACTATCATTAGGAAGATTAGCTCCCAGTTGAGTCAAGTGGTTGTGGTACCCAGACATTCTGAGTATATGTTCACTGACAGAACTATTATCCTCCATCTTGTAGCTATAGAACTTATTGGAGACTTCATATCTCTCAATCCGGGCATTTTCTTGAAATATTAACTTCAACTCCTGGAATATCTCATATGCTCTATGACGTTCAAAACGTCGTTGAAGTCCCGGTTCTAAGCCGTAAAGCATGGCACACTGAACTATCGAGTAGTCAACAGCTTTGCTCTGCCAGGTGTTCATAACATCTGGCGTTGCTCCTGCAGCGGGTTTGTCACCTAGCGGTGCTTCCAGGACATAATTCTTCTATGCAGCAATGAGGATAATCCTCAAGTTACGGACCCAGTCCGTGTAGTTGCTACCATCATCTCTCAATTTAGCTTTCTCTAGGAACGCATTAAAATTCAACTGAACAATAGCACGGGCCATCTATCTACAACAACATAGACATGCAAAATACTATCACGTACTAAGTTCATGATAAATTAAAGTTCAATTAATCAAATTACTTAAGAACTCCCACTTAGATAGACATATCTCTAATCATCTAAGTGATCACGTGATCCATATCAAGTAAACCATGTCTGATCATCACGTGAGATGGATTAGTTTTCAATGGTGAACATCACTATGTTGATCATATCTACTATATGATTCAGGCTCGACCTTTCGGTCTTAGTGTTCCGAGGCCATATCTGCATATGCTAGGCTCGTCAAGTTTAACCTGAGTATTCCGCGTGTGCAAAACTGGCTTGCACCCGTTGTATGTGAATGTAGAGCTTATCACACCTGATCATCACGTGGTGTCTCGGCACGACAAACTGTAGCAATGGTGCATACTCAGGGAGAACACTTATACCTTGAAATTTAGTGAGAGATCATCTTATAATGCTACCGCCGAACTAAGAAAAATAAGATGCATAAAGGATAAACATCACATGCAATCAATATAAGTGATATGATATGGCCATCATCATCTTGTGCCTTTGATCTCCATCTCCAAAGCACCATCATGATCACCATCGTCACCGGCTTGACACCTTGTTCTCCATCGAAGCATCGTTGTCGTCTCGCCAACTATTGCTTCTACGACTATCGCTACTGCTTAGTGATAAAGTAAAGCAATTACATGGCGATTGCATTTCATACAATAAAGCGACAACCATATGGCTCTTGCCAGTTGCCGATAACTGTGTTACAAAACAAGATCATCTCATACAATAAAATTTAGCATCATGTCTTGACCATATCACATCACAACATGCCCTGCAAAAACAAATTAGATGTCCTCTACTTTGTTGTTGCAAGTTTTACGTGGCTAAATGCCTAAATGCTGTTGGGGAACACAGTAATTTCAACAAAAATCCTACGCACACGCAAGATCATGGTGACACATAGCAACGAGAGGGGAGAGTATCGTCTACGTACCCTCGTAGACCGTAAGTGGAAGCGTTATGACAACGCGGTTGATGTAGTCGTACATCTTCATGATCGACCGATCTAGCACAGAAGGTACGGAACCTTCGCGATCTGCACATGTTCGGCTCGGTGATGTCCCGCGAACTCACGATCTAGTAGAGATTCGAGGGAGAGCTTCGTCAGCACGACGGCATGATGACGGTGATGATGTTGCTACCGGGACAGGGCTTCGCCTAACCACCGCTTCAATATTACCGAGGTGGATTATGGTGGAGGGGGCACCACACACGGCTAAAGATCAATGATCAACTTGTGTGTCTATGGGGTGCCCCTCCCCCATATATAAAGGAGTGGAGGAGGGGGAGGGGGCCGGCCTCTCTAGGCGCGCCCCAAGGAGTCCTACTCCCACCGGGAGTAGGATTCCCCCCTTCCCTTTGTCGGTTCTAGGAGAGAAGGAAGGAGAGGGAAGAAGGAAGGAAAGGGCGGTTGCCCCCCCCCCCCCCTCCCAATTCGGATTGGGCTTGGGGGGCGCGCCCCCTCCTTTGATTCTTGCTCTCTCTTCCACTAAGGCCCAATAAGACCCATATACCTCCCGGGGGGTTCCGGTAACCTCCTGGTACTCCGGTACTCTCCTGATTTCACCCGAAACCATTCTGATGTCCAAACATAGGCTTACAGTATATCGATCTTTATGTCTCGACCATTTCGAGACTCCTCGTCATGTCCATGATCAAATCCGGGACTCTGAACTACCTTCGGTACATCAAAACACATAAACTCGTAATACCGATCGTCAGCGAACGTTAAGCGTGCGGACCCTACGGGTTCGAGAACTATGTAGACATGCCCGAGACATGTCTCCGGTCAATAACCAATAGCGGAACTTGGATGCTCATATTGGCTCCTACACATTCTATGAAGATCTTTATCGGTCAAACCGTATAACGGTTACGTTGTTCCCTTTGTCATCGGTATGTTACTTGCCCGAGATTCGATCGTCGGTATCTCAATACATAGTTTAATCTTTGTACCGGCAAGTCTCTTTACTCGTTCCATAATGCTACATCCTGTAACTAACTCATTATCTACATTGCTTGCAAGGCTTATTGTGATGTACATTACCGAGAGGGCCCAGAGATACCTCTCCGACAATCGGAGTGACAAATCCTAATCTTGATCCATGCCAACTCAACAAACACCATCGGAGACACCTGTAGAGCACATTTATAATCACCCTGTTCTGTTGTGATGTTTGGTAGCACACAAAGTGTTCCTCCGATATTCGGGAGTTGCATGATCTCATAGTCATAGGAACATGTATAGTTATGGAGAAAGCAATAGCAACAAACTAAACGATCATCATGCTAAGCTAACGGATGGATCAAGTCAATCACATCATTCTCTAATGATGTGATCCTATTAATAAAATGACAACTCATGTCTATGGTTAGGAAACATAACCATCATTGATTCAACGAGCTAGTCAAGTAGAGGCAAACTAGTGACACTCTGTTTGTCTATGTATTCACACATGTACTAAGTTTCCGGTTAATACAATTCTAGCATGAATAATAAACATTTGTCATGATATAAGGAAATATAAATAACAACTTTATTATTGCCTCTAGGGCATATTTCCTTCAAATGCAGCGCTGAGGATTGCGAGAAGTGCAGGGCGCCACCGCGCAGAGGCGGCGTCGGGGAGGCGACATAAGCCGGCGGCAAGTAGGTGTACAGGGGGCACTGGATGCCGGCGAATGCGGGCAAGGGCGTGCGCTGGCCGGGGTTCAGACCGGAGGATGAGGCGCGCTAGCCATGCGGAAAGGTGATGTTGGGGTTGAATCCGTCGTGCGCGTCGTCGGCGGCGTAGCCAGGCAAGGGGGTGTGCTACCTCTTGAGCATGTGTTGGTTTTCCCTTGAAGAGGAAAGGGTGATGCAGCAAAGTAGTGTAAGTATTTCCCTTGGTTTTTGAGAACCAAGGTATCAACCCAGTAGGAGACAACTCACAAGTCACCTAGTACCTGCACAAACAATCAAGAACCTTGCAACCAACACGATAAAGGGGTTGTCAATCCCTTCAGGTCACTTGCGAAAGTGAGATCTGATAGAGATAATAAGATAAATATTTTTGGTATTTTGTTCTATAGATTGGAAAGTAAAGATTGCAAAATAGTAAATGATATGCGATAATAAAAGAGATGCAATATAATAAGAAAGATACCCGGGGGCCATAGGTTTCACTAGTGGCTTCTCTCATGATAGCATGTATTACGGTGGGTGAACAAATTACTGCCGAGCAATTGATAGAAAAGTGTGTAGTTATGAAGATATCTAAGGCAATGATCATGAATGTAGGAATCATGTCTGTGTCAAGTAGATTGAAATGATTCTGCATCTACTATATTACTCCACACATCGACCGCTATCCAGCATGCATCTAGAGTGTTAAGTTCATAAGAACAGAGTAACGCATTAAGCAAGATGACATGATGTAGAGGGATAAACTCAAGCAATATGATATAAACCCTATATTTTTATCCTCGATGGCAACAATACAATACGTGCCTTGCTGCCCCTACTGTCACTGGGAAAGGACACCGCAAGATTGAACCCAAAGCTAAGCACTTCTCCCATTGCAAGAAAGATCAATCTAGTAGGCCAAACTAAACCGATAATTCGAAGAGACTTGCAAAGATATCAAATCATGCATATAAGAATTCAAAGAAGAACCAAATAATATTCATAGATAATCAAGTTCATAAACCCACAATTCATGGGATCTCGGCAAACACACCACAAAAGAGTATTACATCGAATAGATCTCCAAGAACATCGAGGAGAACTTTGTATTGAAGATCAAAGAGAGAGAAGAAGCCATCTAGCTAATAACTATGGACCCAGAGGTCTGTGGTAAACTACTCACGCTTCATCGGAGAGGCTATGGTGTTGATGTAGAAGCCCTCCATGATCGATTCCCCCTCCGGCAGATCACTGGAAAAGGCCCCAAGATGGGATCTCACGGGTACAAAAGGTTGCGGCGGTGAAAAAGTAGTTTTGTGGCTCCCCCTGATGTTTTTAGGGTATAAGAGTCGGGTACAAAAGGTTGCGGCGGTGGAAAAGTAGTTTTGTGGCTCCCCCTGATGTTTTTAGGGTATAAGAGTATATATATAGGCGAAAGAAGTACGTCGGTGGAGCTCCATGGGGCCCACGAGGGTGGGGGCGTGCCTAGCCCCCTGGGCGCGCCCTCCTATCTCGTGGCCACCTCACGGAGTTCCAGACTTCCACTCCAAGTCTCCTCGTTTGCTTTCGGTCCAAGAAAGATCATCGCGAAGGTTTCATTCCGTTTGGTATTCCTTTTCTGCGAAACACTGAAATAGGCAAAAAAACAAAAACTCGCATTGGGCCTCCAGTTAATAGGTTAGTCGCAAAAATAATATAAAAGAGCATATTAAATCCCATTAATCATTCAAAATAGATAATATAATAGCATGTAATAATCAAAAATTATAGATACGTTGGAGACGTATCAACCATCCCCAAGCTTAATTCTTGCTCGTCCTCGAGTAGGTAAATGATAAAAACAGAATTTTTGATGTGGAATGCTACCTAACATATTTATCAATGTAATTTTCTTTATTGTGGCATGAATGTTCAGATCGGAAAGATTCAAGACAAAATTTTAATATTGACATAAAAATAATAATACTTCAAGCATACTAACAAAGTAACTATGTCCTCTCAAAATAACATGGCCAAATAAAGTTCATCCCTACAAAATCATATAGTTTGGTCATGCTCCATCTTTGTCACACAAAATACTCAAATCATGCACAACCCCGATGACAAGCCAAGCAATTGTTTCATACTTTAGTAATCTCGAACTTTTTCAACTCTCACGCAATACATGAGCGTGAGCCATGGACATAGCACTATAGGTGGAATAGAATGGTGGTTGTGGAGAAGACAAAAAGGAGGAAGATGGTCTCACATCAACTAGGCGTATTAATAGGCTATGGATATGCCCATCAATAGATGTCTATGTGAGTGAGTAGGGATTGCCATGCAACGGATGCACTAGAGCTATAAATGTATGAAAGCTCAACAAAAGAAACTAAGTGGGTGTGCATCCAACTTGCTTGCTCACGAAGACCTAGGGCATTTGAGGAAGCCCATCGTTGGAATATACAAGCCAAGTTCTATAATGAAAATTTCCCACTAGTATATGAAAGTGACAAAATAAGACACTCTCTATCATGAAGATCATGGTACTACTTTGAAGCACAAGTGTGGAAAAAGTATAGTAGCCTTGTCCCTTCTCTCATTTTTTTCTTTCTCTCTTTTTTCTTGGGCCTTCTTTTTTTTGCCTTTCTCTTTTCTTTTCTTTTATTTCCTCACAAGGGACAATACTCTAATAATGATGATCATCACACTTCTATTTATTTATAACTCAAAGATTACAACTCGGTACTTAGAACAAAAATATGACTCTATATGCGTGCCTCCGGCGGTGTACCAGGATGTGCAATGAGTCAAGAGTGACATGTATGAAAAATATTATGAACGGTGGATTTTCCACAAATACGATGTCAACTACATGATCATGCAAGGCAATATGACAATGATGGATCGTGTCATAATAAACGGAACGGTGGAAAGTTGCATGGCAATATATCTCGGAATGGATATGGAAATGCCATAATAGGTAGCCTGGAAGGGTCCCAGAGCGACACGTTGGTGGATATGCTGGAGCGCGGGCACAGAGTGGTGGCTTGCCGCGGCAAGCGCCTTGCCGCGGTCGTTGTCTTGTCGCGTCCGGGAGCTTGTCTCTCATCGGGCCTTGCCGGGACGCGTGGCGCGTTGCGGCAAGTTCCTTGAGATACCTTGGTTGGCCTTCCCGGCAAGCTCCTCTTGCCGGGGTCTTGTCTCCTTGGCTTGGATACTTTGTCCTTGAATGGCTCCAAAGGAACCACGGAGGACCTTGGCGGTCACCCGGCAAGCCTTGCCGCGGGATGCTGCGACTGCCCGTGCACAAGTTCAGGATACTAGGGTACCCCTACTCCAGTACACCGACAGGAGCCCCCGGGCCTGGGCCATACACGGTGTCGAGCGCTGTTGGGCCAGGCCCAAAGCAGGGCACGGGCACGCGCGGCCTGGGTTACTCCGTATCTCTCCCCGTATCCACCGCGCCCTTCCCGAACGGCACGCGTTGAATGCGGCGTCGTGGGAGAGATCGTGGGTGGTTTCTTTATTCGGAAAGGCGGAACGTCCGCCGCTTCCCTCTTTATAAGCATGGGAAACAGAGGTAGTTCGCCCATTCGCCGGTTGCTACTCCAATCTCGGAAACCTCCGCCGCTCCCTCGTCTTCCCAAAGCTGAAAGAGAGCAACGCCCCGCCCCCCATCGCCACCAGCACCACCAACATCGTCGACCTCCTCCACCACTTCCGCCATGGCTCCGAGAGCCGACAAAGGGAAGGTTGTGAAGTCGACCGAGGTGCAGCGGCTTGCGGCGCTGCGAAAGGAGCGGGCAATCTTTCCCCCCCAAGCTCGCCGCGAGGGAGCTGAGGGAGAATTACTACCTCTTCTGGTCGACGGAGACGCGAGCGCATCCGCACACGAAGGTACTTCCAGCCGCCGCTTGGAAAATGGCTCCAAATGGATATCCTTTCTTCGCTTTGTTCTTCTACTTCGGGCTATGCCCGCCTTTCTCTGAGTTTTTCTGCGATATTATGAACACCTACGGGTTCCGCCTCCTTGACTTCACCCCCAATGTTGTTCTGACCATGGCAGTTTTCGCACATCTCTGCGAAAACTTTGTCGGAGTCTATCCCAATGTAGCCCTTTTTCGCCACTTCTTTATGCCCCGAGTAGAGAGATGAGAGCCTTTATCCGGCGGAATCGCCTGGATCTCGAGGGCCGGCAAGAAGGACACTTATCTGGAGGGAGAGTTCCGCAGCAAGTGGGAGGAATGGAGAGCAGACTGGTGCTGGATTGTCGAGGAGAACCCGCAGCCGTTTACCGCCCGGCGCCAAGCCCCAGTAGCACGCGGCAGCGATTGGAGTGACATGGCCCTGGAAGATGATAGGCTGAAGATTGCCATCACCCGGATCCAACGCCTCAGGTTTGCGGGGCTCACTGTAGGCGCTATTGGCGCAGATTTTCTTCGCCGCCGCATCGCCCCGCTGCAGGAACGGAGGAGACCCGCTTGGGAATTCAAGAATGCGGCGGATATCATGAGGCTGCGCCCGGGCCTCAACTTCAACTTCACTGTTCTGGAGCTTAACGCGATGCTCCAGGAGCTGTTCAAGTACGACCCTCAACATCCCGAAGTGTTCAGGTTGCCAAAGGGTGTCGTTCCGCTGAGCAACAACTCCGCGCTCGACCGCATCCGTGCAATGATGCCGATGTGCAATTCGCATGGAATTGTCCCAACTTGGCAAGAGCCTGCAGACGACGTCGTGCAGGAGTTATTTGACGGCTTGGTAGAAGTGTTGGTCCGCTCCGATGAAAAGAATGGCATCACCCGCGACACCACTGACGCGGAGATGACACGTATCGCCACTAGGCTGGAAGAGGCGGCGGCAGCTGCAGCCGCGGGCGAATTTGGATTCACCGTGGAGGAGGCAGAGGCAACAGAGGCGGCAAGCCGTGCCAAGCGAGAGGAGCTCATCGGCGAGAAAGAGCTTGCCGGTCATGACGTTGAGTCGAGCGAGCCCGCCAAGGATACGAGCGGCTCGCTGGAGATCAACTCCTCTTCCTCCTCATCTTCAGGCAGCTCGCCGCAAGAAGAGCCTCCATCCCCACCAAGAAGGTGTCTCCGCAAGGCCGGGGACGTAGCGGGGCGGCAGGCGAGTCAACAGTCGCCGCGCCGTGCGACACGCTCCACTGCGGCAAGCACTGTTGCCGCGGGAGCACCTCACGCTGCTGCGGCAACTGGAGCGGGGTCCACTCGGACCACCGCTTCTACTCCTGCCGCTTCTCATGCCGCGGCGGCAACCGGAGCGGGGTCGTCTCAGACCACCGCCACTGTTCCCGCCAAGCGGCCAAGGGAAACTACTCCTCCGCCTCCTCGCGTCGGACGTGAGTTGGACTTCGACTTCTCCGCGTTCAGCTCCGACGAGGAATAAGAAGAGTAAGATTCTCTTGTTGTACTTGTAGTTCTTCAATTCTTGCTGTTTTGTCTTGTATCTCATTTGCTTTACTCTGAACTTATTCCTTTTTAGGACTCTGGCCCAGAGAGCAGCAAAGAGAGCCAAGGTCCCGGTGATTGTCATCGAGGACGAACCCACCGCGACAGCAGGGGGTGCGTCCGAGACAACCTTGCCAGACCCGGCAACTGTTCTCCAGAGCAGCCCCCAGCGTAAGTATATGGTTCGCTTTCCGCTGTTAGGCGCGCATGGATACTCTTTCTTTGCTGACATCTGACTGTTGGTTTGTGTAGGAGCAGAGCAGCCTCACCAGGAGCACCCGGAGGCCGCCCCCGAAATGCCAAGGGAGAGTCCTCCGGCAAGGGAGTGTTCTCCGGCAAGGGACAGCACCGGCGTCCCCCTGGCGGCGGAGACTACGACTGCCGAACCCAGTACAGGTAATCTTCTCTTCAAAGCTTCCCTTGGGTTCTTCTTCTTTTTGGGTATTTGCTTGACTTTTCTCACTTTTCCGGCCATCAGACCCATCTGCTGTGGAGCCGATGGAGACCGAGGTTGTTGTCGACGACGCCGCTGCCACTGAAGAAGCAGCCGGCGCTGATGACCCCGCCGATGACGAGGCCGCCAAAGCTGCCGCCACAGCAGCTGGCGAGGGGTCTGGCGATCGCACCGACGGCCCTGAGGCCGCAGGAGCACCAGGCGCTTCGTCGACCGCCGACCCATCTGCCGCTGCCGCAGCGCCAAGCTCCGAAGAGCCCCAGCCAGGCGTCTACTTGAAGGCCGGCGATGGCGTCTTCATCAACCTCCCCTGGGCGTCAAGCTCCAGGGCGCCGGTCGAGGGAGAGAGCTTTGATGGAGAGGTGCTCGCCTCTGCTGGGCTGACGCTAGTTGATGCGCCGAGCAGCAGCAGCGGCGAGCCTGAGGAGGAGCGGCTGCTGCGGAAGCTGTTGTCGCTCTACCGCACGCGGCAAGCCAAGCTGGAATCCCGTGAGGCGCTTGTCGCGAAGGCGGGAGCGGACATCGAGAAGCGCGCGGAGGAGCTCCGGGGTCTCAACCAGGAAGCTCTCCGGTCCCTGGCAGAGGAGCGGGAGCAACTCGCCGAAGAGCAGAAGGCTTTCTTCCTCGAGAAGGCCGAAGTTGAAGAGCAACAGCGGCTTGCCGCTGAGAAGCTGTCTGCGCAGGAGGGCGAGCTGGTGCAGCGGAAAGTTAACCTCGACAGCCACGGGGAGGAGCTTGCCGCGCGTGAGCAAAAACTCGGTGGAGCCCTTAAGCAAGCAGAGGATGCTGCCGCAGTTGCCGAGGCCGCCAAGAAGGAGCTGGAGACGAAGGTGGCGCAGCTGGAGGCCGATCTCAAGGCGAGTGGTGAAGATCTTGCCGCGCTCAAGCGTGAGCGGGAGAAGGACGCCCATAGCAACTCAGAGCTGCAAGTTCGCCTCACCGAGAAGGGCAAAGAGCTTAGCACTGCCAAGGACTCCAACGCAGATCTTGAGTTGAAGCTGACCACTTTGACCAAGACACTGGACGGCGGCAGGGAGCAGGAGGTGGCCTTGAAGGAGGAGATCAAGGCCGACAAGGCGCTGCTGGCGAGTGTTGCCGCCGCCCAGAATGCTTTTAGGGAGAATGTGGAGCACTGGATGGAGGGTCTCGTGAATGCTGCCGCAGATATCGTCAGGGAGCTGGCGCAGCTGGGGGTGGAGGATCTCGGGTATCCCTCTGATGAGAACCTCCAACCCAGCGCCAAGCTCACCTTGTTCTTCAAAGGTGTGGCGACGGCCCTCCAGCGGCTCCGGGAGAAGATCCCAAAGTAGCTGGCCGACGAGTCGCGCAAGATCTACGCGGGAGCTCTTCAAAAGGTGTTGGTGAAGGTGGCCTTCCGCAACCCGGGCCTCAACCTCACCAACGTCCTCAAGACCCTGCCGCCGGATGCTGATCTGGAGGCGCTCAAGACCCTTGTCGCACCCATTGTGGACAAGGTGAGCGGGATCAACAGGATTGAGGGCGATCGCGTAGACTAGGCTGCCTGTTTTCTTCTTTCCTTGTCGCTACTGGTCATGTTATGAGAACAATCTGTTAGAGCCGCGACAAGCTACCTTGTAATATAACTCTACTCCGGGTGATGATTGCAATGTTATTCCCTTTACTTGATTCCTCCCTTTGTATGTTTTTGCCCTATGCTTTTAGGGAACTTGCCGGTGCAGGCACCTTAGCCGCGAGCGCTAAGTGCAGGACGTCAGCAGCCTGCTGGCGGTGCCGCTACCGACAAGAAACCTTGTCGCAACTAGTCGCAACTCACTTAAGTTGTTGAGCGGACTCGAAACAAAGTAAGGGCGCAACTAGCTACGAGTTGGTTCCTCTGCTCACAGGTTTTCCATACAAAGTGCGGTCGTTCAAGGGAGATAACTTAAAAAAATTTAAAATCTGATTGCTCAAACTTTGGCAACTTAGCTTTTCTGTTGTTTGCTTCCCGGTAAGGCGAAACTTTCTTGAACGACGCCTGGTCCATACCATTATCTTCTCCTTTCCCCCCCGGCAAACTTGTGGGCGAGGGAACCTTCCTTTCCTTGAGAAAAAAGAAAGAGGAGAAAATAAAGATATGGAGCCTTACGGCTCGTTATTGCTTACCGGGGAGTAGGTGCTGCACAAAGTGTCAGATCACATATGCAAAAAATAGAAAGCATGAAATTGACGAGATGTGCGAAGCATATGTGCTTTACTTATGCACGGGGTCTGCGCCCGGCTTTGTACAAAGGATTACATGCAACAGCGGCAAGACTTGTACAAAAGGTGGTTGCCGGAACAGGTTCCGGCAACCGCGCCTTACGGGTAAAACTTACGAAGATGCTCAATGTTCCAGGAATTGCTCACCGGAATGCTATCTTCAGTCTCAAGGCGGACAACGCCAGGCCTAGTGACTCGTTTCACCCGGTAAGGGCCTTCCCACTTCGGCGTCAACTTGTTGGAATTCTTGGCGGACTAAACACGCCGAAGAACAAGGTCGCCTTCCTCGAGACTTCTGGCATTAACTTTGCGGCTATGGTAGCGGCGCAAAGCTTGCTGGTAGCGAGCAGCTCATACAGCAGCCTGAAGACGGTCTTCCTCAAGGAGTAGCGCGTCATCTTGTCGCAGCTGCTCTTGCTCAAGCTCATCATAAGCGAGCACTCGAGGTGACCCGTATACGAGTTCCATGGGGAGAACTGCCTCTGCTCCATAGGCTAGAGCGAAAGGTGTCTGGCCAGTGGCTCGATTTGGCGTCGTCCTGATCGACCAAAGAACCACCGGCAGCTCCTCGATCCAGTTTCTTCCGCACTTGTGTAGCCTATCGAAAGTCCTGGTCTTGAGCCCACGCAGCACTTCAGCATTTGCCCTCTCCGCTTGACCGTTGCTTCTCGGGTGAGCAACAGAAGCAAAGCAGACCTTGGCGCCAAGATCTTGGCCGTACTGCATGAAGGTGCGGCTCGTGAATTGCGTACCGTTGTCGGTGATTATCCTGTTAGGGATCCCGAAACGGCAAACAATCGACCTGAAGAACTTGACTGCTGACTGTGCTATCACCTTCCTCACTGCTTCCACTTCCGGCCACTTTGTGAACTTGTCGATTGCAACGTACAAGTACTCAAAGCCCCCGACTGCTCGGGGAAAGGGGCCGAGGATGTCGAGCCCCCAGACCGAAAATGGCCAGGATAAAGGGATCGTCTGGAGAGCTTGAGCTGGTTGGTGTATCTGCTTGGAATGGAACTGGCACGCTTCACACTTGGTTACTTGTGCAGTTGCATCCTGGAGGGCTGTCGGCCAAAAGAAACCTTGCCGGAATGCTTTGCCGGCAAGTGCTCTTGCGCCAATGTGGTGACCACATATGCCTCCATGTATCTCTGCCAATAGCTTTTGTCCGTCTTCCCGGTGAATACACTTCAATTTCACACCGTTGAGTCTTCTTCTGTACAGTGTGTTGTCGACAAACTGGTACATACTTGACTGCCGGGCTACTCTTTCCGCTTCTTCTTGCTCTTCGGGAAGTTCTCCTGTCTGAAGGAAACGGACAATCTGCTGTGTCCATGCTGGAGCTTGTGGCTCGACAACAAGGACTAAAGGCAAATCTGCTGCTGCAGGAACATCCGCTTCTACGGCGAGAACCTACGGCTCTGCCGGAGCTTGACGTTCCCCGGCAAGCTTGCCGGAGCAAAACTTGTCGGGAGCTTCTGCTTCAACGGAACAAACCCTAGGGCTTGCCGGAGCAGACTGCTCCTCAGCGCTCTTGGCGTTGATCTTGGGGACCTTCTTGGCGGCGGCTTCGAGAAGCTCTGCCAGAAAATAGTCACCAGAAATCAACTTCCTCTTCTTGCTGTCGTTCGTGAAGAACTTGGCGCTGATCGCGACGAGCTCGTGGATCTGATGACGCAGTGGAGTCGCTGTCGAGGTGGATCCGGCGAGTCGGCGATCTTGGCCTTCGAGGCAGAGAGTGCGCAGTGGTTGCACCCCCACCGTTCTTGTCGCCACGGGCTCGTGCATGGCTGACTTGCCGCGGCTGCGACGTACTCGGCTGCCGTTGAGTGTCGCTGTTGGCGAAGCCGATGAGACTCTAAATGGTGGCCCTCCAGTCGTCGATCTTGTCTGCCGTTGGAGGGTAGTCCAGGAGCAGTTGAGCTCGTGTCAAAGCTTCTGCTGTAGTGGCGGGTGGCGGTGGCGAACGGTGCGAGGAGCGGGATACGCTCGGACTTCTAACTATGTTAGAAGGAGCAGTATCCCGTCCAGGCGACCGTGCCTCGCTCGTGCCAGCATGTTGGCGTGCATGCTGGTCTTGAGCACTCCGAGATCCACCAGCTCGATCTTGGTCCAGCAAACGCATGGTACCGTGAGTACCATGACACTACCGGTCCCGCGCCTCCTGAGATGGGCGCGGTGCATGTACGGACGCCGAGGTCTTGGAGTGCGCCCGGTCGTTGTGGGAGCCGGTTACACCGCCGATGGGCAGCGCAGCCTTGTCCTTGGACCTAGCAGCACTGTGAGCTCCCTCGTCGACACCCTTCTTCCGCCAGCGGCTGCCCCATCAGCCGTTTACTCCGGCGGTGGTGGGTTCGGTGCGGACGGAGCAGCCGCCTCCGAAGCCTTCTTCTTCGGCGGCATGTCGATGAAGATGATGAAGATCTAGCTCGTGTGAACGCCGGATCTGGTTCACACAACCTCGACCCCCCTACCTGGCGCGCCAATGATGTCGGGGGACTAATCCACGAGCACCTATGGGACCGACGGACCGAGTCCCTTTCAGTTCGGCGGGGGTGAGGGTCGCACGAAGAGCGGATCGAGGCGAAGCACACGAGTAGTTTACCCAGGTTCGGGCCGCACGGATGCGTAAAACCCTACTCCTGCTTTGTGGTTTGTATTGAGTTCTTGCTCGGGAGCGCGGAGTGCTACAGTACACCCCAGCAGCTAACGAGACTGAGCGTGAGTGTGTTCTCTTCCTCCCTTTCTCTACGTTGCGCATGGGCCTCCTTTTATATGCTCAAGGGGTCACCGACAGGTGGCAACGTAGACAAGGGTAAAAATGGAAAGGTGTTGCGGTTGGTACAGCTACCTGCTACAGTGTATCATACCTAACCCTGATGGCAGGGGACCAGGGCATTAAATGCCCATCTGCGTCGCCTAAATAGTGCAAAAGGGACCGTCAGGGACGCCACCGCTCGCCACGATGGCAATCTTGTCAGCGCCGCTTGCCACCGCGCACCGCTGGCTGCACAGTCTCCAGCCACGTACGCCTGGAAGGGTCCCAGAGCGACACGTTGGTGGATGTGCTGGAGCGCGGGCACAGAGTGGTGGCTTGCCACGGCAAGCGCCTTACCGCGGTCGTTGTCTTGTCGCGTCCGGGAGCTTGTCGCTCACCAGGCCTTGCCGGGACGCGTGGCGCGTCGTGGCAAGTTCCTTGAGATGCCTTGGTTGGCCTTCCCGGCAAGCTCCTCTTGCCGGGGTCTTGTCTCCTTGGCTTGGATACTTTGTCCTTGAATGGCTTCAAAGGAAGCACGGAGGACCTTGGCGGTCACCCGGCAAGCCTTGCCGCGGGATGCTGCGACTGCCCGTGCACAAGTTCGGGATACTAGGGTACCCCTACTCTAGTACACCGACAGTATGGTGGCTGTTTTGAGGAAGGTATATGGTGGTTTTCAGGTACCGGCAAAAGTTGCACGGTACTAGAGAGGCTAGCAATGGTGGAAGGGTGAGAGTGCGTATAATCCATGGACTCAACATTAGTCATAAAGAACTCACATACTTATTGCAAAAATTTATTAGTTATCGAAACAAAGTACTATGTGCATGCTCCTGGGGGGATAGATTGGTATGAAAAGACCATCGCTCGTCCCCGACCGCCACTCATAAGGTAGACAATCAAAGAAATACCTCATGCTTCAAATTTGTTGCACAACGGTTACCATACGTGCATGATACGTGACTTGCAAACCTCAACACAAGTATTTCTCAAATTCACAATTACTCAACTAGCATGACTCTAATATCACCATCCTCATGTTTCAAAACATCATCAAGTATCAAACTTTTCCTACTATTTAATGCACTTTATGTGAAAGTTTTTATTATACCCATCTTGGATGCTCATTATATTAAGACTAATTTTATAACCAAAGCAAAGTACCATGCTGTTCTAAAAGACTCTCAAAATAATATAAGTGAAGCATGAGAGATCAATAATTTCTATAAAATAAAACCACCACCATGCTCTAAAAAGATATAAGTGAAACAGTAGAGCAAAACTGTATAGCTCAAAAGATATAAGTGAAGCACATAAGTATTCTAATAAATTTCGATTCATGTGTGTATCTCCCGAAAGGTATGTACAGCAAGGATGATTGTGGTAAACTAAAAAGCAAAGAGTCAAATCATGCAAGACGCTCCAAGCAAAACACATATCATGTGGTGAATAAAAATATAGCCTCAAGTAAAGTTACCGATAGACGAAGACGAAAGAGGGGATGCCTTCCGGGGCATCCCAAAGCTTAGGCTTTTGGTTGTCCTTGAATTTTACCTTGGGGTGCCTTGGGCATCCCCAAACTTAGTCTCTTGCCACTCCTTATTCCAAAATCCATCAAATCTTTACCCAAAAAACTTGAAAACTTCACAACACAAAACTAAAATCTCATGAGCTCCGTTAGTATAAGAAAATAAACCACCACCTTAAGGTACTGTAATTAACTCATTCTTTATTCATATTGGTGTTAAACCTACTATATTCCAACTTCTCTATGGCTCAAACCCCCCGATACTGGCCATAGATTCATCAAAATAAGCAAACAACACACGAAAAATAGAATCTGTCAAAAACAGAATAGTCTGTAGCATTCTGTAGGTTCCGAATACTTCTGTAACTCCAAAAATTCTGAAAAATTAGGACGACCAGGAAAATTTGTATATTGATCTACTGCAGTTGGAATTGGTATTTTATGGCGTCTCTGGTAAAAAATGAAAATTATTTTCGTGAGCGCATACTTTCTGTTTTTATCAGCAAGATCAAACAACAATCACCCAAGAAGATCATAAAGGCTTTACTTGGCACAAACACTAATTAAAACATAAAAACACAATCATGACAGAGGCTAGATAAATTATTTATTACTAAACAGGAACAAAAAGTAAAGAACAAAAATAAAATTGGGTTGCCTCCCAACAAGCGCTATCGTTCAACGCCTCTAGCTAGGCATAAAAGCAAGAATAGATCTAGGTATTGTCATCTTTGGTATGCAATCCATAAGTGGCTCTCATAATAGATTCATAAGGTAATTTAATTTTCTTCCTAGGAAAGTTTTCCATGCCTTTCCTTAACGGAAATTGGAATCTAATATTTCCTTCTTTCATGTCAATAATTGCACCAATCGTTCTAAGAAAGGTCTACCAAGAATAATAGGACATGTAGGATTGAAATCTATATCAAGAACAATGAAATCTACTGGCACATAATTCCTATTTGCAACAATAAGAACATCATTATTCTTCCCATAGGTTTCTTAATGGTGGAATCCGCAAGATGCAAATTTAAAGAACAATCATCAAATTCACGGAAACCTAGCACATCATACAAAGTTTTTAGAATCGTGCAAACACTAGCACCCAAATCACACAAAGCATAGCATTCATAATCTTTAATCTTTATTTTAATAGTAGTTTCCCACTCATCATAAAGTTTTCTAGGGATAGAAACTTCTAGTTCAAGCCTTTCTTCATAGGATTGCATTAAAGCATCAACGATATGTTCAGTAAAAGCTTTATTTTGATCATAAGCATGAGGAGAATTTAACACAGATTGCAACAAGGAAACACAATCTATCAAAGAGCAATTATCATAATTAAATTCCTTGAAATCCAAAATAGTGGGTTCATTGCTATGTAAAGTTTTGACCTCTTCAATCCCACTTTTATTAATTTTTGCATCAAGATCTAAAAACTCAGAATCATTGGGACGCCTTTTAATTAAAGTTGACTCATCTCTAGTCCCATCTTTATCAAGATTCATATTGGAAAACAAAGATTTAATAGGAGACACATGTTGACACCTGATTTTGGCAAGATACAGATTGCAATGAAGATGGTCTTGAGTGAATGAGTTTTCAGCATAAAAATATTCACGTCACCGAGTGGAACCACTTTGATGTTTCGGTTATATTCATTCGACTTTATCTTACGGACCGAAACTATACTCCGAGTGGCATAGTTCAATATTCCGAGTGGTTTTTGGCCAATCAAGTCTTCAAGATGACCTCGGATGAAGAAGCACTCTTAAGGAATTGTCTTCGTCTCGTCGAGGCAATCGATTTTGATATATAAATCATCTCAATCCGAGTTCATATGCAAAAGTTAGAGGCAATATACTGCAGACTGAACCTCAACGGAAATATGGCGCGAGGTGCCAGACACTTGTCTGATAGGTTGTGCAAGTAATTCGGCCATCAATACGGCCTTGAATCGAAAAACCTTCAACATGGAAAAGTTTTGTCTCGTCGATCTGATCGATTTTCATATATAATTCGTCTCAATCCGAGATCATATGAGGCCTGGAGAGACAAATCAAGATCGGGCTATGTTTTCAGTCGAAAATCCGAGTGAAAAGTTTACCATCCGAGTGAAAGTTTACGATCGAGTGAAAGTTTACGGTCGAGTGAAATTTTACGGTCGAGTGGAAGTTTGCTGACTGGATGAACTTATTATTATCCAAGTGGAAATATAGTCATCCGAGTGAAAATATGATCATCCGAGTGAAATTGTCGTCCAGGTGAAAATATTCCGAGTGAAAAGATTACCATCGGGACGAAAACTTGTCGATTGCATAAGATAGTGCCTTCCGAGTGGAAATATAGTCATCCGAGTGAATAAGATAGTGCCTTCCGAGTGGAAATATAGTCATCCGAGTGGAAATATAGTCATCCGAATGAAAGATTGTCTTCCGAGTGAAAAAGTCCAATCGGACGATCCGAGTGAAAGTATCTAATATCCGAGTGGATGAGCTCAAGTCCGAGTGAAATTAAACATGTGCTCAAAAGTTTATCAAAATGACCTTGGATGAAGAAGTGTTCAATACAGAAGTTGTGCATATCATCAAGACGGTAAATTTTGATTTTGGAGTCATCATCATCAGAGATAATATATAGCCTACAAATTCACTACGAGACTCGGATAATCCAGTCTACTGCAAAACCGAGTCCGACTAGAAGATAAAGCTGACCTCGAAAAGTATTCAAGATGGCCTTATTTGAAAAAATGATCAACATGAGAGTTGTTCGTATCGTCGAGGCGCACAAGTTTGTTATTTGGGCCATCTCGATCGGAGATCATATGCAAGCCCGGCGGCCCGCGCAAGAAGGAAGACAGACTTTCGGCCAGATTCAGACTGAATCCAAGTTGGAATAAAATTAGGACTCTAGGACGTGAATTGATGTAATTTTTCTTGTAAGGAAAGCCTAGATGAATCCTTTACTTGTACGGGAAGTCCAGACGCCTCTTATATATGTTGGGGGTGACGGCCGATTGAACAACACACAATCGAACAAATCAATATACTACTTTTTCTTCTACGTTTTATCTCTCCACCGTTTTTCTATCTTGTTCTTCGCTGTTCTTCGTGTTTGAGAGCTGCGAATCCCGAGGCTCTAGGGGCGAGCGAATCGACCTAGGGCAGCCCATAGCCGCCGCACTCCCTAACGGGGTCCCTCCCGGGGGTGTGGGGTTTTCGGGTCTGCAAAAGCGCCCATCGACTGTCTTGCGTATCGCGCTGTCGGTTGGGTCTCCTTCGACGTGAGCTGCGGTGCATCACCCCCGGCGTCGAGGGTACACGTGACGTGTTCGTGTGTCAACACACTTTTTGGCGACTCCGCTGGGGACCGAAGATCAATCGTCATCATCCACCATGTCGGATCTTCCCAAGCCATCTGAGGTAGATGCCGATAACATCATTAAGCCTAGTCTTGATGAGATATCGGCCGATCATCGCCAAGTCTATGAGGAGTACAAGAAGGCGCGCGAGGAGAAGGACTTGCAGGAGTTTCTTGCAAAGTTCAAGAAGGATCGCCAAGGCAACATCACTCTGATTGAAGAAATCAAGTTCCCTCCTCTTCAAGCCGAGCAGGTTAAACCCTCTGTAAGTACTGCCTTTTCTCCTGAGCAGTGGGCTGAGATTGAAAGTCGTATTGCTGATGGTAACAATCTAGTCTATCAAACTTTTATAGAAAATACTAATGCTCAGAAGAATATATCTCAATCGTTTAGTGGTAATAATGGTGTAGCTGCTAGTGTGCAAAACCCTAATCTGGCTTTACCTATTGCATCGGCGCCTCCCGTGTCGATGACTTATTATCCTACCCAAACAAATCAGATTGTGGCTACACCCATTAATCCTATTATGAGCATGACAGGTTCGGTGGCAACGCCGAACCAAACTCTACCTACAGCTACAACCACTCGACCACTACCAAATTATGGGTCGACATACATGCCACAATTCCTACCCACAACTAGCAACCCTACTCCTTCTATGCCACTGCCACAAGCTGCATCGTCCACTATGGATGATGGTCTAGCTAATCTTAGAGAGGAGATGGCTAAGATGCTTCGAGAAAATTTGGAGTTGAGTTACCTCGGAATCGGATTTACGAAAAGCCATACCCCGAGTACTTTGATGCCATCCAGTGCCCTCCGGGATATAAGATTCCAGATTTTGTTAAGTTCAATGGAGAGGGCACAAAAACCACATGGGAGCATGTTAGTCAATACTTAGCACAACTAGGTGAAGCAGGCTCACTAAATGAGTTGAAAGTGCGTTTGTTTCATTTATCTTTAACTGGTACTGCATTTTCATGGTTTTCTTCTTTACCACATGGTTCCATTCGGGTTTGGTCGCAGCTAGAGCAGAAATTTCATGATCACTTTTATAGCGGTGACAATGAACTCAAGTTATCACATCTAACATCGGTTAAACAGAAGCATGATGAATCGGTCTCCGATTACGTCAAGAGATTCAGAGAAACAAAAAACCGGTGTTTTAGTTTGGTGATAACCGAGAGAGACTTGGCAGACCTAGTGCTGAGTGGTTTGAGAACTCCCATTAGAGAAAAGCTGGAAGGTTATGAGTTCTTAAATATCAACCAAGTCTTACAAAGGGCTTTGGCTCAGGAAAGCCGAAGCAAAGATCTCAAAGAAGTGCATAGATACAAAGCCGATCGTCCAAAGATGAATATGGTGGAATATGATAGTGATCACTCGGACGATGAGGGTGATGTTTTTGCTACTGAATTTGTTTGGCCATCTAAGGCCAAACCCTTTACTTGCAATGATCTGAAACCGATTCATAAGAATCGTGATGAAGAGATGAAGTTTACTTTTAACATTGCTAAGTGTGATAGAATATTTGATGCTTTGCTGCAGGCTAAGATTATTAGAATATCTCATACTTTATCGCCGTTTGAAGAGCTAAAACGGTGTGCTTATTGCAAGTATCATAATTCTTTTTCTCATGCTACTAATTATTGCAATCTTTTTCGATGACAGATACAATCGGCCATTAATGATGGACGATTGAACTTTTCTGAGATGCAAGTTGATAAACAGCCTTTTCCAATGAATACCATGGATTTGGAGGGCAAGAAGCTACTCATTCGGCCGGAGGTAGCCGAATCTTCTAATAAAGCTAATGTCATTGTTGGTGAGCCCAGGAAAGACAAGGAGGACAACAAGGTCTTGGGGAGACAGGTTGTGCTTGGTAAGCAACCCGATTGCAAGGAAGTAATCAAAATCACCATGAAGAATCCTACACTCGGGGGGAAACTGCAAGTGCAAGAAAATGCGCGAGTTAAATTTGTCAAACCCAAGAGTCCAGAAGTTGGCAAGTGGAAGAGGAATGAAGCTAAAGTGCAACGCAAGCGGATCAAGCCAACTTTTGATATGTTGCTATCCAAATATGCTGATCAGTCGGCTGGTCCCAGCTCTAACCGGCCATCATACCTGAAGCGACCAAGGTCACCATCAGCTGATATGTTCAGTCAGTATATAAAACCGAGTGGACCAAGGGTGTCGTTTCCAGAAAAGCATACGCAATTTGTTTGGGATCGACTTGACTATTCATATAGAGGCCGACTGAACATCGGTAACTATCGGTCGGCTGGTCAAAACATGCGACCGGATGGAAATTATCCGAGTGTAAGAATGCACCCAGGTGGAAGCTATCCGAGTGAAAAAATGTGTCCGAGTAGATTCCATCCGAGTGATATTCATCCGAGTGGATTCCATCAGAGTAAAAAGGTGCGCCTGAGTGGAAATTTCATGCATCTGGAAAGTCGAAAAGAATGGCGTGTTAAATCACCAAGTGTTGCAGAAGTTGAGTTGGGAAAAGGCAAGGAGAAAATGGATGTCGACTCACTTATCTTGGGCACCGAAACATTCGCCATACAGCAGCCGATTGTGCATAGCAATCCGACTGAGTCGATACTTGCTATCGCGCCAAAGCACTCGGCTAATGACCATGAAGCAAGCACCAGCCGAGTAAAAATGAGAGATCCTAAATACACTCAGCCAAAGTGGTGTCCTCCAGGGCTAACAAAGACACAAAATAGGAAACTACAGAGGTTAAGGAGTCGAGAGATGGCAGAACAGGAGGCCGAGAAACAAAGGGATAAGTTGTTCAATGACACTCGACCCATGGTTCCACCAAAACAAGTGTGGAGGCCTAAAAAAATACAAGATACAACAGCTTCTACATCTATCACAGCAGTACCTACATCACCAAAGGAGGACGATGCAACAGATATGACATCGTCTGCGACACTTCTTACTTATCCTTCACTCGGACAAATTTTGGAATCGGTGGATGCACTCGAGGAGGAGGCTGATATGTTGGACTATGAGTCTATGCCGGTTCATGAAGGTATGGAAATCAGTATGGTGTACTACTTACCTGCTGAGTTTCGTGATGTAGATGAAGAAGGGGAGGTGGCTCAGCTGGATTTTGGCCCTAAAAACGCAATATTCGAGAAGCCAAAAGAACCAGTAACGCATCTTAAACCATTATATCTCAGAGGTCATATCAATGGGTCGCCGCTCACTCGAATGCTTGTTGATGGTGGTGCTGTGGTAAATCTTATGCCCTATTCGGTCTTCAAGAGATTGGGTTTGCCTGATAAAGAATTGATCAAGACCAATATGGTGCTCAATGGATTTGAAGGCAAAGAGAAAACTGAAGCCAAAGGTGTGATGTATGTGGAGCTTACAGTCGGAAGCAAAACTTTGGCTACTGCATTCTTTGTCGCTGAGGTGCAAGGTAACTACAACGTCATACTAGTCCGCGATTGGGTTCATGCAAACTAGTGCGTGCCATCCACTATGCACCAGTTTTTGATTCAGTGGGTTGATGATGAAGTGGAAGTTATTCACGCGGATAACTCGGCCTGTGTTGCTTTGGCCGATGCATCGGTGGATTGGCAACATCCCAATGCTACTTGCTTGACGGGACGTGACTTATCAGAATTTGATTTTCTCAGCGCAACCAAGAATGGTTTTGTGCCCGTCTCTTTAAAGCCGAGTGAATGCAATCGGCTCCAAGGTATGATATGTTTAAATGGATCCTAATTCCGAGTGGTTACAAAACCGTCTTGTAAAGTATCGGTCCAATGAGAACGATATGTATGAGTCTATAGAGGAGTTGGATGACATGGATAAACTTGGACAAGGTTTTACATCAGCCGATCCGTTAGAAGAGGTAGATATTGGAGATGGTTCAGTCACTCGACCGACATTTATAAACAAAAATTTGAAAGCCGATTGTAAGGCTAAGTTAATCGAGCTATTGAAAGAATATGTTTGTTGCTTTGCATGGGAATATCATGAGATGCCAGGATTAAGCCGAGAGCTAGTGGAACATCGGTTGCCTATAAAGGTCAGTTTTAGACCTTATAAACAGTCGGCCAGAAAATTTAATCCGAAAACATATGACCGGATCAAGGAAGAGATCGGTCGACTGCTTGATGCTAATTTCATTCGACCTTGCAGGTATGCCGAGTGGATTTCTAACATTGTCCCAGTGGAGAAGAAAGGGTCCGGTAAGTTGAGGGTGTGCATTGACTTCAGAGATTTGAATAGGGCTACACCCAAAGATGAGTATCCTATGCCAATAGCCGATATGCTTATTAATGATGCTTCTGGACATAAGGTTATTAGCTTTCTAGATGGTAATGCCGGATACAACCAAATTTTTATGGCCGAAGAGGACATGTACAAGACAGCTTTTCGATGCCCTGGTTTCCTTGGTTTATTCGAGTGGACAGTGATGACATTCGGATTAAAAAATGTTGGCGCCACATATCAAAGGGCTATGAATTTGATTTTTCATGATTTACTTGGTGTCATACTTGAAGTTTATATTGATGATATTGTTGTCAAATCGGATGCTTTTGAATCTCACTTGGCCGATTTGCGTTTAGCTTTTGAAAGAATGAAAAAGTATGGACTGAAAATGAATCCTTTGAAGTGTGCTTTCGGCGTGTCAGCTGGCAAGTTTTTGGGTTTCATTATTCATGAAGATGGTATAGAGATTGATCCCAAAAAGATAGAGGCTATACAGAAAGTGGAGGCTCCAACATGCAAGAGAGATATGCAAAAGTTCCTTGGCAAGGTCAATTATTTGAGAAGGTTCATAGCTAATTTATCAGGGAAAGTTGATGCATTCACTCCTATCCTTCGGTTAAAGAATGATGCTGATTTCACTTGGGGGGCAAAACAGCAAGAAGCATTTGATATGATCAAGAATTATTTGTGCACTCCTCCGGTGATGAGAGCACCCAAGCATAGGGAACCCTTCAGACTTTACATTGCAGCAGAGGAAGGAGTTATTGGTGCTGTTCTAACTCAAGAGACTGAAGGAAAAGAGCATGCCCATCACTTATTTGAGCCGCCGCTTATTGGACGCAGAGACAAGGTATACATTTATTGAGAAATTATGTCTATGCTTATATTATGCTTGCACAAAATTGAGACATTATTTAGTGCCGAGTGTTTGTGTAGTAGCTTGTCAAACCGATGTCATTAAATACATGTTGCATAGGCCAATTCTTAGTGGTAGAATTGGCAAGTGGGCTTATGCTTTGATTGAATATGATTTGGCTTATGAATCTCTAAAATCCATGAAAGGCCAAATTGTTGCTAATTTCATTGTTGAACATCGGGTTAATAACGAGCATGATGTTGATATGAACCTTGTTTCATTAGTACCATGGAGATTATACTTTGATGGTTCAGTTTGTAGCAATGGCCAAGGTGTTGGTATTGTTTATATATCTCCTCATGGTGCTGTTTTTGAAGCCTCATGCCGCTTAGAATATTTTTGCACAAACAATCAAGTCGAATATGAAGCATTGTTATTCGGCCTAGAGATGTTACTTGCTATAGGTGCTACACATATTGAGGCTTATGGTGATTCGTTACTAGTGGTGCAGCAAATATCCAAAGTCTTTTAGTGTTTGGACGAATCACTTAATGTTTATCTTGATAGATGTCTAGATATAGTTTCTACTTTGGATTGCTTTAGCATTGCTCATATATCTAGACATGACAATTGGAAAGCAAATGAATTGGCACAACAAGCATCCGGATATCATGTTGATCATGGCATGTTTCATATCTCTCAAAAACCGAAGTCTTGTCTTGCCAATATGGGAGAGGCCGAACCTGAACCCACTGATTCGGCCATTAACAAAAAGTCTAGTGCAGGTGACAATCCCGACTGGAGGAAGCCCATTGTTGATTACTTGTGCAATCCGAGTGAAAGGGTGGACAGGGTTGTTCGGCGTATGGCTTTCAAGTATACAATAAGAGATGATGGTCTTTATCGCCGAACCGTCGATGATGTTCTTCTAAAGTGTTTGGACGAGGACCAGGCAAGAGTTGCTATGGGAGAAGTACATGAAGGTATTTGTGGCACTCACCAGTCGGCTCCCAAGATGAAATGGTTATTGCGACGTGCTGGGTTTTATTGGCCGACTATGATTAATGATTGCTTCAGATATTATAAGGGGTGTGAAGCTTGTCAAAAGTTTGGTGATATTCAATTGGCTCCTGCTGCTATGTTACATCCTATTATCAAACCATGACCTTTCAGAGGTTGGGGTTTAGATTTCATTGGACAAATCCATCCGTCTTCCTCAAAAGGGCATCGGTTCGTATTGGTGGCAACTGATATTTCACTAAATGGTCTGAAGCAGTACCTCTCAAGAACATGACGCATACGGAGGTAATTCAATTCATAACCGAGCACATTATTCATAGATTCCGTATTCCTCAAACGTTAACTACAGATCAAGGTTTATCTTTCATGTCACACCAAGTCAGAGAGTTTGCCGAATCTTATAACATAAAGTTGCTCAATTCCTCTCCATATTATGCCCAAGCTAATGGACAAGCTGAGTCTAGCAATAAAATTTTAATCAAGCTCATCAAGAAGAAGATTGAGGATAATCCAAGGAGATGGCATGACTTGTTGTCTGAGGCATTATGGGCACATAGAATCTCAAGGCATGGTGCTACGAAAGTGACTCCATATGAGCTAGTATATGGTCAGGAGGCAGTTTTACCGGTGGAAGTAAATTTGAATGCTTTGAGAATAGCCAAACAAAATGATTTATCAGCAATAGACTTCTACAACTTGATGATGGACAACATTGATGAGGTTGCTGATAAACGTTTGGCTGCTTTGAAAGCCATAGAGAGAGATAAGTTGAGGGTGGCAAGGGCTTACAATAAGAAAGTCAAGTTGAAGAATTTTCAAGTTGGTGACCTCGTTTGGAAAGTGATTCTGCCGATTGGTTCAAGAGATAGAAAATTCAGGAAGTGGTCTCCAAGTTGGGAAGGTCCTTTTAGAATTACAAGAGTTGTTCCCGGAAATTCATATTTCGTGGAATCAATACAATGGGCATTGTTACCTCGAGCTCTCAATGGCAAATATTTGAAGAAGTACCACCCGAGTGTGTGGCAGGAAGCCTAAGTGGGCAATGGCCGATATACGGTTATCGCCCTCAGCACAAACATGGCCGATACATAATTATCGCCCTGAGAAAAATAAATGGCCGATGGAGTGTTGATATCGTCCTTAAAACAAACACTATGCATATTATTTTTCGGCATGCAGGCTTTGCCGAAAAACAGGGGGGCATGTGTTGACACCTGATTTTGGCAAGATACAGATTGCAATGAAGATGGTCTCGAGTGAATGAGATTTCAGCATAAAAATATTCACGTCACCGAGTGGAACCACTTTGATGTTTCGGTTATATTCATTCGACTTTATCTTACGGACCGAAACTATACTCCGAGTGGCATAGTTCAATGTTCCAAGTGGTTTTTGGCCAATCACGTCTTCAATATGACCTCGGATGAAGGAGCACTCTTAAGGAATTGTCTTCGTCTCATCGAGGCAATCGATTTTGATATATAAATCATCTCAATCCGAGTTCATATGCAAAAGTTAGAGGCAATATACTGCAGACTGAACCTCAACAGAAATATGGCGCGAGGTGCCAGACACTTGTCTGATAGGTTGCGCGAGTAATTCGGCCGTCAATACGGCCTTGAATCGAAAAACCTTCAACATGGAAAAGTTTTGTCTCGTCGAGCTGATTGATTTTCATATATAATTCGTCTCAATCCGAGATCATATGAGGCCTGGAGAGACAAATCAAGATCGGGCTATGTTTTCAGTCGGAAATCCGAGTGAAAAGTTTACCATCCGAGTGAAAGTTTACGGTCGAGTGAAAGTTTGCTGATCGGATGAACTTATTATTATCCAAGTGGAAATATAGTCATCCGAGTGAAAATATGATCATCCGAGTGAAATTGTCGTCCAGGTGAAAATATTCCGAGTGAAAAGATTACCATCGGGACGAAAACTTGCCGATTGAATAAGATAGTGCCTTCCGAGTGGAAATATAGTCATCCAAGTGAATAAGATAGTGCCTTCCGAGTGGAAATATAGTCATCCGAGTGGAAATATAGTCATCCGAGTGAAAGATTGTCTTCCGAGTGAAAAAGTCCAATCGAACGATCCAAGTGAAAGTATCTAATATCCGAGTGGATGAGCTCAAGTCCGAGTGAAATTGAACATGTGCTCAAAAGTTTATCAAAATGACCTTGGATGAAGAAGTGTTCAATACAGAAGTTGTGCGTATCATCAAGACGGTAAATTTTGATTTTGGAGTCATCATCATCAGAGATAATATATAGCCTACAAATTCACTACGAGACTCGGATAATCCAGTCTACTGCAAAACCGAGTCCGACTAGAAGATAAAGATGACCTCGAAAAGTATTCAAGATGGCCTTATTTGAAAAAATGATCAACATGAGAGTTGTTCGTATCGTCGAGGCGCATAAGTTTGATATTTGGGCCGTCTCGATCGGAGATCATATGCAAGCCCGGCGGCCCGCGCAAGAAGGAAGACAGACTTTGGGCCAGATTTAGACTGAATCCGAGTTGGAATAAAATTAGGACTCTAGGACGTGAATTGATGTAATTTTTCTTGTAAGGAAAGCCTAGATGAATCCTTTACTTGTACGGGAAGTCCAGCCGCCTCTTATATATGTTGGGGGTGACGGCCGATTGAACAACACACAATCGAACAAATCAATATACTACCTTTTCTTCTACGTTTTATCTCTCCACCGTTTTTCTATCTTGTTCTTCGCTGTTCTTCGTGTTTGAGAGCTGTGAATCCCGAGGCTCTAGGGGCGAGCGAATCGACCTAGGGCAGCCCATCGCCGCTGCACTCCCTGACGGGGTCCCTCCCGGGGGTGTGGGGTTTTCGGGTCTGCAAAAGCGCCCGTCGACTGTCTTGCGTATCGCGCTGTCGGTTGGGTCTCCTTCGACGTGAGTTGCGGTGCATCACCCCCGGCATCGAGGGTACACGTGACGTGTTCGTGTGTCAACAACACATCAATCACTTTTAGATCTTCATCATTATTATCATGTAGATCTTCCGATTTAGCGGCCATCTTATTAACTAAGGTGGCTTGCTTATCCGAAATTTGGCGCACTAAATTTTCAAGATGAGCAAACTAAGATTTCAAACCATAAAATTCTTTAGACATATCATCGAGCTCTTTATTTAAGTACTCCATAAAACTTTTTTGTTCTTTAAACTCGTTTCTGAAGAAATTATTATGCTCAAATTGCAAAGACATAAAGCTTCTAACGTTGTTTTCAATTTCTTCCAACCTTCTAAGGTGAGGATCAATGTCTTTTGGCAGAGCCATCAAAGCAAACAGGCACACCAGAAGCAAGCGAAAAGAGACGAATGAAAAAGGGCGAATAAAACGGCAAAGGTGAAATGGGGGAGAGGAAAATGAGAGGCAAATGGCAAATAATGTAATGCGAGGGAGAAGAGTTTATGATGGGTACTTGGTATGTCTTGACTTGGCATAGATCTCCCCGACACTGGTGCCAGAAATCCTTCTTGCTACCTCTTGAGCATGCGTTGGTTTTCCCTTGAAGAGGAAAGGGTGATGCAGCAAAGTAGCGTAAGTATTTCCCTCGGTTTTTGAGAATCAAGGTATTAATCCAGTAGGAGACAACGCACAAGTCACCTAGTACCTGCACAAACAATCAAGAATCTCGCAACCAACGCGATAAAGGGGTTGTCAATCCCTTCACGGTCACTTGCGAAAGTGAGATCTGATAGAGATAATAAGATAAATATTTTTGGTATCTTTTGTATAGATTGGAAAGTAAAGATTGCAAAATAGTAAACGAGATGCGATAATAAAAAAGATGCAATATAATAAGAAAGAGACCCAGGGGCCATAGGTTTCACTAGTGGCTTCTCTCATGATAGCATGTATTACGGTGGGTGAACAAATTACTGCCGAGCAATTGATAGAAAAGTGCATAGTTATGAAGATATCTAAGGCAATGATCATGAATATAGGCATCACGTCTGTGTCAAGTAGATCGAAACGATTCTGCATCTACTACTATTACTCCACACATCGACGCTATCCAACATGCATCTAGAGTATTAAGTTCATAAGAACAGAGTAACGCATTAAGGAAGAAGACATGATGTAGAGGGATAAACTCAAGCAATATGATATAAACCCCATCTTTTTATCCTCGATGGCAACAATACAATATGTGTCTTGTTGCCCCTACTGTCACTGGGAAAGGACACCGTAAGATTAAACCCAAAGCTAAGCACTTCTCCCATTGCAAGAAAGATCAATCTAGTAGGCCAAACTAAACCGATAATTCGAAGAGACTTGCAAAGATATCAAATCATGCATATAAGAATTTAGAGAAGAACCAAATAATATTCATAGATAATCAAGTTCATAAACCCACAATTCATCGGATCCCGGCAAACACGCTGCAAAAGAGTATTACATCGAATAGATCTCCAAGAACATCGAGGAGAACTTTGTATTGAAGATCAAAGAGAGAGAAGAAGCCATCTAGCTAATAACTATGGACCCGAAGGTCTGTGGTAAACTACTCACGCTTCATCGGAGAGGCTACGGTGTTGATGTAGAAGCCCTTCGTGATCAATTCCCCCTCCGGCAGATCGCCGGAAAAGGCCGCAAAATGGGATCTCATGGGTACAGAAGGTTGCGGCAGTGGAAAAGTGGTTTCGTGGCTCCCCCTAATGTTTTTAGGGTATAAGAGTATATATAGGCGAAAGAAGTACGTCGGTGGAGCTCCGTGGGGCCCATGAGGGTGGGGGCGCGCCCTCCTATCTCGTGACCGCCTCACGAAGTTCCAGACTTCCACTCAAAGTCTCCGGGTTTGCTTTCGGTCCAAGAAAGATCATCGCGAAGGTTTCATTCCATTTGGATTCCATTTGGTATTCCTTTTCTGCGAAACACTGAAATAGGCAAAAAAACAGAAACTGGCAGTGGGCCTCCGGTTAATAGGTTAGTCCCAAAAATAATATAAAAGAGCATATTAAATCCCATTAATTATTCAAAATAGATAATATAATAGCATGGAACAATCAAAATTATAGATACGTTGGAGACATATCAGGGCGCACCCCCAGGGCTGCGGTGACGGTGAGAAGCTGGCTAGTGACCCGACGCTTTGCTGCTCCATGCAACTTGCGGGCCATGGCCGCCGGGTGGATTCATCATCCCCGCGCGAGACGCCTCTTTTTGTTCCGCCGTCGCAGCCCTGTCGCGGGCCCTCTTAGCGTTGAGCCTGTTCCGTCGGTCGGTGGTGACAGCCTCCCGGCACTGAACCTCCGCCTTCCAGTCGGTGTTCGACATGCCCGGTGGTTTTACCGGTGGCGCCCTCGACTTCCTCTACTTCAGCTAGGTGGCATCGACAATGGCAGTGGCGCGAGGGGCCGTATACTTCTTCGGTGGCATGGCGGGATGGCGGCTGGGTGGCGGGGTGAGGGAGGAGAATGGCGGGAGAAGAGGGGGGAATGGACGGAAATGGAGGAGAAAACTGGGGGCTCGGCGGGAAAAAGTGTCGTCTCTCGCTGACACAACAGACCCACGCGTCTTTTTGCTTCGATCGGCACCCCAGGTGACCCCCGGGGGCTTGGGTTCGGCTCGGGTTCGCCAGCTACTATTTCGGTCCAAACCGGCGATAAACAAGGTCCTGAGGGCGCAACTAGGCCAATTTTTCAGCGTCGGCGCTAAGAGCACTGCGGCATGTTGGGGGGCAAGTGGAGATGCTCTAATAGCTAGTGGACACCAAAGATGCTCAAGGCTGCCAGGTACCTGCTGGACTTCCTAGCCGCTAGTGAGTTTGGCACTAAGAGCGTCTCCAGCCGCGCCCCCAACACGCCCCCCTCAGGCGATTTTTTCGCGTCGGCGCCCAAAAATCGGCCCAATCGCGTCCTCAGGGGCCCTTTTTTGCCGGTTTGGGCCGAAATTGGCATCGGCAGACCCAGGCAGAACCCGGCGCACTGGGGGCGCCCAGGGGCGCCGAGGCGAGCGATTTTGACGCGAACTAACTGTGGGCCCGTCGAGTCAGCGACACTCGCCTTGTCGTCCTCACAACGCCTCAGTTTCCTGCAGGGAATCAATGCCAAGGTTGTCGCCGGTCAGCCTTCCATTGATTCCTCACGGGCGACGCGGCGGCGCCCTCCCTCTCGCCACGCGTACACACGGCGCCGGACGGCTATAAAATTAACGCCTCCCCCTCACCTCTGACCACACCCCGTCGTGCTCTGCCTCTCTCTCCCCGTGTGCAGCCACCGCCGACGATCCTCCCCTCTCTCCCCAAGCCCAGCCCCGACGATGGGCGAGCAATTCCCCGACGATGCGGCGGTGGCCAACGGCTTCGGCCGCCGTTCGCTACACGGGTGGGAGGCGTATTTGCTCTTCGAGGCCAACATCCCGATGCCTCCCGACATACGCGCAGGGCCGGGCAGATGGAGGCTCAGCGCCGGTGGCGTCTCCATTCCCCCGCTGCCCGATATCAACGCGCGTGCCGACTACTTCGCCGACAAGGTCGACCGCGTGCGGGCGTCGCTGACGGAGGAGCAGCGCGCCCTCCCGCAGTACGCCGTCGACAACCACGAGGTGTGGGCGGTGTACTTCCAGCACCGGCAGGCGCAGCGGCTGGCCTCCACCAACGAGGCGCCGGTGGCGGGGGGCACCAAGAACAGCGAGGGGCGTCGCCTATGGTGGGGCGCCCTCGGCCGCACGCTCCACGAGGTTCTCCGGCACCTCGAGGGCGGGAATGACCCACCGTTGACATACCCTGCCGCGGTCGCCGCCCCGGTCCCCCGCCGGAGCGCGGGGTAATGGATGCCCAGGAGGTTCGGCTCCTCCTCGTCTTCCTCCTCCAGCTCCTCCTCCCGTTCCTCTTCCCACTCCTTCGACGCGTCGGCGGTGTTCGGCGTCAAGGCCGAGCCCGCAGCGGAGACGCCGCTCGGCCGGCGCACCCGCAGCACCGACATCGTCATCAACGAGGGCGGCGGGCGCGCCTCCTCCTCGGCTCCTCCCGCTACGTCAAGCCTAAGACGGAGCCAGGGCTCACCGCCGTGAAGACGAAGCCAGGGCTCGCCGGCGGCGTGAAGGAGGAGCTCGACGACGCGGTGGCCTTGAAGTGGGCGCGCGAAGACTGGGCGCGGACGGAGCTGGAGCGCCGGTGTCGCACCTACGAGCAGTTCGCCGCTCGGCGCCGTGGCCGCGACGAGGGAGGCATCGCCGTCCTCGACGACGGTGACGACGACACGCCGCCGCCACCGGTCCGCCAGGGCGACGCCGGGCAGGGGTCCAGCAGGGGCGGCCGCGTCAAGGAGGAGAAGGACGACAAGTACAACGGCGAAGATGGCGGCGAAGTCGGCGACTTCGCCGCGCTCAGCGCGTTCTTCGGCCCGTAGTTGTAGTTGTGGCCCTTTTTAAAAAGTACTTCACTTTGCTATGTATAAAAAACTATGTAGGTCCCCTAAGTAATGTCATGTTCGCCGAATTTTAGCCATATCTTTGCCCCGTTTGCCGAATTTTAGCCGAATTTTTTTAAAAAAACTTCTGAGAACGACCCTGAGACCGGCAACTGGAACGCGAAAGCCCCCACGCTGATTTTAGCGCCGGTTCGTCTCCAGGTGACGCTTTTACGCGCTTCCTGGGGGGCAACGGCCGAAGATGCTCCAAGTCCTCCGTTGAGGATGTCAGTGTCACGGCCGGCTGCCCCAACGTGGGCTACCTTGTCATCATCAACGGCGCCACGTCGGGATCACAACGGAGACCAAATGCAAGATCAACCATGGGAACAACGATGCTCGCCAGGGGGAAGGACACCGCTGACCGCCGTCGCTTGGTAGGGATACGGACATACGGTGGACACATCGTTGCCTGCCACAGGAAGGACGTCGGGTAGAGGCGGGAAGCCGTGGAGGTGGGTAGGCATGCGGCCGGGGCCGGGCAAGCGTGGCCAGTGGAGGTGGGAGGCGCGCGGCCAGGGGCAGGCAGGTGTGTGGTCGGGGGTGAAGCATCACTGACGGCGTGGTCTCTGGCGGCGGCGGCGGCGGAATTGGGAACAGAGAATGAGAGAGCGCTCAGGGATAAGCAAGAGAGAGTGGCGTTTGACTGAGACCGGTTTTTTTTCGTTCGAAAGGTGACGTGGCGGTCAACAAGATCAATACCACTAACTGAGCCAAAAACGAGAAGAGTGTCGATTCCTGAACCGTGTGGCAAGTTTGGGGTATAGGTTTTCCGATTTTGAAGTTTAGGGTTGAATATTAAATCGAGTGGTTAGTTCACAGTTGTAGTGTGGACTTTTCTCGGCTCTGTTTTCGTCGAAATATTCAGGCGACAGGCTTCAGTTTTACAGAGCAACGATATGCTTCTCAAACGTCAGAGCATCTCCAACAGGCGCCGAACGCGGCGCGTGTAAAAAACAGCTTTAGCGCGCGGCCATCGCCTGGTTTGGCGCGGCGCGCAACGCCCGCTTCAGCAGCTGCGCTAAAATGCAGCGCGCGCGACTCGCACAAACAACATATGCATTCGAAAACAGAAGCAAAAAGATCAAAACAAACAAAAATAAATAGTTCAATTTCGTTTATTACAACTCAAACAAACAGTTTATCGCTCAATACAACGAAAACAGAATCATCCGACGAACTCATCTACAATGTTGAATACTATGCTATAAATAAAAAACTACAATCAACATGCACGAAATTCATGAATTTTGAGCAATACATACCTTCTAGGCATTTTGTCGAACACCTTGCGGGCGCCGAGCGGCAGCGAGCGCGTGGGCGCTGTTCGTCGGAGGACCAACACGCGCGCGGGGCGACGGGACTAGAGGGGGGCCGAAGAAAGCACGCGCGGGGCAGGGATAGGCCGGGGAAGCGCCGGAACGATCGCCGGGTGGCGCGGTCGGCGGCGGCGGCGCGGCTGGATGGATGGGGATGGGAGGTGCGAGCGAGCGCGCGGGAGAGGGCGCAGCAATAAGCGGCGCGCGATTGCGTTTCGGCCCGCGCACTGGACTACGTACGCCGCGCGCGCTGTTTTTGCGCGCCCGCTCGAGCAATTATTCCGATTGCGCGCGCGCTAAAACTGGGGATTTTGCGGCGCGACGCTAGTTTGGTGTGCCTGTTGAAGATGCTCTCAGTACATCACACAGTCACAGAACATGACACAATTGCTGGGTGTCTGGGTGATTTTCACCAAATCACATAGGCAGTCGAAATCTGCATCGATGAGAAACAAAGACCCTCAAAAACAAGAAACAATTATTTCTTAATAATCTCTGATTCAGGACAAGTTGAATCGAACACTGTGCGAAAAGGTCCCTTATTCAGTTGACTAGCACCACCCACATGTTAAGGCTAATTTACTCTTCCAGGTAAGGGGAACTAAACTCATGATTCAAAAATACCTACTTTATTACCAGCATTTCTGTTTTGACGATGTACAGTGAGGTGCTAAATACCTCCTTCTTTCTATGTTGGCCTTGCAGGAACACTTCTCCAGAGCAGAATTACCAATTAGTGAGTGTACTTTCAGAGCATACGCATTACACAGACTATGATTGGTGTACAGTATGTGCCAACAGTGCATGGCTTTCAAGTGCATTGACATGTATGCATCTCTTATTCCCTCCGTTTATTTTTAGTCTGCATGTAAGATTTGGTCAAAGTCAAACTTTGTAAAATTTGACCAACTTTGTTGAAGAAAGTATAAACATGTACAATACTAAAGCAATATGGTATGAAAATGAATTTCATGATGCATCTAACAATATTGATTTTATATTGTGAATCTTGATATTTTTTTTCTATAAACTTAGTCAAAATTGACAAAATTTGATTTTGACCAAATCTTATATGTAGACTAAAAAGAAACGAAGGGAGTACAAATGATCATGCAGGTGAATGTTGTTGATTCAGGTTTTCTTTCATTCCATTGATAAATGGAGTTAGAACGAGTATAAGATGTGGTACAACACATGACATGGATACAAGGGGCGTGAATATGATGCCCGAAGCAGAGAGACATGGGATGCTCGGTCCAGTGATTAGCAGTTACATATATGTATTCCCATCTTGCCCTGCTTCTTTTCCTTGTGGTTCGTTTTTTTCTAATCTGAACAAGTTGACTATTGGGAAATGACAATTACCTTAAGATTCTGGTGTTCTAGCCTACTACTTGTGCAGCATGGAACAAAAGTGCTACTCCCTTGGTTCACAAATATAAGATGTTTTAACTTTTTTGTAAATCGGATGTATATAGGCACGTGTTAGTGTGTTTGTTCGCTCATTTCAGTCTGTATGTGGTCCATCTTGAAATATGCAAAAACATCTTATATTTATGAACGGAGGGAATATTAAATCTGCTAGTACTAAAAATTACTTAAAAATATTATTTGTGTTTGTCTCAGCCATTTATGCTTGGCACCCTAGAGTCTCTAGCTTCATGGTTAAATTATAGCTATAAACATTTTCTATTTGGAACAGAACTGTTTCTGAAACCTTGGGTTTTCATGTAGTGCAAGTCCACACTTTTCTTCTCCCCGGTTTTCCACTACAGCTTGTATTTTTCCAGGGGCACCTTTACAACTTGTATCGGTGGATAGTTTATGTCATCCATGCAATAAAGTTCATTGGTAATATCCTCAATTCCTCATACCGCCAGATGGAAAGGACAATCATATTGTGAATATTATGTTTGCATTATGCAGGATCTACAACATTTCCCTCGCCTCGATGTCAAAGTTATGCTACAGAATGAAGATAAGGAGCAGTCCAAACCTCCAATGCTGAACATTAGAATGCAAATGAAAAATTCATGGCATGCGCCAAGAGCATTTTCCCCTAAGTCCATGAGGTCAGTGACTATGCAAAATTACCATGACTTATAAGTCTCATTGTCAAACATACGGCATTGTATGATTGGATCAGACTGCTGTTACATAAGTTAAACTTTTGTCCCTTTATGGACTCAAATGCAAGATTTGTTTATAGTGATTTATAATGATATACTCGCCAACTTGTTTGTAACCCTCTCAATTTTTTACTACATCTACAGAGTCATATCACGACATCATGCCAAGTTTCATTTTCTTTAGACTTCATTTATCCTCTTTTAAAATCAAGTCATTTAGCTTCATTAAATACCTAGAAATCCATTAATGCCTTAGAAATAGCTAATTAAACCAAATAAGCTTATAATGATGTGCCTTCACGAAAATTGGCAACGGCTCCTAAGGTGCATATGCACCCATTGTCTAAATACACATTTTGGAATGTTGAAAAATTCCGAACAAAAATCCCACGTGTATATCCGGACATTCTATGTGCGTGCACAAAGTTTTCGGTGAAAACCGAGGCTTTTTGTGGCTTGTGTAAAAAAACATTTTTTTACGCTTCACTACAACTATTCATTTTGCATTTTTTTTATCTTTCTTACACAAGCCACAAAAAACGTCGTTTTTCACCGAAACTTTGTGCATGCACATAGAATGTCCGGATATACCCGCGGGATTTTTGTTCCGAATTTTTCAATTTTTCAAAATGTGTATTTAGACAATGGGTGCATATGCACCTAGGAGCCAAAAACTCCCATGAGCCAAAAACCCGAAGGGCAAACATTATCCATTCTAGACTTTCTAGCACATAGTGGTTTTGCTATGATGGAAGAAGAGACGGCCTTTCAGTAATTATCAGACTTCGGGTTCTTCGTAGTCCTACTCCCAAATTCCTTGAAGAAATACATAAATGCATCCTAGTCAAACCATTGTTCATCTAGGATGTATTCTGCACAAGTTTCTTCAAAGAACTTGGGAGTTTGATTAAGAACACAAAGACTAAAAAGCAGAACTTCAATTCTTCTTCTTGTTCTTCTTCATCTTCTTCCTCATATATTCCTCTTCCTCTTGGAGTTTAGGGCATCTGGCTTGAGATGTTGCCTTGCTTGTGTGTTGATGACTGGGCCATGATGATCCACGGATATGCCCTCGTCAAACCCTCAGAACAGGCATCTGAATCCTACATCCACAAACTGCCACTGCAGAAATGTAAACCCTCAGAACAGGCATCTGAATCCTACATCCACAAACTGCCACTGCAGAAATGTAAACCCTCAGAACAGGCATCTGAATCCTACATCCACAAACTGCCACTGCAGAAATGTAAAGCCTCAAAACGACGCGCCACAAAAGAAAACCTTACTAGCGTGACGCATTCTACACGGTGCACACATTGGCACAAGTTGTGGGATACCAGGAAGGAAAAGGCGCAACGGTTCACAGCCAAAGCAACTTCGCTGGATTTGAGACACCAAACAGCAAGCATTGATACAGCCAGCAAAAATGCATAGAAACATCAAGTATAAGAACTGCAAAATTAAGACAGACAAGTTGAAAGCCAAACTTATAACACAACTTTCAGTCTCCCTCTCCCTCATCACAGTGTCGATAGCAGAGATAACAAGTTCATCTAGAAAATCCTAAAACACGGGTTTTTTGTCCATAGGGTAGATATAGCAGATCGCATCAGATTCTAGATATCCATTCATGCCTCACAAAATATGAACTTTAAGCCGCAAAGACATCTCAAGGGGACATCCTAGTCTACTCCCAGCCTTGAGCAGGGGGTTGCACCGCGGCGTCCCAGCCAGTAGCAGCCACAACAGGAGCAGGGACGGCACCTTCCACAGCAACAGGTGCCCCTGCTGCATCCCATCCATCGCCACCAGCAACTGGAGCTGGAATTGACAACAAAAGAAAGAAGATGTGATCAATTTCAGTTGTACAACAAAATATTCAACTAGGCCTTAGCATAAACTACTATAATTTTGGAATGGACACTGGAAACATGCAATGTGTCTAACATTAGTCAAGACATCAGGGCAAACTGTTGGGCATGAACTTGTTATAAACAACATGCTATATTGAGTAAAGATGCCACTAATCAAATGCCAAGTAAACTACCACAAGTAATTGCATGTCTGATACTTTTGTGTTCAGTAACTAAAATGCCTTGCACCAACCAGATACATAATCAACCTAGGAAATAATTAGTACTACGCAAATGGCAAATTCATATCACCAAACAAAATTCTACAGAGTTTTCATACAAGGCAAATGAACTTTTAATCAAGGAGAACAAACCTTCAGCCATCGGCCACTCGCCACCAGTAACAGGTGGGGGAGCAGGCGCATCAGAGGTCCACTGGTCACCACCCCATTGACCAGCTGCTGCTCCGTAATCAGTGATGGCAGCATACTCTGGGGCTCCAGCAGCTTCATCCTCCTGCTCCTTGGCTTCCTCAGGGTCCCTGTAGAAGAACAGATCAACCTGCAAAGGGCAAACACATTAGCCTCACAAGCATGCAAAGAATACAAGACAGTCACAAAGCAACCCAACTACCCAATTCAACTAGTAGGAAACTGAAAGGTCTATTGAGCTGGCATACCATGACATCCCACTTGTGCCCTGGCAGGATGGTGCCCCTCATCTGCAGAACCATCCTGGCCAAGAGCCAGTAGAGGCAGCCAATGCTGTTCCTCCCCTTGTTGTTTGCTGGGATACCGATATCGACGTATCGCATGGGAGAGTCGGTGTCACAGAAGGCAATGGTAGGGATGTTCCCCAGAGCAGACTCCTTGATGGGCTGCACATAATCCAAGAGATTAATGACTCCATCATGAACATCGCCACATCTAACACACACACCTAGTATATACTACTAGTGGAGTAGTTTGTCATGGCAAAGAAATTCACCTGGTGGTCGGTCCTTGGGTCGGTGAGGATGAGCAGCCGGGGCTCGCTGAAGGAGGTCTGCATCTGGTTGGTGAAGGTACCAGGGGTGTGCCTCCCGGCGATGGCGTTGGCGCCGGTGTGCTGCGCGAACTTGAGGACGGCGCGCTGGCCGTAGGGGCGGGCGGACTGGACGATGATGTCCTGGGGGTTCTCGATGGCGACGATGACCCTCGCCGCGAGCTGGAGCTTCTCCCACGTCTTGCCCAGATTGATGATGTAGATGCCTAGGAATCACAAACAAAGAACAGACGCGTCACATTCCACAGTTCACCTCAAAGAAGAACAGAAGCATCAACACCAATAAGCTCCACGATCCGCAGCAGATCGACTCTAGCTAGCACAAAGCTGCCACTTTGCGCATGATGCCGAGGTAGTTCTACAGTCCAACAGCAAATCGGGGGCGCACGGGTGAAGGTAGATCCATGAGGACAACTGAACCTAAGCGACGCGAGAGCTCGCCAGATCAAGAGGGGTTTGAGCGTGGACGTACCGTCGGAGCGGCGCTTGTAGGCGTAGCGCTCCATCTGGAAGTCGCAGTTCTTGGTGCCGAGGTGGACGTCGGCGGCGAGCATCATCTGTATGTCCTGCTCCTTCTGGGACAGCGCCCGCGGGGCCTCTCCAGCCGCTGCCGCCATGGCTGTCGGGGGCTCGAGCGTCCGGGTGGCGCCGCGAAGGAGAGGAGGAGGAGGGAGGGGTGTGAGCGGCGGCGCGAGCGGGGGGAAGGGGAGGGGGCGAGGGCTCTTATCTGCGGCGCCTCTAAACCCTAGTCGGCTTTTGTAGTGAGATGGGATGGGAATGCTCCTTGGGCCCCCGTAGTGAATGGACCGGCCCAGGTGACCATACATATGGCCTGCTTTCTCCTTCTCTCACGAATTTACTTTTTTTTTCGTCTTAAAAGACGAATTTCCTTTTTTGGCTATTCTTTTTTTAAAATCCAGATGAATTTTCAGAGTCTTTTTGTCAGTGACAAGTATACGTGTCAAATTTTTGTAGGTGACACGGTCGAAAAATGCATATCTGACAGTGAGAATATAATCTTTTACTATACTTTTTATAATAATTCAGTGACAGCATTTTCGACTACATTGGACTGAAAAGTTCGATCAATAGATTAACAAGGGAACACATCCATAGCATTTGCATATCTTCGTTAGATTCCAGCAAGCATGCTGTGGAAGATAAATTTGTGCTGGGGAGCAAAATATAGGGATGCAAGCTGGCATCCCGCTTAGCCCCACGAAATCAATCAGCTAGTACAAAATAAACTAACTCTATCAAACAAAAGCTACAACTAATTTTAATTTTGTATACGAAGCAGGACGGATCCGGGCGCCGCTTTGCATCCCTAGCAAAATACATAGTAGATGAGCAAAAAAAATGCACTCATGAAGTTTCAGTCAATTGCAACATTCGACAGGAAAGATGCACTCATGAAACGTCAGGCAATTGCAACATTAGGCAGAAATGCGTAAGAAAACATAATCTGGTACTCATTTAGCTAAAACAGGCGCATCCGATACTCTGAGTGTGTCAAAATGCGGTACACCATACAAGAGAGAATACAATTTCCAAGACTAGCTTCTTCACTGGCTCAAGTTCTATTAAACCCCCTCGGTGGGTCTGGGTGCAGCCGAGACGACAAAGTACTTGATGTCAATCTGATCATGGTTGCTGGATCAGCTCAGGATGGGGAATATGCGAGTCACGTGCTCGAACGGAACAGTGTCGGCTGTGTTCTTCTTGAGTTCGGGGTGATTGAACTCGTTGCGCGGAAGGACAATCAGTTGGGAGCGTGCACCCTTCTCAATGACCCATCCTGAGTTTGCAGCATGATACTCCATAAACTTGTCCAATGCAAGCCCTTCAATGTTGATGGCCTGGAAAAATAAGTGGCAGGCACATCAGCAAAGAAACAATCCATGTATGCAGACAGTAAACCCAATTGGATAAACAGCATTATTTGGCTGATGATGATGCCTTAGGCTGGTATAAATAATACTTGCAGCTATCATCTAATATAATAATCCTTGAATTGACATGAGCTCATAACGAAAGCCTACACAGCATAATAAGGATACATGTCTTACCTCGGCTAGAACTGGCCTGGGAACTTTCTGGTATGTCAAGGAAAGCACATGAATCGCATAGCTTTGGATTGCCTGCTCAAAACCTGCCAAAAAAACTCGCTATGTCATTAACACTTCACTTTTAATTAAAAGACAAAGAACTCTGTAGCGGTTTCCAGTTTGGATTTTAAAAATTCTAGCCTTTTCAAGTGAAAGAAATAAAAATAGGAGATGTTGAAGTTAATATAAGACACCTAGTCAGCTATTTGAAATAAATATGCCATGTAAATGCATACTGAAAACAAAAAGGCTAATGAAAAGGGGGGCTCTGCAGAAACTAAGCTTCTTTAGCAAATACAGTAAACCAGAAAATCTGCACTTGTGTAAATCACACAAGTCTGATAACAAGGACATGGTTCAAAACTCAGGAATCCTATGTGGGAACTAACATTCATTCACAAGCACTCGTACTGCCAATGCCTACCAACAAGCACTAGTACTGCCAACGAAGCTCCAATGTCTCAAGATGTATACCTGGTACAACATCCAGTATGTTACGGCTCTTTGATGCCTCATCCCAAAACTGGCGGAACCTACCAGTCTGTAAGCGGATTAATCAAGGTTAGCAGTCAATACTCAATACAGGCTAGTTCATAGGCATCCATAGATTACTCAGTTCTGCAGAGAAAGTGTGTACCTCCAGGTAGTGAGACAGAACTATCAACGTCTTGAACTGCTCCTCCATTTGCTATAGTAAAGCGCATAAAAGTCAACACCACGTAACAGCAGAACAGTTCAGAATATTTTAAAAGATGCACAACTAAAAGGTCACAAATACAAACATCTCACATCTTATACATATGTACAACTAATTTGTATTGTGCAATATTAAGACGTTTCAGTGACCAGAAGGGATACTTCCTTCAAATCAAAATGCACATTCCTTAAAATTATGCCATTGATCTGCAAATGAGCTTATACTAAATAAAAATATGCTTATTCCATCAACTAGAAATCCGCAAGTAATTATTATAGTGTGCATCTCCAGGAATACAGATATGACATGCTCCAAGGCCAAAGTAACAATCATCGACGATGACAAAACGATCAATTAACATTCACATCTAAATCGACACTTTAATTTTTAGACACTCCTAAGATGCATGTTTAATAGCATTTGCTTGAGAAAATAACAAATATAAAGGGGACGATAAAAGATAGATTACACAGAAGCAGGGAAGCAGGACAAATTTCTCATACCACGTGTTCAGGAATTAAGAACAAGCATAGGCTGAAGTCAGGGGCTGGCATTGCCATGAGAGCCTGTCATCAAAACAACATGTGTGGAGGTTGAGAATGAACCAACAAAAGGTGGTATTCAAAAAACTGTTATAACCATTAGTTGTTCTCTGACCTTGATCAATATGCGGGCTACAATTTGTACGCTCAACCTTTCTGGCTCAAACTGCAATAGGAAATCAATCATTTATGCATACATATAATCGAGGCATAATATGGCTAGAAATGGTTCATATGCAAATGCGATTTTACCTGGTAAAGGCGTAGAAGGCTGAGATTTGCATCCAGGTTATATGTTTTAGAAGAAACCTAGTAAAAACGAGATATATTGTTAATTTGAGAGGATCGAAACATGACATAACTTATGGGGTGTCACACAAGAATAGCATGCTTGTGCGCAATACACAGAGCCTAAAAGCAGTTTATTCAAGCATGTTTCTGTAGATTTAACAGGCTGAACAACCACTGTATCAATCAATAGATTAAGCGTGTATGTATGTGTATCATCTGCACAAAAGCTTAAGTTTGCCACTTCATGATCATAGGCATAATCTTTGAGCAGAGATCCACCTCTCCATCCATCCACCATTGTATGAACACGTGGTTGAGGCTGAGAGGGAGGTATTCAACCCCTTCAGAGTTCAGACAGCGATTGCAAATTTAATCTGCCTATTCCCATGGCAGCAAAACACAATTTCCTCGGCAATCCCTCTCTATGACCTTCCAGACTACAAAGTAAGCACTGTAACTTAATTCACGCTGATGATCAACTGATAAAAGTTTACTACTCCGGGCAACTTAGTACACTAAAATCCAGAGGCAAAGACGAAAATACTGCTAAATTTCTAGCACCTGCACATTGCTACGAACTGCTTCCATCTGACAACGCCGCACGGTTTAGCACGCCAACCAACCAACCAACCGATTTCGCGACCGTTCCATCGTTGACACCAGACGGCGCTAACGATTAGCGCAACCAACCACGGAACCTGCCGGCTGAGCCTTTCGCGAGTCACGCAGACCAACTACATGGACGGAACTGGCAGGGGTAAGCGCGCCCCAGGGCTAGGGTTTACCTGCTCGTTGACGAAGACCTCGAGGTCGTTGAGGATGTCGGGGTTGTAGGGGTTCACCGCCACGAGCTCCTCCACCGTGTAGGTCTCCGCCGGCTGCTCGTTCGCCATGGTCGCCGGAATAGGGAACCCTAACGCGCGCTGGATCGGCAAACCCTGGGAGACGCGAGCGGGAGGGGAGAGAAGTGGCGGCGCAGAGGGAGGGGAAGTGATGGCTGGAAGGGTTTCCGGGTTCGCGTGAATTTGTCTCTTTAGTCCCTCGGTTATCCGCGCACTGACACGCGGCAAATGCGTTGGTGTACTCACAAGGTTATGATATTATACATGTGCCCCTCGATATTTACTTGTATTTCCGCAAAAGTTGCATTTACACGAGTCTACTCGCTACGTTTCTAAATATAAGTCTTCTTACATATTTCAATAAATAAAACTATATATAAATGTATTTAGACATATTTTAGGAAGTAGATTCACTCATTTTACTTCATATGTATTGTAATCCTTTATTGAAATCTCTAAAAAGACTTATATTTGTGAATAGAGGGAGTACGATGTACTCGATTGTCCATCTCAAGAAAAGAAAAATGCACTCCCTTTGTTTTATAGATTATTTATAAAGTTCTAGGTTTTTTAATTTAAAAAAGTGTTGACCAAGTATGGAATATATGGAACAATAGTTTGTCCAAAAAATAGTATACAGAACAATATATCAGTATCAACAACACGAATTTGTTTCATTATATTCACCACAAAATAAGTTTTGTGACTATTTGTGCATGAACCGCGCGTGTTTAGAGTTGTGGGTATTATCAGATATAGAAAACTTTGTATTAGAATAAAGTTAAAACTTGAACTAGCTTGGAGTAGATAGAATAACACTTACACGAGGTATCACTACAAATTGCCCTTCTGCCTGTTTTTGTTGTGTTGGTACACAAGTTACCTCGTCTTTTGTGTGCTATCTCTACTCGCGTTTTATCATGTGGTGTATCATCAAACTTAAACTGTACTAAATTGTTGTAGAGGTCCCATCATTGCAAGTGATTGTTTTCTATCCCTCCGTAAACTAATATAAAAGATTTTAAATCACTAAAATAGTAAACTAAACGCTTTTATATTAATTTATAGAGGAAGTATTTGCTACTTCCTGAGCTTGCGTAGATTTTTTCCTTCAAAAGGGAAGGGTGTGCATCAAAGTAGATATGAGTATTTCGCTCATTTAAGAATTAAGATATCAATCCAGTAGAAAGAACACAGAAGTCTCTAATGATAGCACATGCATAAACAAACAAATACTTGCACCCAACGTGTTAAAAGGGGTTGTCAATCCCTTCACGGTTACTTACAAGGATGAGATCTGATAGAGATGGGTATAAAAGATAAATAAAAATGCAAAATAAAGTAAAGGTAAATAAATTGCAGCAAGGTATTTTCGGGTTTTTTGTTTCATAGATCTGCAAATAATATGATATGAATAGATCCGGGGGCCATAGTTTTCACTAGAGGCTTCTCTCTTGAAAGAACACATACGGTGAGTGAACAAATTATTGTTGAACAATTGATAGAAAAGTGAATAATTATGACGATATCCAAGACAATGATTACGAATATCGGTATCACGTCCGTGACAAGTAGACCGGCTCATGCCTGCATCTACTACTATTACTCTACACATCGACCGCTATCCAGCATGCATCTAGTGTATTACTCAATATGAATAAATCCCACCTTTCTATCCGCAATGACAATAATACAAATACGTGTCATGTTCCCTTCTGTCACTGGGATTGAGCACCGCAAGATTGAACCCATTACAAAGCATCTCCCTCATTGCAAGAAAAATCAATCTAGTTGGCCAAACCAAATCAATAGATCGGGGAGAAATACAAAGCTATCTTAATCATGCATAAAAGAGTTCAGAGAAGACTCAAATAATATTTATAGACTATCTGATCATAAACTCACAATTCATAGGAACTCAACAAACTCACTGTAAAAGAAGATTACATCAAATAGATCTCCAAGAACATCGAGGAAAACATTGTATTGAAGATCAAAGAGATAGAAGGAACCATCTAGCTACTAGCTATGGACCCGTAGATCTATGGTACACTACTAACACATCATCAGAAGGCAATAAGGTTGGTGTAGAGGCCCTCCGTGATCGGATCCCCCTCCGGCAGAGTACCGGAACAGGTCTCCAGCTGGGATTTCACAAGGACAGAGTTACTAGTGCCATGCGCCTGACACGTCATTAATGTGTTTGTTATGAGTGGTGTGCATGTGGCACGCCACTAGGAACATCTATTAGTGGCAAGATACTAGTGACGTGTCATCCCCACGTCACTAATGACCTATTTGGCAATACCACTAGTTCAATAGATATTATCTTTGCCTCCGATTGATGTCGCGTCAATTGCCCATGAAAACACAACACAAACAAGCTGCAATGAACATGCCCGCTACATCTCAAATAATAATCGTGAAGCTTTTGTGTACTAGCGAGACCATGAAGGTGTTAATACCTATGTGTGAGTTACATTATCACCCCTGACCATAATGGGATGGTAGGATCTTCTTGACCGTTGTACAATCATCTTTTTTCTTAACACAATACAGACGCAAACACTCGTATATACGCATATACACTCATCTCTATAAATGCATGCACAACGTACCTTATGAGCATCTCCAAGGGACCGAGCCGACACATCATTCCACTGAATGCACATCGCCGAAAGGACTTGAATGAATCCAGAAAAATGCAAGCAACAACGTCAAGTATATGACTTGAACCCTCGTGGGATGGGAATACCACTATCCTCCTAGTCGTTCGATCACGGGTTGGCTCACTTGTATGGCCGTCTAGAATACCATTTTCTTACATCTGATGGTACCGCAACATGTTTATAGTGTGGTTGTCCAAAATCTTTATTGGAGAATGCAGTTATCCAAAATCTTTATCGGAGAATCTCAACCATTCATGTACTGCAGTAAGAGCATCTACAACCGGGCGCCTCACACCCCCCCCCTCATACGTGTCGATGATACGTCTCCAACGTATCTATAATTTTTGATTGCTCCATGCTATATTATCTACTGTTTTAGGCAATATTGGGCTTTATTTTCCACTTTTATATTATTTTTGGGACTAACCTATTAACCGGAGGCCCAACCCAGATTTGTTGTTTTATGCCTATTTCAGTGTTTCGAGAAAAAGGAATATCAAACGAAGTCGAAACGGAACGAAATCAACTGGAGAAGTTATTTTCAGAACGAAAGCCACCGGATAGACTTGGACTCCATGTCAGGAGAGACGGGAGGTGCTCACAAGGGTGCCCCCCCTAGGGCGCGCCCCCTGCCTCGTGGGGCCCCCGTAGCTCCTCCGACGTACTTCCTGCACCCATATATATCATCGTACCCTAAAACTTCCAGAACGGAGAATAGATCGGGAGTTCCGCCGCCAGAAGCCTCTGTAGCCACCGAAAACCAATCTAGACCCATTCTGGCACCCTGCCGGAGGGGGAATCCTTCTCCGGTGGCCATCTTCATCATCCTGGTGCTCTCCATGACGAGGAGGGAGTAGTTCTCCCTCGGGGCTGAGGGTATGTACCAGTAGCTATGTGTTTGATCTCTTTCTCTCTCTCTCATGTTCTTGATTTGGCACGATCTTGATGTATCGCGAGCTTTGCTATTATAGTTGGATCTTATGTTTCTCCTCCCCCTCTTCTCTCTTGTAATGAATCGAGTTTCCCCTTTGAAGTAATCTTATCGGGTTGAGTCTTTAAAGATTTGAGAATACTTGATGTATGTCTTGCCGTGGATATCTGTGGTGACAATGGGATATCACGTTATTCACTTGATATATGTTTTGGTGATCAACTTGCGGGTTCCGCCCATGAACCTATACATAGGGGTTGGCACACGTTTTCGTCGTGATTCTCCGGTAGAACTTTGGGGCACTCTTTGAGGTCCTTTGTGTTGGTTGAATAGATGAATCTGCAATTGTGTGATGCATATCGTATAATCATACCCACGGATACTTGAGGTGACATTGGGGTATCTAGGTGGCATTAGGGTTTTGGTTGATTTGTGTCTTAATGTGTTATTCTAGTACGAACTCTAGGGTTGTTTGTGACACTTATAGGAATAGCCCAACGGATTGATTGGAAAGAATAACTTTGAGGTGGTTTTGTACCCTACCATAATCTCTTCGTTCGTTCTCCTCTATTAGTGACTTTGGAGTGACTCTTTGTTGCATGTTGAGGGATAGTTTTATGATCCAATTATGTTAGTATTGTTGAGAGGACTTGCACTAGTGAAAGTATGAACCCTAGGCCTTGTTTCAACGCATTGCAATACCGTTTACGCTCACTTTTATCACTTGCTACCTTGCTGTTTTTATTATTTCAGATTACAAAAAACTATTATCTACTATCCAAATTGCACTTGTATCACCATCTCTTCGCTGAACTAGTGCACCTATACAATTTACCATTGTATTGGGTGTGTTGGGGACACAAGAGACTCTTTGTTATTTGGTTGCAGGGTTGCTTGAGAGAGACCATCCTCATCCTACGCCTCCTACGGATTGATAAACCTTAGGTCATCCACTTGAGGGAAATTTGCTACTGTCCTACAAACCTCTGCACTTGGAGGCCCAACAACATCTACAAGAAGAAGGTTGTGTAGTAGACATCAAGCTCTTTTCTGGCGTCGTTGCCGAGGAGGTTAGCGCTTGAAGGTATATCTTTAGATCTTGCAATCGAGTCTTTTAGTTTCTTGTTTTATCACTAGTTTAGTTTATAAAAGAAAACTATAAAAAATGGAATTGAGTTTGTCTCATATGCTTCACCTTTTTAATATTTTTCGTGAGTATGATGGAAAGGATAATTGCGCTCAAGTGCTAGAAGAAGAATGCATTAGAATGTTTGGCACTAAATATTTGAATGATGAGCATGATTGCAATGTTGTTAGTATGAATTCTTTGAATATCCATGATGCTAATGATGATTGCACTAGTTATGATGAAAATGCCTCCTATAAACATGTCAATTTTTGTGGAGTAGACTGGGTTTGCAAGTACACACCAAATAGGGAAGATAGATATTGCAAGAGGCATAAGTACTTAGAAACTAAATTGTTGCAAGAAGAGCTAGATGAATGTGCTGATAGATTCAATATTTTTCGTGCCCTTTGTGAACTTTGCAATGAACATGGTCATTTAAAACTCCAATGCTATTTGTTTCATGATCAAGTCGTGTCCAAACATTGTGATAATTTGATTACCCTTGAGCATCATAAAGAGCTTAGCCTTCTTTTGGGTTATGAAGAAATGAAACGTATAACTGAGGGTATTCCAAAGTTTAATCTTGATAGAGTTATTGATTTTGATCTAGAGAATATTTATATGTATTGTGCGGTGAATTGCATTGAAAATCCTGAAGGAAATATGCCCTAGAGGCAATAATAAAGTTATTATTTATTTCCTTATATCATGATAAATTTTTATTATTCATGCTAGAATTGTATTAACCGGAAACGTAATACTTGTGTGAATACATAGACAAACAAAGTGTCACTAGTATGTCTCTACTTGACTAGCTCGTTAATCGAAGATGGTTATGTTTCCTAACCATAGACATGAGTTGTCATTTGATTAACGGGATCACATAATTAGGAGAATGATGTGATTGACATGACCCATTCCATTAGCTTAGCACCCGATCGTTTAGTATGTTGCTATTGTTTTCTTCATGACTTATACATGTTCCTATGACTATGAGATTATGCAACCCCCATTTACCGGAGCAACACTTTGTGTGCTACCAAACATCACAACGTAACTGGGTGATTATAAAGGTGCTCTACAGGTGTCTCCAAAGGTACATGTTGGGTTGGCGTATTTCGAGATTAGGATTTGTCGCTCCGATTGTCGGAGAGGTATCTCTGGGCCCTCTCGGTAATACACATCACTTAAGCCTTGCAAGCAATGCAACTAATAAGTTTGTTGCAAGATGATGTATTACGGAACGAGTAAAGAGACTTGCCGGTAACGAGATTGAACTAGGTATTGAGATACCGACGATCGAATCTCGGGCAAGTGACATACGATGACAAAGGGAACAACGTATGTTGTTATGCGGTCTGACCAATAAAGATCTTCGTAGAATATGTAGGAGCCAATATGAGCATCCAGGTTCCGCTATTGGTTATTGACCGGAGACGTGTCTCGGTCATGTCTACATTGTTCTCGAACCCGTAGGGTCCGCACGCTTAATGTTACAATGACAATTTCATTATGAGTTTATATATTTTGATGTACCGAAGGTTGTTCGGAGTCCCGGATGTGATCACGGACTTGACGAGGAGTCTCGAAATGGTCAAGACATAAAGATCGATATATTGGACGACCATATTTGGACACTGGAAAGGTTCCGGGTAAGATTGGGACAATACCGGATCACCAGGAGGTTATCGGAACCCCCCGGGAGGTATATGGGCCTTATTGGGCCTTAGTGGAAAGGAGGGGAAAGGAGCAAGGGAGGCCCCCCCCAAACCCAATCCAAATTGGGAAGGCCCCCCATTCCTTCCTCCCTCCTTCCTCTTCCTTCCCTCTCCTACTCCTAATAGGAAAAAGGGGAGTCCTACTCCCGGTGGGAGTTGGACTCCCCCCCTTGGGCGCGCCACCCTCCTTGGCCGGCCCCCTCCTCCACTCCTTTATATACGGGGCAGGGGGCACCCCAGAGACACAACAATTGATTATTGATCTCTTAACCGTGTGCGGTGCCCCCCTCCACCATAATCCTTGATAATATTGTAGCGGTGCTTAGGCGAAGCCCTGCGATGGTAGAACATCAAGATCATCACCACACCGTCATGCTGACGGAACTCATCCCCGACACTTGGCTGGATCGGAGTCCGGGGATCGTCATCAAGCTGAACGTGTGCAAAAACTCGGAGGTGCCGTAGTTTCGGTGCTTGATCGGTCGGGCCGTGAAGACGTATGACTACATCAACCGCGTTGTTATAACGCTTCCGCTTCCGGTCTACGAGGGTACGTAGACAACACTCTCCCCTCTCGTTGTTGTGCATCACCATGATCTTGCATGTGCGTAGGAATTTTTTTGAAATTACTACGTTCCCCAACAGTGGCATCTGAGCCTAGCTTTTATGTGTTGATGTTATATGCACGAGTAGAACACAAGTGAGTTGTGGGCGATATAAGTCATACTGCTTACCAGCATGTCATTTGGTTCGGCGTTATTGTTGGATGAAGCGGCACGGACTAACATTACGCGTACGCTTACGCAAGACTGGTTCTACCAACGTGCTTTGCACACAGGTGGCTGGCGGGTGTCAGTTTCTCCAACTTTAGTTGAACCGAGTGTGGCTACGCCCGGTCCTTGCGAAGGTTAAAACAACACCAACTTGACAAACTATCGTTGTGGTTTTTGATGCGTAGGTAAGATTGGTTCTTGCTAAGCCCGTAGCAGCCACGTAAAACTTGCAACAAACAAAGTAGAGGACGTCTAACTCGTTTTTGCAGGGCATGTTGTGATGTGATATGGTCAAGGCATGATGCTAAATTTTATTGTATGAGATGATCATGTTTTTGTAACCAAGTTATCGGCAACTAGCAGGAGCCATATGATTGTCGCTTTATTGTATGCAATGCAATCGCCCTGTAATGCTTTACTTTATCACTAAGCGGTAGCGATAGTCGTGGAAGCATAAGATTGGCGAGACGACAACGATGCTACGATGGAGATCAAGGTGTCGCGCCGGTGACGATGGTGATCATGACGATGCTTCGGAGATGGAGATCACAAGCACAAGATGATGATGGCCATATCATATCACTTATATTGATTGCATGTGATGTTTATCTTTTATGCATCTTATCTTGCTTTGATTGACGGTAGCATTATAAGATGATCTCTCACTAAATTTCAAGATAAAAGTGTTCTCCCTGAGTATGCACCATTGCCAAAGTTCGTCGTGCCCAGACACCATGTGATGATTGGGTGTGATAAGCTCTACGTCCATCTACAACGGGTGCAAGCCAGTTTTGCACACGCAGAATACTCAGGTTAAACTTGACGAGCCTAGCATATGCAGATATGGCCTCGGAACACTAAGACCGAAAGGTCGAGCGTGAATCATATAGTAGATATGATCAACATAGTGATGTTCACCATTGAAAACTACTCCATTTTACGTGATGATCGGTTATGGTTTAGTTGATTTGGATCACGTGATCACTTAGAAGATTAGAGGGATGTCTTTCTAAGTGGGAGTTCTTAAATAATATGATTAATTGAACTTAAATTTATCATGAACTTAGTACCTGATAGTATCTTGCTTGTTTATGTTTGATTGTAGATAGATGGCCCGTGCTGTTGTTCCGTTGAATTTTAATGCGTTCCTTGAGAAAGCAAAGTTGAAAGATGATGGTAGCAATTATACGGACTGGGTCCATAACTTGAGGATTATCCTCATTGCTGCACAGAAGAATTACGTCCTGGAAGCACCGCTGGGTGCCAGGCCTGCTGCTGATGCAACTGACGACGTTAAGAACGTCTGGCAGAGCAAAGCTGATGACTACTCGATAGTTCAATGTGCCACGCTTTACGGCTTAGAACTGGGTCTTCAACGATGTTTTGAACGTCATGGAGCATATGAGATGTTCCAGGAGTTGAAGCTAATATTTCAAGCAAATTCCCGGACTAAGAGATATGAAGTCTCCAATAAGTTCTATAGCTGCAAGATGGAGGAGAACTGTTCTGTCAGTGAGCATATACTCAAAATGTCTGGGTATAATAATCACTTGATTCAACTGGGAGTTAATCTTCCGGATGATTGCGTCATTGACAGAATTCTCCAATCACTTCCACCTAGCTAGAAGAGCTTCATGATGAACTATAATATGCAAGGGATGGATAAGACAATTCCCGAGCTCTTCGCAATGCTAAAAGTTGCGGAGGTAGAAATCAAGAAGGAGCATCAAGTGTTGATGGTCAACAAGACCACTACTTTCAAGAAAAAGGGCAAGGGGAAGAAGAAAGGGAACTTCAAGAAGAACAGCAAGCAAGTTGCTGCTCAGGAGAAGAAACCCAAGTCTGGACCTAAGCCTGAAACTGAGTGCTTCTACTGCAAGCAGACTGGTCACTGGAGGTCACTAGAAGCGGAACTGCCCCAAGTATTTGGCGGATAAGAAGGATGGCAAGGTGAACAAAGGTATATGTGATATACATGTTATTGATGTGTACCTTACTAGAGCTCGCAGTAGCACCTGGGTATTTGATACTGGTTCTGTTGCTAATATTTGCAACTCGAAACAGGGACTATGGATTAAGCGAACACTGGCGAAGGACGAGGTGACGATGCGCGTGGAAATGGTTCCAAAGTCGATATGATCGCGGTCGGCATGCTACCTCTACATCTACCATCGGGATTAGTATTAGACCTAAATAATTGTTATTTGGTGCCAGCATTGAGCATGAACATTATATCTGGATCTTGTTTGATGCGAGACGGTTATTCATTTAAATCAGAGAATAATGGTTCTTCTATTTATATGAGTAATATCTTTTATGGTCATGCACCCTTGAAGAGTGGTCTATTTTTGATGAATCTCGATAGTAGTGATACACATATTCATAATGTTCAAACCAAAAGATGCAGAGTTGATAATGATAGTGCAACTTATTTGTGGCACTGCCGTTTAGGTCATATCGGTGTAAAGCGCATGAAGAAACTCCATACTGATGGACTTTTGGAACCACTTGATTATGAATCACTTGGTACTTGCGAACTGTGCCTCATGGGCAAGATGACTAAAACGCCGTTCTCCGGTACTATGGAGAGAGCAACAGATTTGTTGGAAATCATACATACAGATGTATGTGGTCCAATGAATGTTGAAGCTCGTGGCGGATATCGTTATTTTCTCACCTTCACAGATGATTTAAGCAGATATGGGTATATCTACTTAATGAAACATAAGTCTGAAACATTTGAAAAGTTCAAAGAATTTCAGAGTGAAGTTGAAAATCATCGTAACAAAAAAAATAAAGTTTCTACGATCTGATCGTGGAGGAGAATATTTGAGTTACGAGTTTGGTTTACATTTGAAACAATGCGGAATAGTTTCGCAACTCACGCCACCCGGAACACCACAGCGTAATGGTGTGTCTGAACGTCGTAATCGTACTTTACTTGATATGGTGCGATCTATGATGTCTCTTATAGATTTACCGCTATCGTTTTGGGGTTATGCTTTAGAGACGGCCGCATTCACGTTAAATAGGGCACCATCAAAATCCATTGAGACGACACCTTATGAACTATGGTTTGGCAAGAAACCAAAGTTGTCATTTCTGAAAGTTTGGGGTTGCGATGCTTATGTGAAAAAGCTTCAAACTGATAAGCTCGAACCCAAATCAGAGAAATGTGTCTTCATAGGATACCCGAAGGAGACTGTTGGGTACACCTTCTATCACAGATACGAAGGCAAGACATTTGTTGCTAAGAATGGATCCTTTCTAGAGAAGGAGTTTCTCTCGAAAGAAGTGAGTGGGAGGAAAGTAGAACTTGATGAGGTAACTGTACCAGCTCCCTTATTGGAAAGTAGTACATCACTGAAACCGGTTTCTGTGACACCTACACCAATTAGTGAGGAAGCTAATGATGATGATCATGAAACTTCAGAACAAGATACTACTGAACCTCGTAGATCAACCAAAGTAAGATCCGCACCAGAGTGGTACGGTAATCCTGTTCTGGAAGTCATGCTGCTAGATCATGATGAACCTACAAACTATGAAGAAGCAATGGTGAGCCCAGATTCCGCAAAATGGCTTGAAGCCATGAAATCTGAGATGGGATCCATGTATGAGAACAAAGTGTGGACTTTGGTTGACTTGCTCAATGATCGGCAAGCAATTGAAAATAAATGGATCTGCAAGAAGAAGACTGACGCTGACGGTAATGTTACTGTCTACAAAGCTCGACTTGTCGCAAAAGGTTTTCGACAAGTTCAAGGAATTGACTACGATGAGACCTTCTCACCCGTAGCGATGCTTAAGTCTGTCCGAATCATGTTAGCAATTGCCGCATTTTATGATTATGAAATTTGGCAGATGGATGTCAAAACTGCATTCCTGAATGGATTTCTGGAAGAAGAGTTGTATATGATGCAGCCGAAAGGTTTTGTCGATCCAAAAGGAGCTAACAAAGTGTGCAAGCTCCAGCGATCCGTTTATGGACTGGTGCAAGCATCTCAGAGTTGGAATAAACACTTTGATAGTGTGATCAAAGCATTTGGTTTTGTACAGACTTTTGGAGAAGCCTGTATTTACAAGAAAGTGAGTGGGAGCTCTGTAGCATTTCTGATATTATATGTGGATGACATATTGCTAATCGGAAATGATATAGAATTTCTGGATAGCATAAAGGGATACTTGAATAAGAGTTTTTCGATGAAATACCTCAGTGAAGCTGCTTACATATTGGGCATTAAGAGCTATAGAGACTGATCAAGACGCTTAATTAGACTTTCACAAAGCACATACCTTGACAAAGTTTTGAAGAAGTTCAAAATGGATCAAGCAAAGAAAGGATTCTTGCCTGTGTTACAAGGTGTGAAGTTGAGTAAGACTCAATGCCCGAGCACTGCAGAAGATAGAGAGAAAATGAAAGATGTTCCCTATGCTTCAGCCATAGGCTCTATCATGTATGCAATGCTGTGTACCAGACCTGATGTGTGCCTTGCTATAAGTCTAGCAGGGAGGTACCAAAGTAATCCAGGAGTGGATCACTGGACAGCGGTCAAGAACATTCTGAAATACCTGAAAAGGACTAAGGATATGTTTCTCGTATATGGGGGTGACAAAGAGCTCATCATAAATGGTTACATTGATGCAAGCTTTGACACTGATTCGGACGATTCTAAATCGCAAACCGGATACGTATTTACATTAAACGGTGGAGCTGTCAGTTGGTGCAGTTCTAAACAAAGCGTCGTGGCGGGATCTACATGTGAAGCGGAGTACATAGCTGCTTCGGAAGCAGCAAACGAAGGAGTCTGGATGAAGGAGTTCATATCCGATCTAGGTGTCATACCTAGTGCATCGGGTCCAATGAAAATCTTTTGTGACAATACTGGTGCAATTGCCTTAGCAAAGGAATCCAGATTTCACAAGAGAACCAAGCACATCAAGAGATGCTTCAATTCCATCTGGGATCTAGTCCAGGTGGGAGACATAGAGATTTGCAAGATACATACGGATCTGAATGTAGCAGACCCATTGACTAAGCCTCTTCCACGAGCAAGACATGATCAGCACCAAGGCTCCATTGGTGTTAGAATCATTACTGTGTAATCTAGATTATTGACTCTAGTGCAAGTGGGAGACTGAAGGAAATATGCCCTAGAGGCAATAATAAAGTTATTATTTATTTCCTTATATCATGATAAATGTTTATTATTCATGCTAGAATTGTATTAACCGGAAACGTAATACTTGTGTGAATACATAGACAAACAAAGTGTCACTAGTATGCCTCTACTTGACCAGCTCGTTAATCGAAGATGGTTATGTTTCCTAACCATAGACATGGGTTGTCATTTGATTAACGGGATCACATAATTAGGAGAATGATGTGATTGACATGACCCATTCCATTAGCTTAGCACCCGATCGTTTAGTATGTTGCCATTGCTTTCTTCATGACTTATACATGTTCCTATGACTATGAGATTATGCAACTCCCGTTTACCGGAGGAACACTTTGTGTGCTACCAAACGTCACAACGTAACTGGGTGATTATAAAGGTGCTCTACAGGTGTCTCCAAAGGTACATGTTGGGTTGGCGTATTTCGAGATTAGGATTTGTCGCTCGATTGTCGGAGAGGTATCTCTGGGCCCTCTCGGTAATATGCATCACTTAAGCCTTGCAAGCAATGCAACTGATAAGTTAGTTGCAAGATGATGTATTACGGAACGAGTAAAGAGACTTGCCGGTAGCGAGATTGAACTAGGTATTGAGATACCGATGATCGAATCTCGGGCAAGTAACATACCAATGACAAAGGGAACAACGTATGTTGTTATGCGGTTTGACCGATAAAGATCTTCGTAGAATATGTAGGAGCCAATATGAGCATCCAGGTTCCGCTATTGGTTATTGACCGGAGACGTGTCTCGGTCATGTCTACATTGTTCTCGAACCCGTAGGGTCCGCACGCTTAACGTTACGATGACAGTTTCATTATGAGTTTATATATTTTGATGTACCGAAGGTTGTTTGGAGTCCCAGATGTGATCACTGACTAGACGAGGAGTCTTGAAATGGTCGAGACATAAAGATCGATATATTGGACGACTATATTTGGACACCGGAAAGGTTCTGGGTAAGATTGGGACAATACCGGATCACCGGGAGGTTATCGGAACCCCCCGGGAGGTATATGGGCCTTATTGGGCCTTAGTGGAAAGGAGGGGAAAGGAGCAAGGGAGGGGGCGCGCCCCCCAAGCCCAATCCGAATTGGGAAGGGGGCCAGCCCCCCTTTCCTTCCTCCCTCCTTCCTCTTCCTGAGTCCTACTCCCGGTGGGAGTTGGACTCCCCCCTTGGGCGCGCCACCCTCCTTGGTCGGCCCCCTCCTCCACTTCTTTATATACGGGGGCAGGGGGCACCCCAGAGACACAACAATTGATCATTGATCTCTTAGCCGTGTGCGGTGCCCCCCCTCCACCATAATCCTCGATAATATTGTAGCGGTGCTTAGGCGAAGCCCTACGATGGTAGAACATCAAGATCGTCACCACACCATCGTGCTGACGGAACTCATCCCCTACACTTTGCTGGATCGGAGTCCAGGGATCGTCATCGAGCTGAACGTGTGCAAAAACTCGGAGGTGTCGTAGTTTCGGTGCTTGATCGGCCGGGCCGTGAAGACGTATGACTACATCAACCGCGTTGTTATAACGCTTCTGCTTCCGGTCTACGAGGGTACGTAGACAACACTCTCCCCTCTCGTTGTTGTGCATCACCATGATCTTGTGTGTGCATAGGAAAGTTTTTGAAATTACTACGTTCCCCAACAAATCCTTATATTGCCAATTACATAAAGAAAAGAAAACAAATATAGGGTGAAGAGAATACTAATGGAAGGGAAGAGACTTCCCAATATCCTCCTATTATTTCTTATGATGAATCAGGTAACGAGGAGGAGCCTCCTATTCAACCAATCTCATTAATAAGGAGCTCCAAAAAGAGGATTGAACCCACACATGATGTGGTGAATAAGAAGAAAAGAAAAAGGAAGAGAGGTAAAAAGGTATCTCTCCCAAATAAAGTTGCTCCTATTATTGTTGTGCATCATGAAAATGAAGATGATACACTTGATGATGATCTCGTTATGCCTATTGCTTGTTGTGATGATTATGATTGGGAATATAATGATACTTCTTATGATCTTGAAAATCTTTTTGGTACTTGCTTGGAAGAATATAATAATTGCTATACTATCGGTGCTATCTATACTATTAATGATGAGAGTGATTATGCTTATGATATGAAAAGGCCCAAGCTTGGGGAAGCTATGTTTGATGAGGATGACATATTTGAGAATATATTTGCTGCAATTAATGTTTGTCCCAAGCTTGGGGAAGCTATGATTAACGAACATGATATTTTTAGTCTCTCAAGTTTTGATATGCAAGTTTATAATGATTATAGCATGCCTCCTACTTATGATGATTATTGTGATGATACTTATGCTATAAAAAGTAGTGATTATATTTATAAAACTTGTCATGATTATGATGACCCCTTATCTGAACATTACTCTTTTAATGTGGAAACAATTTATAGTATTGAAGTTTCCTATGATACTCGCACTATTCCGAATAAGAAGAATTTTGCTTATGTGGAGAGTAATAAATTTTCTATGCTTGTAGATCATGAAAATAATGCTTTAGGTACTGGTTATATTGTTAAATTCATTCATGATGCTACTGAAAATTATTATGACGAAGGAATATATGCTTGTAGGAATTGCAATAATATCAAGTTTCCTCTCTATGTGCTTAAAGTTTTGAAGTTATGCTTGTTTTACCTTCCTATGCTAGTTGATTATTGTTCCCACAAGTTGTTTGGTCACAAAATCCCCATGCATAGTAAGTGGGTTAGACTTAAATGTGCTAGTCATATTCTTCAAGATGCTCTCTTTATGTTACAATTCTTATCTTTTATGTGAGCATCATTGAAATCATCATGCCTAGCTAGGGGTGTTAAACGATAGCGCTTGTTGGGAGGCAACCCAATTCTATTTTAGTTCCTTACCTTTTATTCCTGTTTAGTAATAAATAATTCATCTAGCCTCTGTTTATATGTGGTTTTATGCTTTTAATTAGTGCTTGTGCCAAGTAGAACCGTTGGGAAGACTTGGGGAAAGTCTTGTCGACCATGCTGTAAAAAACAGAAACTTTAGCGCTCACGAGAATTGCTGCCATTTTTATTTGGAGAGTGCTATTTAGTTAATTCTTTTTTAGATGATTAATAGATAAATTCCTAAGGTCCAGCAATTTATTTGAGAATTTTATGAGTTCCAGAAGTATACGTTTGATCCAGATTACTACAGACTGTTCTGTTTTTGACAGATTCTGTTTTTCGTGTCTTGTTTGCTTATTTTGATGAATCTATGGCTAGTAAAATAGTTTATAAACCATAGATAAGTTGTAATAAAGTAGGTTTAACACCAATATAAATAAATAATGAGTTCATTACAGTACCTTGTAGTGGTGATTTATTTTCTTATACTAACGGAGCTTACGAGTTTTCTGTTAAGTTTTGTGTTGTGAAGTTTTCAAGTTTTGGGTAAGGATTCGATGGACTATGGAATAAGGAGTGGAAAGAGCCTAAGCTTGTGGATGACCAAGGCACCCCAAGGTAATATTCAAGGATAGCCAAGAGCCTAAGCTTGGGGATGCCCCGGAAGGCATCCCCTCTTTCGTCTTCATTCATCGGTGACTTTACTTGGAGCTATATTTTTATTCGCCACATGATATGTGTTTTGCTTGGAGCGTCAATTTATTTTGTTAGGATTTTCTTTATGTTATTTAGAACAATGTTTTGCATCTTTTATTTCAATAAAAGTGGCATTGATAGCCTTTACTATGCCTATGTTACAAGTATACATGTTGCTGTTTGAAAACAGAAAGTTTACCTCTGTTGAAATAATTCCCTAGAAAAGTCAGAATGTGATAAAATGTTGAAACCTTTTGCATATTAAGCTATGATAAATTTACTACAGTGTGAATTTTATTTCATAATTTTTGGATCTAGGGAAGTATGGATGTTGCAGCATTCTTTAGAGGTTATCCTGTTTAGGCAGATTGCTGTTATGTTTGCATTGTTTGCATATGTTTGCTTCTTTAATTATTCTATTTGAGGATAGGACTATTAAATATGCAGAGGCATTTAGTATGCAATGTTGAATACTAATTTTAGTGATTTGCTACAGTAGAGTATGATAAGGTTTTGGCAATGGTTTATACTAACTTATTCACGAGTCCTTGTTGAGTTTTGTGTGGATGAATCTTTTGAGATTTAGGGAGACCATGATATGAGAGGAATTAAGGAGACACAAAAGCTCAAGCTTGGGTATGCCCAAGGCACCCCAATATAATATTTCAAGAAGTCTCAAGCGTCTAAGCTTGGGGATGCCCCGGTTGGCATCCCACCTTTCTTCTACAACAACTATCGGTTAGTTTCGGTTGATCCTAAGTTTTTGCTTCTTCACATGATGTTTGCTATTCTTAGAATGTCATTTAATTTGTTTTGCTTGCTGTTTGAATAAAGTATCAAGATCCGAAATTATTAAATGTTAGAGAGGCTTCACATAGTTGCATAATTATTCGACTACTCATTGATCTTCACTTATATCTTTCAGAGTAGTTTGTTGTTGCTCTAGTGCTTCACTTATATCCTTTTAGAGCATGGTGGTAGTTTTATTTTGAAGAAATAGATGAACTCTCATGCTTCACTTATATTATTTTGAGAGTCTTAATAGCATGGTAATTTGCTTAAAATCCTAATATGCTGGGTATTCAAGAATAATAAAATTCTCTTATGAGTGTGTTGAATACTATGAGAAGTTTGATACTTGATAATTGTTTTGAGATATGGAGATGGTGACATTAGAGTCATGCTAGTTGAGTGGTTGTGAATTTGAGAAATACTTGTGTTGAAGTTTGTGATTCCCATACTTGTGGTGAACCGTTATGTGATGAAGTCGGAGCATGATTTATTTACTGATTGTCTTCCTTACGAGTGGCGGTCGGGGACTCTTTTCCTACCAATCTATCCCCCTAGGAGCATGCGCGTAATACTTTGTTTCGATAACTAATAGATTTTTGCAATAAGTATGTGAGTTCTTTATGACTAATGTTGAGTCCATGGATTATACGCACTCTCACCCTTCCACCATTTCTAGCCTCTCTAGTACCGCGCAACTTTCGCCGGTACCATAAACCCACCATACACCTTCCTCAAAACAGCCACCATACCTACCTATTATGGCATTTCCATAGCCATTCCGAGATATATTGCCATGCAACTTTCCACCATTCCATTATTATGACACGCTTCATCATTGTCATATTGCTTTGCATGATCATGTAGTTGACATCGTATTTGTGGCAAGGCCACCGTTCATAATTCTTTCATACATGTCACTCATGCATCATTGCACATCCTGGTACACCGCCGGAGGCATTCATATAGAGTCATATCTTGTTCTAAGTATCAAGTTGTAATTCTTGAGTTGTAAGAAAAATAAAAGTGTGATGATCATCATTATTAGAGCATTGTCCCAGTGAGGAAAGGATGATGGAGACTATGATTCCCCCACAAGTCGGGATGAGACTCCAGACGAAAAATAAAAAAGAGAGGCCAAAGAAGCCCAAAAAAAAGAGGCCATAAAAAAAGAGAAGGCCCAAATAAAAAATAAAAAATAAAAAAATGAGAGAAAAAGAGAGAAGGGGCAATGCTACTATCCTTTTACCACACTTGTGCTTCAAAGTAGCACCATGATCTTCATGATAGAGAGTCTCATATGTTGTCACTTTCATATACTAGTGGGAATTTTTCATTATGGAACTTGGCTTGTATATTCCAACAATGGGCCTCCTCAAGTGCCCTAGGTCTTCGTGAGCAAGCGAGTTGGATGCACACCCACTAGTTTCTTTTGTTGAGCTTTCATATACTTATAGCTCTAGTGCATCCGTTGCATGGCAATCCCTACTCACTCACATTGATATCTATTGATGGGCATCTCCATAGCCCGTTGATACGCCTAGTCAATGTGAGACTATCTTCTCCATTTTTGTCTTCTCCACAACCACCATTCTATTCCACCTATGGTGCTATGTCCATGGCTCACGCTCATCTATTGCGTGAAGATTGAAAAAGTTTGAGAACATCAAAAGTATGAAACAATTGCTTGGCTTGTCATCGGGGTTGTGCATGATTTAAATATTTTGTGTGGTGAAGATGGAGCATTGCCAGACTATATGATTTTGTAGGGACAGCTTTCTTTAGCCATGTTATTTTGAGAATACATGATTGCTTAGTTAGTATGCTTGAAGTATTATTATTTTTATGTCAAAATGAACTTTTGTCTTGAATCTTTCGGATCTGAATATTCATATCACAAGTAGGAAGAATTACATTGAGATTATGCCAACTAGCATTCCACATCAAAAATTATCTTTTTATCATTTACCTACTCGAGGACGAGCAGGAATTAAGCTTGGGGATGCTTGATACGTCTCCAACGTATCTATAATTTTTGATTGCTCCATGCTATAGTATCTACTGTTTTAGGCAATATTGGGATTTATTTTCCACTTTATATTATTTTTTGGACTAACCTATTAACCGGAGGCCCAGCCCAGATTTGCTGTTTTATGCCTATTTCAGTGTTTTGAGAAAAAGGAATATCAAACGGAGTCGAAACGGAATGAAATCAACTGCAGAAGTTATTTTTGGAACGAAAGCCACCGGATAGACTTGGACTCCACGTCAGGAGATACGGGAGGTGCTCACGAGGGTGGGGGGTGCTACGTCTTGAGCTTGCGTTGGTTTTCCTCGAAGAGGAAGGGATGATGCAGCAGAGTAGCGTAAGTACTTCCCTCAGTTTTTGAGAACCAAGGTATCAATCCAGTAGGAGCCCACGCTCAAGTCCCTCGTACCTGCACAAAGCAATAGCTACTCGCAACCAATGCGATTAGGGGTTGTCAAGCCCTTCACGGTCACTTACGAGAGTGAGATCTGATAGATAGAATATTTTTGGTATTTTTGATATAAAGATGCAAAGTAAAAAAGTAAAGGCAAAGTAAATAGCAAAGAAATATAAAAGTGATGGAGATTGATATAATGAGAATAGACCCGGGGGCCATAGGTTTCACTAGTGGCTTATCTCAAGAGCATAAGTATTCTACGGTGGGTGAACAAATTACTGTTGAGCAATTGATAGAATTGTGCATAATTATGAGAATATCTAGGCATGATCATGTATATAGGCATCACGTCCGTGACAAGTAGATCAAAACGATTCTGCATCTACTACTATTACTCCACTCATCGACCGCTATCCAGCATGCATCTAGAGTATTAAGTTAAAGCCAGAGTGACGCCTTAAGCAAGGTGACATGATGTAGAGAGATAAATTCATGGAATATGAAATAAACCCCATCTTGTTATCCTTGATGGCAACGATACAATACGTGCCTTGCTGCCCCTTCTATCACTGGGTAAGGACACCACAAGATCGAACCCAAAGCTAAGCACTTCTCCCATGGCAAGAACTACCAATCTAGTTGGCCAAACCAAACGGATAATTCGAAGAGACTTGCAAAGATAACCAATCATGCATAAAAGAATTCAAAGAAGATTCAAATATTATTCATAGATAGACTTGATCATAAACCCACAATTCATCGGTCTCAACTGTTGGGGAACGTAGTAATTTCAAAAAAATTCCTACGCACACGCAAGATCATGGTGATGCATAGCAACGAGAGGGGATAGTGTTGTCTACGTACCCTCGTAGACCGACAGCGGAAGCGTTATGACAACGCGGTTGATGTAGTCGTACGTCTTCGCGGCCCGACCGATCAAGCACCGAAACTACGGCACCTCCGAGTTTTAGCACACGTTCAGCTCGATGACGATCCCCGGACTCCGATCCAGCAAAGTGTCGGGGAAGAGTTCCGTCAGCACGACGGCGTGGTGATGATCTTGATGTTCTAATGTCGCAGGGCGTCGTCTAAGCACCACTACAATATTATCAAGGACTATGGTAGAGGGGGGCACCGCACACGGCTAAGAGAACGATCTTGAAGATCAACTTGTGTGTCTAGGGGTGCCCCCCTACCCCCATATATAAAGGAGCAAGGGGGGTGCGGCCGGCCCTAGGAGGAGGCGCGCCGGAGGAGTCCTACTCCTACCGGGAGTAGGACTCCCCCTTTCCCTAGTTGGATTAGGACTTGGGGGAAGGAGGAGAGGGAAGAAAGGAAAGGGAGGGGCACCGCCCCCCCTCCTTGTCCAATTCGGACTTGGGGGGGGGGGGGGAGGGGCGCGCGGCAGCCCCTAGGCCTCCGCTCCTCTTCCTCCACTAGGCCCATTAAGGCCCATTAGGTTACCGGGGGGTTCCGGTAACCTCTCGGTACTCCGGTAAAATGCCGATTTCACCCGGAACACTTTCGATGTCCAAACATAGGCTTCCAATATATCAATCTTTATGGGAAAATTTTTGTTTTTGCCACTCTAGATTTTGCCAATTTTCCTTATGCCACTCTAGATTTTGACATTTCACTTTTGCCACTCTTAGTTTTTGACAATTATCACAATTTCCATTCCCGTGGAAAAAGCAAAATTTTCAGAGTAGCAATTGTGATAATTGTCAAAAGCTAAGAGTGGCAAAAATGAAATAAAATTATTTTGCTTTTGCCACAGAATGGCAATTGTGATAATTGTCAAAAGCTAAGAGTGGCAAAAGTGAAATGTCAAAATCTAGAGTGGCATAAGAAAAATTGGCAAAATCTAGAGTGGCAAAAACAAAATTTTGCCATCTTTATGTCTCAACCATTTCGAGACTCCTCGTCATGTCCGTGATCACATCCGTGACTCCAAACAAACTTCGGTACATCAAAATATATAAACTCATAATGAAACTCTCATCGTAACGTTAAGCATGCGGACCCTACGGGTTCGAGAACAATGTAGACATGACCGAGACACGTCTCCGGTCAATAACCAATAGCGGAACCTGGATGCTCATATTGGCTCCTACATATTCTATGAAGATCTTTATCGGTCAGACCGCATAACAACATACGTTGTTCCCTTTGTCATCGGTATGTTACTTGCCCGAGATTCGATCGTCGGTATCTTAATACCTAGTTCAATCTCGTTACCGGCAAGTCTCTTTACTCATTCCATAATACATCATCTCGCAACTAACTCATTAGTTGCAATGCTTACAAGGCTTATGTGATGTGCATTACCGAGAGGGCCCAGAGATACCTCTCCAACAATCGGAGTGACAAATCCTAATCTCGAAATACACCAACCCAACATGTACCTTTGGAGACACCTGTAGAGCTCCTTTATAATCACCCAGTTATGTTGTGACGTTTGGTAGCACACAAAGTGTTCCTCCGGCAAACGGGAGTTGCATAATCTCATAGTCATAGGAACATGTATAAGTCATGAAGAAAGCAATAGCAACATACTAAACGATCGGGTGCTAAGCTAATGGAATGGGTCATGTCAATCACATCATTCTCCTAATGATGTGATCCCGTTAATCAAATGACAACACATGTCTATGGTTAGGAAACATAACCATCTTCGATTAACGAGCTAGTCAAGTAGAGGCACACTGATGACGTTTAGTTTGTCTATGTATTCACACAAGTATTATGTTTCCGGATAATACAATACTAGCATGACTAATAAACATTTATCATGATATAAGGAAATAAATAATAACTTTATTATTGCCTCTAGGGCATATTTCCTTCAGTCTCCCACTTGCACAAGAGTCAATGATCTAGATTACACAGTAATGATTCTAGAGAAAATTCCTTATTTGACACTGTCTTAAAATCTGGTTCCTTATTTGACACTTGAAAAGTTTTTCTTCCCTATTTGACACTAGTCCTAAATTTTATTCCCTATACGACACTTCCGTCCATTTTGAGCCTAAATGACACCTGAAAAGACGATTTTGCCCCTCATGCGGTATGTGTGCGCGCGTGCGTGTGCTGTTGCGTGTGTGGGTGCACGCGCACATGTGTGCTGCTGCTACATGTGTGTGTGCATGTGTGCTGCTGCGTGTGTGTTTGCTACTGCGTGTGTACGTGCGCGCGTGTGTGTGTTGTTGCGTGCCTATGTGCTGCCTGCGTGTGTGCTGCTGATGCGTGTGTGTGTGTGTATGTGGGTGTGTGCTACGTGCGTGCGTGTGTGTGTGTGCACGCGCGCGCGTGCGTGTGTGTTGGTGCATGTGTATGTGTTGCTGCGTGTGTGCTCCTGCCTTCACATTGATGCTGCGTGTGTGCGCTATTGCCCCCCACACACATACCACATAAGGGGCAAAAGAGTCTTTTCAGGTGTCATTTAGGCTCAAAATGGACGAAAATGTCATATAGGGAATAAAATTTAGAACTTGTGTCAAATAGGGAAGAAAAACTTTTCCAGTGTCAAATAAGGAAGCAGATTTTAAGATAGTGTCAAATAAGGAATTTTCTCATGATTCTAACACCCATGGAGCTTTGGTGTTGATCATGTTTTGCTCGTGGAAGAGGCTTAGTCAACGGGTCTGCTACATTCAGATCCGTATGTATCTTGCAAATCTCTATGTCTCCCACCTGGACTAGATCCCTGATGGAATTGAAGTGTCTCTTGATGTGCTTGGTTCTCTTGTGAAATCTGGATTCTTTTGCCAAGGCAATTGCACCAGTATTGTCACAAAAGATTTTCATAGGACCCGATGCACTAGGTATGACACCTAGATCGGATATGAACTCCTTCATCCAAACTCCTTCGTTTGCTGCTTCCGAAGCAGCTATGTACTCCACTTCACATGTAGATCCCACCACAACGCTTTGTTTAGAACTGCACCAACTGACAGCTCCACCGTTTAATGTAAACACGTATCCAGTTTGCGATTTAGAATCGTCCGGATCAGTGTCAAAGCTTGCAACAACGTAACCATTTACGATGAGCTCTTTGTCACCTCCATATATGAGAAACATATCCTTAGTCCTTTTCAGGTATTTCAGGATGTTCTTGACCGCTGTCCAGTAATCCACTCCTGGATTACTTTGGTACCTCCCTGCTAGACTTATAGCAAGACATACATCAGGTCTGGTACACAGCATTGCATACATGATAGAGCCTATGGCTGAAGCATAGGGAACATCTTTCATTTCCTCTCTATCTTCTGCAGTGGTCGGGCATTGAGTCTTACTCAATTTCACACCTTGTAACACGGGCAAGAATCCTTTCTTTGCTTGATCCATTTTGAACTTCTTCAAAACTTTGTCAAGGTATGTGCTTTGTGAAAGTCCAATTAAGCGTCTTGATCTATCTCTATAGATCTTAATGCCCAATATGTAAGCAGCTTCACCGAGGTCTTTCATTGAAAAACTCTTATTCAAGTATCCCTTTATGCTATCCAGAAATTCTATATCATTTCTGATTAGTAATATGTCATCTACATATAATATCATAAATGCTACAGAGCTCCCACTCACTTTCTTGTAAATACAGGCTTCTCCAAAAGTCTATACAAAACCAAATGCTTTGATCACATTATCAAAGCGTTTATTCCAACTCCGAGAGGCTTGCACCAGTCCATAAATGGATCGCTGGAGCTTGCACACTTTGTTAGCTCCCTTTGGATCGAAAAAACCTTCCGGCTGCATCATATACAACTCTTCTTCTAGAAATCCATTTAGGAATGCAGTTTTGACATCCATCTGCCAAATTTCATAATCATAAAATGCGGCAATTGCTAACATGATTCGGACAGACTTAAGCATCGCTACGGGTGAGAAGGTCTCATCGTAGTCAATCCCTTCAACTTGTCGAAAACCTTTTGTGACAAGTCGAGCTTTGTAGACAGTAACATTACCGTCAGCGTCAGTCTTCTTCGTGAAGATCCATTTATTCTCAATTGCTTGCCGATCTTTAGGCAAGTCAACCAAAGTCCACACTTTATTCTCATACATGGATCCCATCTCAGATTTCATGGCTTCAAGCCATTTTGCGGAATCTGGGCTCACCATCGCTTCTCCATAGTTCGTAGGTTCATCATGATCTAGTAGCATGACTTCCAGAACAGGATTACCGTACCACTCTGGTGCGGATCTTATTCTGGTCGATCTATGAGGTTCAGCAGTATCTTGTTCTGAAGTTTCATGATCATCATCATTAGCTTCCTCACTAATTGGTGTAGGTGTCACAGAAACCGGTTTCTGTGATGTACTACTTTCCAATAAGTGAGCAGGTACAGTTACCTCATCAAGTTCTACTTTCCTCCCACTCACTTCTTTCGGTAGAAACTCCTTCTCTAGAAAGTTTCCGAATTTAGCAACAAAAGTCTTGCCTTCGGATCTGTGATAGAAGGTGTATCCAATAGTTTCCTTTGGATATCCTATGAAGACACATTTCTCCGATTTGGGTTCGAGCTTATCAGGTTGAAGCTTTTTCACATAAGCATCGCAGCCCCAAACTTTCAGAAACGACAACTTTGGTTTCTTGCCAAACCACAGTTCATAAGGCGTCATCTCAACGGATTTTGATGGTGCCCTATTTAACGTGAATGCGTCCGTCTCTAAAGCATAACCCCAAAACGATAGCGGTAAATCAGTAAGAGACATCATAGATCGCACCATATCTAGTAAAGTACGATTACGACGTTCGGACACACCATTACGCTGTGGTGTTCCTGGTGGCGTGAGTTGCGAAACTATTCCGCATTGTTTCAAATGTACACCAAACTCGTAACTCAAATATTCTCCTCCACGATCAGATCGTAGGAATTTTCTTTTCTTGTTATGATGATTTTCAACTTCACTCTGAAATTCTTTGAACTTTTCAAATGTTTCAGACTTATGTTTCATTAAGTAGATATACCCATATCTGCTTAAGTCATCTGTGAAGGTGAGAAAATAATGATATCCGCCACGAGCCTCAATATTCATCGGACCACATACATCTGTATGTATGATTTCCAACAAATCTGTTGCTCTCTCCATAGTACCGGAGAACGGTGTTTTGGTCATCTTGCCCATAAGGCACGGTTCGCAAGTACCAAGTGATTCATAATCAAGTGGTTCCAAAAGTCCATCGGTATGGAGTTTCTTCATGTGCTTTACACCGATATGACCTAAACGGTAGTGCCACAAATAAGTTGCACTATCATTATCAACTTTGCATCTTTTGGCTTCAACATTATGAATATGTGTGTCACTACTATCGAGATTTAATAAGAATAGACCACTCTTCAAGGGTGCATGACCATAAAAGATATTACTCATATAAATAGAACAACCATTATTCTCTGATTTAAATGAATAACCGTCTCGCATCAAACAAGATCCAGATATAATGTTCATGCTCAACGTTGGCACCAAATAACAATTATTTAGGTCTAATACTAATCCCGAAGGTAGATGTAGAGGTAGCGTGCCGACCGTGATCACATCGACTTTGGAACCATTTCCCACGCGCATCGTCACCTCGTCCTTAACCAATCTTCGCTTAATCCGTATTCCCTGTTTCGAGTTGCAAATATTAGCAACAGAACCAGTATCAAATACCCAGGTGCTACTGCGAGCATTAGTAAGGTACACATCAATAACATGTATATCATATATACCTTTGTTCACCTTGCCATCCTTCTTATCCGCCAAATACTTGGGGCAGTTCCGCTTCGAGTGACCAGTCTACTTGCAGTAGAAGCACTCAGTTTCAGGCTTAGGTCCAGATTTGGGTTTCTTCTCCTGAGCAGCAACTTGCTTGCTGTTCTTTTTGAAGTTCCCCTTCTTCTTCCCTTTGCCCTTTTTCTTGAAACTAGTGGTCTTGTTAACCATCAACACTTGATGCTCCTTCTTGATTTCTACCTCCGCAGCTTTTAGCATTGCGAAGAGCTCGGGAATTGTCTTAACCATCCCTTGCATATTATAGTTCATCACGAAGCTCTTATAGCTAGGTGGAAGTGATTGGAGAATTTTGTCAATGACGCAATCATCTGGAAGATTAACTCCCAATTGAATCAAGTGATTATTATACCCAGACATTTTGAGTATATGCTCACTGACAGAACTGTTCTCCTCCATCTTGCAGCTATAGAACTTATTGGAGACTTCATATCTCTCAATCCGGGAATTTGCTTGAAATATTAACTTCAACTCCTGGAACATCTCATATGCTCCATGACGTTCAAAACATCGTTGAAGTCCCGATTCTAAGCCGTAAAGCATGGCACACTGAACTATCGAGTAGTCATCAGCTTTGCTCTGCTAGACGTTCATAACATCTGGTGTTGCTTCAGCAGCAGGCCTGGCACCCAGCGGTGCTTCCAGGACGTAATTCTTCTGTGCAGCAATGAGGATAATCCTCAAGTTACGGACCCAGTCCGTGTAATTGCTACCATCATCTTTCAACTTTGCTTTCTCAAGGAACGCATTAAAATTCAACGGAACAACAGCACGGGCCATCTATCTACAATCAAACATAAACAAGCAAGATACTATCTGGTACTAAGTTCATGATAAATTTAAGTTCAATTAATCATATTACTAAAGAACTCCCACTTAGATAGACATCCCTCTAATCCTCTAAGTGATCACGTGATCCAAATCAACTAAACCATGTCCGATCATCACGTGAGATGGAGTAGTTTCATTGGTGAACATCACTATGTTGATCATATCTACTATATGATTCACGCTCGACCTTTCGGCCTCTGTGTTCCGAGGCCATATCTGTATATGCTTGGCTCGTCAAGTATAACCTGAGTATTCCGCGTGTGCAACTGTTTTGCACCCGTTGTATTTGAACGTAGAGCCTATCACACCCGATCATCACGTGGTGTCTCAGCACGAAGAACTTTCGCAACGGTGCATACTCAGGGAGAACACTTCTTGATAATTAGTGAGACATCATCTTAAAATGCTACCGTCAATCAAAGCAAGATAAGATGCATAAAAGATAAACATCACATGCAATCAATATAAGTGATATGATATGGCCATCATCATCTTGTGCTAGCGATCTCTATCTTCGAAGCACCGTCATGATCACCATCGTCACCGGCGCGACACCTTGATCTCCATCGTAGCATCGTTGTCGTCTCGCCAATCTTATGCTTCCACGACTATCGCTACCGCTTAGTGATAAAGTAAAGCATTATAGCGCAATTGCATTACATACAATAAAGTGACAACCATATGGCTCCTGCCAGTTGCCGATAACTCGTTTACAAAACATGATCATCTCATATAATAAAATTTAGCATCATGTCTTGACCATATCACATCACAACATGCCCTGCAAAAACAAGTTAGACGTCCTCTACTTTGTTGTTGCAAGTTTTACGTGGCTTCTACGGGCTTTAAGCAATAACCAATCTTACCCTACGCATCAAAACCACAACGATAGTTTGTCAAGTTGGTGTTGTTTTAACCTTCGCAAGGACCGGGCGTAGCCACACTTGGTTCAACTAAAGTTGAAGAAACTGACACCCGCTAGCCACCTGTGTGCAAAGCACGTCGGTAGAACCAGTCTCGCATAAGCGTACGCGTAATGTCGGTCCGGGCCGCTTCATCCAACAATACCACCGAACCAAAGTATGACATGTTGGTAAGCAGTATGACTTATATGCCCACAACTCACTTGTGTTCTACTCGTGCACAACATCAACACATAAAACCTAGGCTCGGATGCCACTGTTGGGGAATGTAGTAATTTCAAAAAAATTCCTACGCACACGCAAGATCATGGTGATGCATAGCAATGAGAGGGGAGAGTGTTGTCTACGTACCCTCGTAGACCGACAGCGGAAGCGTTATGACAACGCAGTTGATGTAGTCATACGTCTTCACGGCCCGACCTATCAAGCACCGAAACTACGACACCTCCGAGTTTGAGCACACGTTCAGCTCAATGACGATCCCCGGACTCCGATCCAGCAAAGTGTCGGGGAAGAGTTCCGTCAGCACGACAGCGTGGTGACGATCTTGATGTTCTACTATCGCAGGGCTTTGCCTAAGCACCACTACAATATTATCGAGGACTATGGTGGAGGGGGGCACCGCTCACGGCTAAGAGAACGATCTTGAAGATCAACTTGTGTGTCTAGAGGTGCCCCCTGCCCCCGTATATAAAGGAGCAAGGGGGGGTGCGGCCGGCCCTAGGAGGAGGCGCGCCGGAGGAGTCCTACTCCTACCGGGAGTAGGACTCCCCCCTTTCCCTAGTTGGATTAGGACTTGGGGGGAAGGAGGAGAGGGAAGAAAGGAAAGGGGGGGCGCCGCCCCCCTCCATGTCCAATTCGGACTTGGGGGAGGGGAGGGGCACGTGGCAGCCCCTAGGCCTCCTCTCCTCTTCCTCCACTTGGCCCATTAAGGCCCATTAGGTTACCGGGGGGTTCCGGTAACCTCCCAGTACTCCAGTAAAATGCCGATTTCACCCGGAACACTTCCGATGTCCAAACATAGGCTTCCAATATATCAATCTTTATGTCTCGACCATTTCGAGACTCCTTGTCATGTCCGTGATCACATCCGGGACTCCGAACAAACTTCGATACATCAAAATATATAAACTCATAATGAAACTATCATCGTAACGTTAAGCGTGGGGACCCTACGGGTTCAAGAACAATGTAGACATGACCGAGACACGTCTCCGGTCAATAACCAATAGCGGAACCTGGATGCTCATATTGGCTCCTACACATTCTACGAAGATCTTTATCAGTCAGACCGCATAACAACATACCTTGTTCCCTTTGTCATCGGTATGTTACTTGCCCGAGATTCGATCGTCGGTATCTTAATACCTAGCTCAATCTCGTTACCGGCAAGTCTCGTTACTCGTTTCGTAATACATCATCTCGCAACTAACTCATTAGTTGCAATGCTTGCAAGGCTTATGTGATGTGCATTACCGAGAGGGCCCAGATACCTCTCCGACAATCGAAGTGACAAATCCTAATCTCGAAATACGCCAACCCAACATGTACCTTTGGAGACACCTGTAGAGCTCCTTTATAATCACCCAGTTACGTTGTGACGTTTGGTAGCACACAAAGTGTTCCTCCGGCAAACGGGAGTTGCATAATCTCATAGTCATAGGAACATGTATAAGTCATGAAGAAAGCAATAGCAACATACTAAACGATCGGGTGCTAAGCTAATGGAATGGGTCATGTCAATCACATCATTCTCCTAATGATGTGATCCCGTTAATCAAATGACAACACATGTCTATGGTTAGGAAACATAACCATCTTCGATTAACGAGCTAGTCAAGTAGAGGCACACTAGTGACGTTTAGTTTGTCTATGTATTCACACAAGTATTATGTTTCCGGATAATACAATACTAGCATGAATAATAAACATTTATCATGATATAAGGAAATAAATAATAACTTTATTATTGCCTCTAGGGCATATTTCCTTCATCAACAAACACACGGAAAAAAGAAGATTACATCGAATAGATCTCCACAAGAGAGGGGGAGAACTTTGTATTGAGATTCAAAGAGAGAGAAGAAGCCATCTAGCTACTAACTATGGACCCGAAGGTCTGAGGTAAACTACTCACACTTCATCGGAGGGGCTAGGATGATGTAGAAGCCCTCCGTGATGACGGCCCTCTTCCAGCGGAGCTCCGGAACAGGCCCCAAGATGGGATCTCGTGGATATAGAAAGTTGCGGCGGTGGAATTAGGGTTTTGGCTCCTGTTCTGATCGTTTGGGGGTATGTGTGTATATATAGGAGGAAAGAGTACGTCGGTGGAGCACCGAGGGGCCCACGAGGCAGGGGGGCGCGCCCTAGGGGGGGCCCACCCTCGTGACCACCTCTTTGATCCCTTGCAGTAGGGTGCAAGTCTCCTGGATCACGTTCGGTGAGAAAATCACGTTTCCGAAGATTTTATTCCGTTTGGACTCCGTTTGATATTCTGTTTATCCGAAACACTGAAATAGGCAAAACAACAACAATTCTGGGTTGGGCCTCCGGTTAATAGGTTAGTCCCAAAAATAATATAGAAGTGGAAAATAAAGCCCAATATAGTCCAAAACAGTAGATAATATAGCATGGAGCAATCAAAAATTATAGATACGTTGGAGACGTATCAGGCATCCCCAAGCTTAATTCCTGCTCGTCCTCAAGTAGGTAAATGATAAAAAGAGAATTTTTTATGCAGAGTGCTACTTGGCATAATTTCAATGCAAATATTCTTAATTGTGGTACGAATATTCAGATTAGAAAGATTCAAGACAAAAGTTTATATTGACATAGAAAATAATAATACTTCAAGCATACTAACAAAGCAATTATGTCTTCTCAAAATAACATGGCCAAAGAAAGTTATCCCTACAAAATCATATAGTCTGGCTATGCTCCATATTCCCCACACAAAGTATTTAAATCATGCACAATCCTGATGACAAGCCAAGCAATTGTTTCATACTCTAACTTTTTCAAAACTTTTTCAATCTTCACGCAATACATGAGCGTGAGCCATGGATATAGCACTATAGGTGGAATAGAATGGTGGTTGTGGAGAAGACAAAAAGGAGAAGATAGTCTCACATCAACTAGGCGTATCAATGGGCTATGGATATGCCCATCAATAGATATCAACGTGAGTGAGTAGGGATTGCCATGCAACGGATGCACTAGAGCTATAAATGTATGAAAGCTCAACAAAATAAACTAGTGGGTGTGCATCCAACTTGCTTGCTCACGAAGACCTAGGGCAATTTGAGGAAGCCCATCATTGGAATAATACAAGCCAAGTTCTATAACGTAAAATTCCCACTAGTATATGAAAGTGACAACATATGAGACTCTCTATATGAAGAACATGGTGCTACTTTGAAGCACAATATACGAGACTCGCTATATCATGGTGCTACTTTGAAGCACAAGTGTGGAAAAAGGATAGTAGCATTGCCCCCTTTTTTTGGGACTTCTTTTTTTCTTTGGCCTTTTTTGGGACAATGCTCTATTGAATGATGATCATCACACTTCTATTTATTTACAACTCAATGATTACAACTCGATACTAAAACAAAGTATGACTCTATATGAATGCCTCCGGCGGTGTACCGGGATATGCAATGAATCAAGAGTGACAAGTATGAAAGAATTATGAACGGTGGCTTTGCCACAAATACTATGTCAACTACATGATCATGCTAAGCAATATGACAATGATGGATATGTCATGATTAACTAGATGGTGGAAAGTTGCATGGCAATATATCTCGGAGTGGCTATGGAAATGCCATAATAGGTAGGTATGGTGGCTGTTTTGAGGAAGGTATATGGTAGGTGTATGATACCGGCGAAAGTTGCGTGGTATTAGAGAGGCTGGCAAGGGTGGAAGGGTGAGAGTGCGTATAATCCATGGACTCAACATTAGTCATAAAGAACTCATATACTTATTGCAAAAATTTAGAAGTTATCAAAGCAAAGTATTACGCGCATGCTCCTAGGGGGGTAGATTGGTAGGAAAAGACCATCGCTCGTCCCCGACCGCCACTCATAAGGAAGAAAATCAATAAATAAATCATGCTCTGACTTCATCACATAACGGTTCACCATACGTGCATGCTACGGGAATCACTAACTTCAACACATGTATTCTTTAAATTCACAACTACTCAACTAGCATGACTTTAATATTATCACCTCCATATCTCAAAACAATTATCATGCTTCAATCTTTTCTTAGTATTCAACACACTCAAAAGAAAGTTTCACAAATCTTGAATACCAAGCATATTATTATTAGGCAAATTACCATGCTATTAAGAGACTCTCAAATTAATTTAAGTGAAGCATGAGAGATCAATAGTTTCTTTAAAACATATCCACCACCATGCTCTAAAAGATCTAAGTGAAGCACATAGAGCAAAATTATCTAGCTCAAAAGATATAAGTGAAGCAAATAGAGCAAAATTATCTAGCTCAAAAGATATAAGTGAAGCACATAGAGCAAAATTATCTAGCTCAAAAGATATAAGTGAAGCACATAGAGCATTCTATTAAATTTTAATTCATGTATGGCTCTCTCAAAAGGTGTGTACATCAAGGATGATTGTGGCATACTAACAAACAAAGACACAAATAATACAAGACGCTCCAAGCAAAACACATATCATGTTGGTGAATAAAAATATAGCTCCAAGTAAATTACCGATGGAAGTGGACGAAAGAGGGGATGCCTTCCGGGGCATCCCCAAGCTTTGACTTTTTGGTGTCCTTGGATTATCTTGGGAGTGACATGGGCATCCCCAAGGTTAGGCTCTTGCCACTCCTTGTTCCATGATCCATCAAAAGAATTCACCCAAAACTTGAAAACTTCACAACACAAAACTCAAAATAGAAAACTCGTGAGCTACGTTAGCGAAAGAAAACAAAAGACCACTTCAAGGTACTGTAATGAAATCATTCTTTATTTATATTGGTGTTAAACCTACTGTATTCCAACTTCTCTATGGATTATAAACTATTTTACTAGCCATAGATTCATCAAAATAAGCAAACAACACACGAAAAACAGAATCTGTCAAAAACAGAACAGTCTGTAGTAATCTGTAGCTAGCGCAAGATCTGGAACCCTAAAAATTCTAAAATAAATTTCTGGACGTGAAGAATTTATCTATTAATCATCTTCAAAAATAATTAACTAAATATCACTCTTCAAATAAAAATGACAGCAGTTCTCGTGAGCGTTAAAGTTTCTGTTTTTTACAGCAAGTTCAACAAGACTTTCCCCAAGTCTTCCCAACGGTTCTACTTGGCACAAACACTAATTAAACACAGAAACACAACCAAAACATAGGCTAAATAATTTATTTATTAGGAGTACTAAACATGAGCAAAAATCAAGGAATAAAAATAAAATTGGGTTGCGTCCCAACAAGCGCTATCGTTTAACGCCCCTAGCTAGGCATAACGAGCAAGAATAGATCTAGGTATTGCCATCTTTGGTAGGTAATCCATAAGTGGCTCTCATGATAGTTTCATATGGTAATTTTATTTTCTTTCTTGGAAACTGTTCCATGCCCTTTTTAATGGAAATTGAAATCTAATATTCACTTCCTTCATATCAATAATCGCACCAACCGTTCTAAGGAAAGGTCTACCAAGAATAACAGGGCAAGAAGGATTGCAATCTATATCAAGAACAATGAAATCTACAGGCACATAATTCCTATTTGCAACAATAAGAACATCATTAATTCTTCCCATAGGTTTCTTAATAGTGGAATCCGCAAGATGCAAGTTTAGAGAGTAATCATCAAAATTACGGAAATCTAGTAAATCACACAAAGTCTTGGGAATAGTAAAGACACTAGCACCCAAATCACACAAAGCATAAAACTCATGATCTTTAATTTTAATTTTAATAGTTGGTTCCCACTCATCATAGAGTTTTCTAGGGATAGAAACTTTCAACTCAAGTTTTTCTTCATAAGATTGCATCAAGGCATCAACAATATGTTCGGTGAAGGCTTTATTTTGACTATAAGCATGTGGAGAATTTAGCACAGATTGCAACAAGGAAATACAATCAATCAAAGAGAAATTTTCATAATTAAATTCCTTGAAATCCAATATAGTGGGTTTAGCAACATCTAGATTTTTATTTCTTTCAATCCCACTTTCATCAATTTCATCATTAATATCTAAACACTCCAAATTTTTAGAACGCCTTCTAGGTAAAGGAAGATCATATTCAGTTTCATCAAGATTCATATTGCAAAATAAAGATTTAATTGGAGACACATCAATAACTTTTAGATCTTCATCTTGATTTTCATAGGAATTGGAAGAACATGCTTTAATAAAGGCATCTTTGGAAGCACGCATCCTAGCGGTTCTTTCTTTACACTCATCAATTGAAATTCTCATGGCTTTTAGAGACTCATTAATATCATGCTTAGGTGGAATAGATCTAAGTTTCAAAGCATCAACATCAAGAGTAATTCTATCAACGTTCCTAGCCAAATCATCAATCTTAAGCAATTTTTCTTCAATCATAGCATTAAAATTCTTTTGTGAAGAAATAAATTCTTTAATATTAGATTCAAAATCAGAGGACATCTTATTATAATTTCCATAAGAGTTGTTGTAGGAATTCCCATAATTATTAGAAGGATTACTAGGATATGGCCTAGGATTAAAATTCCCTCTATAAGCGTTGTTACCAAAATTATTCCTACCAACAAAATTCACATCCATAAATTCATTGTTATTCTCAATCAAAGTAGACAAAGGCATATCATTAGGATCAGAAGAAACACTCTTAGTAGCAAATAATTTCATAAGTTCATCCATCTTTCCACTCAACACATTAATTTCTTCTATCGCATGCACTTTTTTATTAGAAGTTCTTTCAGTATGCCATTGAGAATAATTAACCATAATATTGTCTAGGAGTTTAGTAGCATATCCTAAAGTGATTTCCATAAAAGTGCCTCCCGCGGCCGAATCTAAAAGATTTCTAGAAGCAAAATTCAATCCGGCATAAAATTTTTGTATAATCATCCACAAATTCAAACCATGAGTACGACAATTACGTATCATTAATTTCATTCTCTCCCAAGCTTGTGCAACATGTTCATGATCAAGTTGTTTAAAGTTCATTATATCGTTTCTAAGAGAGATGATCTTAGCGGGAGGAAAATACTTAGAGATAAAAGCATCTTTGCATTTGTTCCATGAATCAATACTATTCTTAGGCAAAGACGAAAACCAAGCTTTAGCACGATCTCTAAGCGAAAAAGGAAATAGCTTCAATTTAATGACATCATTATTGACATCTTTTTTCTTCTGCATATCACATAAATCAACGAAGCTATTCAGATGAGTAGCGGCATCTTCACTAGGAAGGCCGGCGAATTGATCTTTCATAACAAGATTCAACAAAGCAGTATTAATTTCACAAGATTCATCATCGGTAAGAGGAGCAATCGGAGTGCTAAGGAAATCATTATTATTGGTATTGGTGAAGTCACACAATTTGGTAGCATCTTGAGCCATCGCGACAAACAAGCAATCTAACACACGGGCAAACAAAAAGCAAGCGGACAAAAAGAGGCAAATAGAGAGGGAGGATGGAGAGATAGAGAGGGCTAATAAAACGGCAAGGGTGAATTGGGGGGAGAGGAAAATGAGAGGCAAATGGCAAATAATGTAATGCGAGAGATAGGGAATGTGATGGGTACTTGGTATGTTGACTTTTTGCGTAGACTCCGCGGCAACGGCGCCAGAAATCCTTCTTGCTATGTCTTGAGCTTGCGTTGGTTTTCCCCGAAGAGGAAGGGATGATGCAGCAGAGTAGCGTAAGTATTTCCCTCAGTTTTTGAGAACCAAGGTATCAATCCAGTAGGCCCACGCTCAAGTCCCTCGTACCTGCACAAAGAGATAGCTACTCGCAACCAACGCGATTAGGGATTGTCAAGCCCTTCATGGTCACTTACGAGAGTGAGATCTGATAGATAGAATATTTTTGGTATTTTTGATATAAAGATGCAAAGTAAAAAAGTAAAGGCAAAGTAAATAGCAAAGAAATATAAAAGTGATGGAGATTGATATGATGAGAATAGACCCGGGGGCCATAGGTTTCACTAGTGGCTTCTCTCAAGAGCATAAGTATTCTACGGTGGGTGAACAAATTACTGTTGAGCAATTGATAGAATTGTGCATAATTATGAGAATATCTAGGCATGATCATGTATATAGGCATCACGTCCGTGACAAGTAGATCGAAACGATTCTGCATCTACTACTATTACTCCACTCATCGACCGCTATCCAGCATGCATCTAGAGTATTAAGTTAAAAACAGAGTGACGCCTTAAGCAAGATGACATGATGTAGAGAGATAAATTCATGGAATATGAAATAAACCCCATCTTGTTATCCTCGATGGCAATGATACAATACGTGCCTTGCTGCCCCTTCTGTCACTGCGTAAGGACACCGCAAGATCGAACCCAAAGCTAAGCACTTCTCCCATGGCAAGAACTACCAATCTAGTTGGCCAAACCAAACGGACAATTCGAAGAGACTTGCAAAGATAACCAATCATGCATAAAAGAATTCAGAGAAGATTCAAATATTATTCATAGATAGACTTGATTATAAACCCACAATTCATCGGTCTCAACAAACACACCACAAAAAGAAGATTACATCGAATAGATCTCCACAAGAGAGGGGGAGAACTTTGTATTGAGATTCAAAGAGAGAGAAGAAGCCATCTAGTTACTAACTATGGACCCGAAGGTCTGAGGTAAACTACTCACACTTCATCGGAGGGGCTAGGATGATGTAGAAGCCCTCCGTGATGACGACCCTCTTCCGGCGGAGCTCCGGAACAGGCCCCAAGATGGGATCTCGTGGATACAGAAAGTTGCGGCGGTGGAATTAGGGTTTTGGCTCCTGTTTTGATTGTTTGGGGGTACGTGTGTATATATAGGAGGAAAGAGTACGTCGGTGGAGCACCGAGGGGCCCACGAGGCAGGGGGCGCCCCCCCCTCGTGACCACCTCTTTGATCCCTTGCAGTAGGGTCCAAGTCTCCTGCATCACGTTCGGTGAGAAAATCACGTTTCCGAAGATTTTATTCCGTTTGGACTCCGTTTGATATTCTGTTTATCCGAAACACTGAAATAGGGAAAAAACAACAATTCTGGGCTGGGCCTCCGGTCAATAGGTTAGTCCCAAAAATAATATAAAAGTGGAAAATAAAGCCCAATATAGTCCAAAACAGTAGATAATATAGCATGGAGCAATCAAAAATTATAGATACGTTGGAGACGTATCAGGGGGCGCCCCCCTAGGGCGCGCCCCCTGCCTCGTGGGGCCCCCGTAGCTCCTCCGACGTACTTCCTGCACCCATATATATCGCCGTACCCTAAAACTTCCAGAACGGAGAATAGAACAGGAGCTCCACCGCCAGAAGCCTCTGTAGCCACCGAAAACCAATCTAGACCCGTTCCGGCACCCTGCCGGAGGGGGAATCCTTCTCCGGTGGCCATCTTCATCATCCCGGTGAGGAGGGAGTAGTTCTCCCTCGGGGCTGAGGGTATGTACCAGTAGCTATGTGTTTGATCTCTCTCTCTCTCTCTCTCTCTCTCTCGTGTTCTTGATTTGGCATGATCTTGATGTATGGCGAGCTTTGCTATTATAGTTGGATCCTATGTTTCTCCTCCCCCTCTTCTCTCTTGTAATGAATTGAGTTTCCCCTTTGAAGTAATCTTATCGGATTGAGTCTTTAAAGATTTGAGAACACTTGATGTATGTCTTGCCGTGGATATCTGTGGTGACAATGGGATATCACGTGATTCACTTGATGTATGTTTTGGTGATCAACTTGCGGGTTCCGCCCATGAACCTACGCATAGGGGTTGGCACACGTTTTCGTCGTGGTTCTCCGGTAGAACTTTGGGGCACTCTTTGAGGTCCTTTGTGTTGGTTGAATAGATGAATCTGAGATTGTGTGATGCATATCGTATAATCATACCCACAGATACTTGAGGTGACATTGGAGTATCTAGGTGACATTAGGGTTTTGGTTGATTTGTGTCTTAAGGTGTTATTCTAGTACGAACTCTAGGGCTGTTTGTGACACTTATAGGAATAGCCCAACAGATTGATTGGAACGAATAACTTTGAGGTGGTTTCGTACCCTACCATAATCTCTTCATTCGTTCTCCACTATTAGTGACTTTGGAGTGACTCTTTGTTGCATGTTGAGGGATAGTTTTATGATCCAATTATGTTAGTATTGTTGAGAGGACTTGCACTAGTGAAGTATGAACCCTAGGCCTTGTTTCAACGCATTGCAATACCGTTTACGCTCACTTTTATCACTTGCTACCTTGTTGTTTTTATTATTTCAGATTACAAAAAACTATTATCTACTATCCATATTGCACTTGTATCACCATCTCTTCGCCGAACTAGTGCACCTATACAATTTACCATTGTATTGGGTGTGTTGGGGACACAAGAGACTCTTTGTTATTTGGTTGCAGGGTTGCTTGAGAGAGACCATCTTCATCCTACGCCTCCTACGATTGATAAACCTTAGGTCATCCACTTGAGGGAAATTTGCTACTGTCCTACAAACCTCTGCACTTGGAGGCCTAACAACGTCTACAAGAAGAAGGTTGTGTAGTAGACATGAAGCTCTTTTCTGGCGCCGTTGCCGGGGAGGTTAGCGCTTGAAGGTATATCTTTAGATCTTGCAATCGAGTCTTTTAGTTTCTTGTTTTATCACTAGTTTAGTTTATAAAAGAAAACTATAAAAAAATGAAATTGAGTTTGTCTCATACGCTTCACCTTTTTAATATCTTTCGTGAGTATGATGGAAAGGATAATTGTGCTCAAGTGCTAGAAGAAGAATGCATTAGAAAGTTTGGCACTAAATATTTGAATGATGAGCATGATTGCAATGCTGTTAGTATGAATTCTTTGAATATCCATGATGCTAATGATGATTGCACTAGTTATGATGAAAATGCCTCCTATAAACATGTCAATTTTGTGGAGTAGACTGGGTTTGCAAGTACACACCAAATAGGGAAGATAGATATTGCAAGAGGCATAAGTACTTAGAAACTAAATTGTTGCAAGAAGAGCTAGATGAATGTGCTGATAGATTCAATATTTTTCGTGCCGCTTGTGAACTTTGCAATGAACATGGTCATTTAAAGCTCCAATGCTATTTGTTTCATGATCAAGTCATGTCCAAACATTGTGATAATTTGATTACCCTTGAGCATCATAAAGAGCTTAGCCTTCTTTTGGGTCATGAAGAAATGAAACGTATATCTGAGGGTATTCCAAAGTTTAATCTTGATAGAGTTCTTGATTTTGATCAAGAGAATATTTATATGTATTGTGCGGTGAATTGCATTGAAAATCCTTATATTGCCACTTACATAAAGAAAACAAAACAAATAGAGGGTGAAGAGAATACTAATGAAAGGGAAGAGACTTCCCAATATCCTCCTATTATTTCTTATGATGAATCAGGTAACGAGGAGGAGCCTCCTATTCAACCAATCTCATTAATAAGGAGCTCGAAAAAGAGGATTGAACCCACACATGATGTGGTGAAGAAGAAGAAAAGAAAAATGAAGAGAGGTAAAAAGGTATCTCTCCCAAATAAAGTAGCTCCTATTATTGCTGTGCATCATGAAAATGAAGATGATACACTTGATGATGATCTCGTTATGCCTATTGCTTGTTGTGATGATTATGATTGGGAAGATAATGATACTTATTATGATCTTGAAAATCTTTTTGGTACTTGCTTGGAAGAATATAATATTTGCTATACTATCGGTGCTATCTATACTATTAATGATGAGAGTGATTATGCTTATGATATGAAAAGGCCCAAGCTTGGGGAAGCTATGTTTGATGAGGATGACATATTTGAGAATATATTTGCTGCAATTAATGTTTGTCCCAAGCTTGGGGAAGCTATGATTAACGAAGATGATACTTTTAGTCTCTCAAGTTTTGATATGCAAGTTTATAATGATGATAGCATGCCTCCTACTTATGATGATTATTGTGATGATACTTATGCTATAAAAAATAGTGATTATATTTATAAAACTTGTCATGATTATGATTACCACTTCTCTGAACATTACTCTTTTAATGTGGAAACAATTTATAGTATTCAAGTTTCCTATGATACTCCCACTATTCCGAATAAGAAGAATTTTGCTTATGTGGAGAGTAATAAATTTTCTATGCTTGTAGATCATGAAAAGAATGCTTTAGGTACTGGTTATATTGTTAAATTCATTCATGATGCTACTGAAAATTATTATGAGGGAGGAATATATGCTTGTAGGAATTGCAATAATATCAAGTTTCCTCTCTATGTGCTGAAAGTTTTGAAGTTATGCTTGTTTTACCTTCCTATGCTAGTTGATTATTGTTCCCACAAGTTGTTTGCTCACAAAATCCCCATGCATAGGAAGTGGGTTAGACTTAAATGTGCTAGTCATATTCTTCAAGATGCTCTCTTTATGTTACAATTCTTATCTTTTATGTGAGCATCATTGAAATCATCATGCCTAGCTAGGGGCGTTGAACGATAGCGCTTGTTGGGAGGCAACACAATTTTATTTTAGTTCCTTACTTTATGTTACTGTTTAGTAATAAATAATTCATCTAGCCTCTGTTTATATGTGGTTTTATGCTTTTAATTAGTGCTTGTGCCAAGTAGAACCGTTGGGAAGACTTGGGGAAAGTCTTGTCGATCATGCTGTAAAAACAGAAACTTTAGCGCTCACGATAATTGCTTCCATTTTTATTTGGAGAGTGATATTTAGTTAATTATTTTTGTAGATGATTAATAGATAAATTCCTCAGGTCCAGAAATTTATTTGAGAATTTTATGAGTTCCAGAAGTATACGTTTGATCCAGATTACTACAGACTGTTCCGTTTTTGACAGATTCTGTTTTTCGTGTCTTGTTTGCTTATTTTGATGAATCTATGGCTAGTGAAATAGTTTATAAACCATAGATAAGTTGTAATAAAGTAGGTTTAACACCAATATAAATAAATAATGAGTTCATTACAGTACCTTGTAGTGGTGATTTATTTTCTTATACTAACGGAGCTTACGAGTTTTCTGTTAAGTTTTGTGTTGTGAAGTTTTCAAGTTTTGGGTAAGGATTCAATGGACTATGGAATAAGGAGTGGCAAGAGCCTAAGCTTGGGGATTCCCAAGGCACCCCAAGTTAATATTCAAGGATAGCCAAGAGCCTAAGCTTGGGGATGCCCCGGAAGGCATCCCCTCTTTCGTCTTCGTTCATCGGTAACTTTACTTGGAGCTATATTTTTATTCACCACATGATATGTGTTTTGCTTGGAGAGTCAATTTATTTTGTTAGGATTTGCTTTATGTTATTTAGAACAATGTTTTTCATCTTTTATTTCAATAAAAGTGGCATTGATAGCCTTTACTATGCCTATGTTACAAGTATACATGTTGCTGTTTGAAAACAGAAAGTTTACCTCTGTTGCAATAATTCCCTAGAAAAGTCAGAATGTGATAAAATTTTGAAACCTTTTGCATATTAAGCTATGATAAATTTACTACAGTGGTAATTTTATTTAATAATTTTTGGAGCTAGGGAATTATGGATGTTGCAGCATTCTTTACAGACTATCCTGTTTAGGCAGATTGCTGTTATGTTTGCATTGTTTGCATATGTTTGCTTCTTTAATGATTCTATTTGAGGATAGGACTATTAAATATGCAGAGACATTTAGTATGCAATGTTGAATAATAATTTTAGTGATTTGCTACAGTAGAGTATGATAAGGTTTTGGCAATGGTTTATACTTACTTATCTCACGAGTCCTTGTTGAGTTTTGTGTGGATGAATCTTTTGAGATTTAGGGAGACCGTGATATGAGAGGAATTAAGGAGACACAAAAGCTCAAGCTTGGGGATGCCCCAGGCACCCCAAGATAATATTTCAAGAAGTCTCAAGCGTCTAAGCTTGGGGATGCCCCGGTTGGCATCCCACCTTTCTTCTTCAACAACTATCGGTTAGTTTCGGTTGATCCTAAGTTTTTGCTTCTTCACATGATCTTTGCTATTCTTAGAATGTCATTTTATTTTGTTTTGCTTGCTGTTTTAATAAAGTATCAAGATCTGAAATTATTAAATGTTAGAGAGGCTTCACATAGTTGCATAATTATTCGACTACTCATTGATCTTCACTTATATCTTTCGGAGTAGTTTGTTGTTGCTCTAGTGCTTCACTCATATCCTTTTAGAGCATGGTGGTAGTTTTATTTTGAAGAAATAGATGAACTCTCATGCTTCACTTATATTATTTTGAGAGTCTTAATAGCATGGTAATTTGCTTAAAATCCTAATATGCTAGGTATTCAAGAATAATAAAATTCTCTTTTGAGTGTGTTGAATACTATGAGAAGTTTGATACTTGGTAATTGTTTTGAGATATGGAGATGGTGATATTAGTCATGCTAGTTTAGTGGTTGTGAATTTGAGAAATACTTGTGTTGAAGTTTGTGATTCCCGTAGCATGCACGTATGGTGAACCGTTATGTGATGAAGTCGGAGCATGATTTATTTACTGATTGTCTTCCTTATGAGTGGCGGTCGGGGACGAGCGATGGTCTTTTCCTACCAATCTATCCCCCTAGGAGCATGCGCATAATACTTTGTTTCGATAACTAATAGATTTTTGCAATAAGTATGTGAGTTCTTTATGACTAATGTTGAGTCCATGGATTATACGCACTCTCACCCTTCCACCATTTCTAGCCTCTCTAGTACTGCGCAACTTTTGCCGGTACCATAAACCCACCATACACCTTCCTCAAAATAGGCACCATACCTACCTATTATGGCATTTCCATAGCCATTCCGAGATATATTGCCATGCAACTTTCCACCATTCCATTATTATGACACGCTTCATCATTGTCATATTGCTTTGCATGATCATGTAGTTGACATCGTATTTGTGGCAAGGCCACCGTTCATAATTCTTTCATACATGTCACTCATGCATCATCGCACATCCTGGTACACCGCCGGAGGCATTCATATAGAGTCATATCTTGTTCTAAGTATCGAGTTGTAATTCTTGAGTTGTAAGAAAAATAAAAGTGTGATGATCATCATTATTAGAGCATTGTCCCAGTGAGGAAAGGATGATGGAGACTATGATTCCCCCACAAGTCGGGATGAGACTCCAGACGAAAAATAAAAAAGAGAGGCCAAAGAAGCCCAAAAAAGGGGCCATAAAAAAAGAGAAGGCCCAAATAAAAAATAAAAAATAAAAAAATGAGAGAAAAAGAGAGAAGGGGCAATGCTACTATCCTTTTACCACACTTGTGCTTCAAAGTAGCACCATGATCTTCATGATAGAGAGTCTCATATGTTGTCACTTTCATATACTAGTGGGAATTTTTCATTATGGAACTTGGCTTGTATATTCCAACAATGGGCCTCCTCAAGTGCCCTAGGTCTTCGTGAGCAAGCGAGTTGGATGCACACCCACTAGTTTCTTTTGTTGAGCTTTCATATACTTATAGCTCTAGTGCATCCGTTGCATGGCAATCCCTACTCACTCACATTGATATCTATTGATGGGCATCTCCATAGCCCGTTGATACGCCTAGTCGATGTGAGACTATCTTCTCCATTTTTGTCTTCTCCACAACCACCATTCTATTCCACCTATGGTGCTATGTCCATGGCTCACGCTCATCTATTGCGTGAAGAGTGAAAAAGTTTGAGAACATCAAAAGTATGAAACAATTGCTTGGCTTGTCATCGGGGTTGTGCACGATTTAAATATTTTGTGTGGTGAAGATGGAGCATAGCCAGACTATATGATTTTGTAGGGATAGCTTTCTTTAGCAATGTTATTTTGAGAATACATGATTGCTTAGTTAGTATGCTTGAACTATTATTATTTTTATGTCAAAATGAACTTTTGTCTTGAATCTTTCGGATCTGAATATTCATATCACAAGTAGGAAGAATTACATTGAGATTATGCCAACTAGCATTCCACATCAAAAATTATCTTTTTATCATTTACCTACTCGAGGACGAGAAGGAATTAAGCTTCGGGATGCTTGATATGTCTCCAACGTATCTATAATTTTTGGGGTTGCATAGGGGTTGGCACACGTTTTCGTCGTGATTGGGGATGCATAGGGGTTGGCACACGTTTTCGTTGTGATTCTCCGGTAGAACTTTGGGGCACTCTTTGAGGTCCTTTGTGTTGGTTGAATAGATGAATCTGAGATTGTGTGATGCATATCGTATAATCATACCCACGGATACTTGAGGTGACATTGGAGTATCAGAAGGAAATATGCCCTAGAGGCAATAATAAAGTTATTATTTATTTCCTTATATCATGATAAATGTTTATTATTCATGCTAGAATTGTATTAACCGAAAACATAATACATGTGTGAATACATAGACAAACAGAGTGTCACTAGTATGCCTCTACTTGACTAGCTCGTTGATCAAAGATGGTTATGTTTCCTAACCATAGACATGAGTTTTCATTTGATTAACGGGATCACATCATTAGGAGAATGATGTGATTGACATGACCCATTCCATTAGCTTAGCACCCGATCATTTAGTATGTTGCTATTGCTTTCTTCATGACTTATACATGTTCCTATGACTATGAGATTATGCAACTCCCGTTTGCCAGAGGAACACTTTGTGTGCTACCAAACGTCACAACGTAACTGGGTGATTATAAAGGAGCTCTACAGGTGTCTCCAAAGGTACATGTTGGGTTGGCGTATTTCAAGATTAGGATTTGTCACTCCGATTGTCGGAGAGGTATCTCTGGGCCCTCTCGGTAATGCACATCACATAAGCCTTGCAAGCATTGCAACTAATGAGTTAGTTGCGAGATGATGTATTACGAAACGAGTAAAGAGACTTGCTGGTAACGAGATTGAACTAGGTATTGAGATACCGACGATTGAATCTCGGGCAAGTAACATACCGATGATAAAGGGAACAAAGTATGTTGTTATGCGGTTTGACCGATAAAGATCTTCGAAGAATATGTGGGAGCCAATATGAGCATCCAGGTTTCGCTATTGGTTATTGAACGGAGACATGTCTTGGTCATGTCTACATTGTTCTCGAACTCGTAGGGTCCGCACGCTTAACGTTACGATGACAGTTTCATTATGAGTTTATATATTTTGATGTACTGAAGTTTGTTCGGAGTCCCGGATGTGATCACGGACATGACGAGGAGTCTTGAAATAGTCGATACATAAAGATTGATATATGGACGGCTATATTCGGACACCGGAAGTGTTCCGGGTGATTTTGGAGAAAATCAGAGTGCCGGAAGGTTACCGGAACCCCCCCCCGGGAGAAGTAATGGGCCTTATGGGCCCTAGTGGAGAGAGAGAGGGGCGGCCAGGGTGGGCCGAGCGCCCCCTCCCCCTCTGGTCCGAATTGGACTAGGAGGGGGGGGGGGGGCGGCGCCCCCCTTTCCTTCTCCCTCTCCCCCTTCCTTTCCCCCTCCTAGTAGGAGTAGGAAAGAGGGGAGTCCTACTCCTACTAGGAGGAGGACTCCTCCTCCTTGGCGCGCCCAAGGGCCGGCCGGCCTCCCCCTTTGCTCCTTTATATACGGGGGCAGGGGGGGGCACCTCTAGACGCACAAGTTGATCCTCGTGATCGTTTTCTTAGCCGTGTGTGGTGCCCCCTTCCACCATACTCCTCGATAATATTGTAGCGGTGCTTAGGCGAAGCCCTGCGACGATAGAATATCAAGATCGTCACCATGCCGTCGTGCTGACGGAACTCTTCCCCGACACTTTGCTGGATCGGAGTCCGGGGATCGTCATCGAGCTGAACCTGTGCTAAAACTCGGAGGTGTCGTAGTTTCGGTGCTTGATCGGTTGGGCCGTGAAGACGTACGACTACATCAACCGCGTTGTCATAATGCTTCCGCTGTCGGTCTACGAGGGTACGTAGACAACGCTCTCCCCTCTCATTGCTATGCATCACCATGATCTTGCGTGTGCGTAGGAATTTTTTTGAAATTACTACGTTCCCCAACAGTATCTAGGTGACATTAGGGTTTTGGTTGATTTTGTGTCTTAAGGTGTTATTGTAGTACAAACTCTAGGGCTGTTTGTGACACTTATAGGAATAGCCCAACGGATTGATTGGAAAGAATAACTTTGAGGTGGTTTCGTACCCTACCATAATCTCTTCGTTCGTTCTCTGCTATTAGTGACTTTGGAGTGACTCTTTGTTGCATGTTGAGGGATAGTTTTATGATCCAATTATGTTAGTATTGCTGAGAGGACTTGCACTAGTGAAAGTATGAACCCTAGGCCTTGTTTCAACGCATTGCAATACCGTTTACGCTCACTTTTATCACTTGCTACCTTGCTGTTTTTATTATTTCAGATTACAAAAACTATTATCTACTATCCATATTGCACTTGTATCACCATCTCTTCGCCGAACTAGTGCACCTATACAATTTACCATTGTATTGGGTGTGTTGGGGACACAAGAGACTTTTTGTTATTTGGTTGCAGGGTTGCTTGAGAGAGACCATCTTCATCCTATGCCTCCTACGATTGATAAACCTTAGGTCATCCACTTGAGGGAAATTTGCTACTGTCCTACAAACCTCTGTACTTGGAGGCCCAACAACGTCTACAAGAAGAAGGTTGTGTAGTAGGTATCAGTCGGCGGACGACCCGGTCAGTGATCAGTCAAAAAATGACCGAAACGAGCGTCTCAACCGCCTCAAACGCCCAGGCCGACCGACACAGGGAGGCCCGGGCATGACCGGCCGCGTCCGCCACGTCGGACCCGACTCACGCTGCCCCCGACCCCGCATATAAACGTCCTCATCCGCTCCCTGGACCAAACCCTTGCCACTCCACTCCACTCTCCTCCACCCTACTCGGCCAACCTCCCGTCCAGCGATCTCCGACCTTCTCCGGCATGGCAGGCAATGGATACGCATCCTACACCTCCAGATCCATCGACCCCCGAGCTCATCCCACACGGCTCCGAGGAGGAGATGCACGTCCATGCTCCGCCGCTCCCGGGAGTAGGCCGCCCGACGGCAGCGCTCGGACTCCTTCCGTCATAAATCCATTGCGTCTGCCCAAATGACGCATGGATCCGCCTCAATGTGTGGTATCGTTGTCTCACCGGAGGCGGCGCAACCCTTCTGGCGTTCGAACACGGTGGCCGACACGCAACTCCTCCGGTGGCGTGCCGATGCGGAGGTGAACGCACCATGGGCGTCGTCCGATACAAACATGGCGTAGCGTGCCTGCCGTGCAAGGCATTGGGGGCGGGAGGCGGCAGTGGTCCTCGTGGCGGTGGACGTTGGCGAGGCGGAGTCGCATTCTCCAGTGCCCCGTATGGTGCACCAGTCCGGGTGCCGCAACCATGTTTGATGGATGTTGCCGGTTCGTCCCAAGACAGATCCATCATCGATCTGACGTCCACCGGCACCATCAAGGTTTTGGGCTCCCACGAGGAAGAGTAAGGCATGGGAGACGCCACCTTGAGTCTCGTGTGCCGGCTCGTGTCCCATGTCCTACTCAACCTCACTGGCGACCGGACCAACACTCTAAAGGGGTGCAACCGGCTGCCGGACATGCGCACGAGCCGGACGAGCTCAAGATTAGTGCCTGTATTAGTATGGATTCGAGGTTTCTAATTTTTTTTTGAGGAACCGGCAGGAGCACTGCCTTTTCATATAAGAAGAAGAAGAAGGTTTATGTACAAGAGTGTTCCGGTTTTTGGAAGAGAAACTAGACAAAAACCCCTAGAAAGAAACCCACGATGGCACTAGTCAGCCAATACCGGTTGCCACATGTGCCCGGCCAAAGGCCCGGGACCTTTGCTTGATGTCTTCGAAGGCAATAGCTGCAACCTCGAGGTGCGTGAGGCGAGTTCCATTGAAGATGCGTCGGTTTCGCTCCTTCCAAATGTTCCAGATGGTGTAAAGGAAGCGGCCGCTCCGCCTTCTTTTGACGTTCTTGGGCAGATTGGTGGTGAGCGAATCCCACCACTCCGAAATCCCCATCGAAGGGGGCAACGTGGGCGTGGCCCCAGAGTCCTCTCCCGTCCAGACCTGGACGTGAGACCAAACTGCGGCGGCAAATGGGCAGTCCTTGCAGAGATGAGTGGCCGTCTCCGGAGCTCGAAGGCAAAGGGAACAACAAGGGTCGTGCGGCCAGCCACGAACGGCTAGCATGTCGGCCGTGAGGATCTTCCCGTGGAGCACAAGCCAGGCGAAGAACTTACATTTTGGCTCAGCATGTGCCTCCCAAATCTTGGTCGGGGAGAACCTGGGATAGGATCCAGAGAACTGGGCCGCGTAGGCCGAAGCAGCAGAGTATATGCCATTGGGGGTCCACCGCCAAGTGATGGAGTCCTCCTGGTCCGGGTTCAACGCCACCTGAGTGATAACTGAAGCGAGGGCAATGAACTCCTGCAGGTGGGTAGGCGATGAAAGACGGGCAACCGATCTGATCCAGTTCTCCTCTTGTAGCTCCTTCATCACAGATCTTCGCTTCCTGGTGGCAATTTTGTACAGCTCCGGGAAGGCCCGGGACAGAGGGCCCCGTCCTGTCCAGTCATCGAGCCAGAATAAGGATTTTCTCCCATTGCCCAAGGAGATGATGGTAGAAGCCCTGAAGAGCGCCATATCCGTCTCATCGCAGGGCACCGCAGATCCCACCCATTGTCGGTCAGGATCAGTCCACATAAGCCAAGGCCAGCGAAGACGGAGCGCCCGACCAAATCTCTCGAGGTCTGTGATACCCAGGCCCCCCATGGGCCTAGGCCGGCAGACAGTCTTCCAGTTGACCAGAGAGTGTCCACCAGACGCGTTTTCTGAGTCTTCCCCACACCAGATGAAGTTACGAGTGATTTTACTGAGCTTCTGGATTGCCCAGGTGGGGAGCGATAGCGCAATGAGGTGATGATTTGCGATGGCGCACAACACGGACTTTGCAAGGGAGACCCTGCCCGGACGCGCCAGATTCTTCCCCTTCCAGCCCGGCAACCTGCCCATAGCCTTGTCCAAAAGAGGTTGGAGGTCAACCCTTCTGAGTCGCCTGGTATGTAGTGGGAGACCCAGGTATCGGCCGGGGAACGAGGCCAGCTTGGCCGGGAAGGCCGAAAGGATGGCCGAGAGATCAATGTCTTGGCAGCGAATGGGAAACACCTCGGTCTTGCTGACATTTGTGATGAGGCCGGATGCATCCCCAAAACAGGCAAGGATCCGAGCGATGGCGTCGATCTCCTCTTTGACCGGGTTAGCGAAGATGCCAGCATCGTCCGCGTAGAGAGAAACCCTGCAGGAGGCCGGTCGCGCCATGATGGGCCTGAGGATCCCAGCCTGGGAAGCCGCCCGGAGCATAAGTTGCAGAGGATCGATGGCCAGAATGAAGAGCATCGGCGACACCGGGTCGCCCTGGCGAAGGCCTTTTCCATGCGCGAATGGGGTTCCCGGCTCCCCATTTAACAGCACCCTGGAGGAAGATGAAGCGAGGATCATGCAGATCCAGTCCCGCCAGCGCTGTCCAAAACCCAATTGTTGTAGCACCTCCAGGAGGTAAGCCCAACCCACAGAGTCGAAAGCCTTGGAGATGTCGAGCTTGAGAAAAAGGCCTGGCGTTGAAGAGCGGTGCAAATCTTTGATCAAGTTTTGCACGTGTAGGTAATTATCATGGATGCACCGCTTCTGCACAAAGGCACTCTGGCTCTTGGAAACCAGCGATGGAAGCAGAGGGGCTAGCCGGTTAGCCAACAACTTGGAGAAGATTTTCGATATGCTGTGTATCAAGCTGATAGGGCGATAGTCGCCAATCGATGATGCGCCGACTTTTTTCGGGAGCAGAATAATGTTGGCTGAATTTACCAGGCCAGCGCAGGTGCCTTGCAAGTTCTCGAGCTGCATCACCGCAGCCACGACATCCGCTTTGATGATCTCCCAACATGATTTGAAGAAGGCACCGATGAAACCATCAGGGCCCGGGGCCCTGACCGAAGGTAAGGAGAATACCGCCTCCTTGATCTCCGCCTCGTCGAATGGATCGTCTAGAGCCGATAGGTCGTGGCGATGCATCCCGATGTTCTCCCATACAATGGACTTGGTGCGCCGGGCAGGCGTGCCAAGATTAGCCTGGAAGTGTTCCAGAAGGGCCCGCTCCTTGTCCTGTCTGGTAATTGCCAGCCCCGAGGTGGTGGTGATCGTCTGAATGAAGTTCTTGCGCCTTCATCCGTTCGCACGAGCATGGAAAAGCTTAGTGGTGGCATCCCCCAGGCGGATCCAGTTTAGCCTAGAGCGCTGTCTCAGCTTGATTTTCTGAATGGCTAGTAGCCCCAGGTACGACGCCTTCAGCTGTTTACGCAAATCCCTCTCAGAATCTGTGAGCGGTCTTCCCTCCTCAGCAACATCCAGGCGCCAGATGATCTCTTTGGCAACTGCGATCTGGGAGCCAAGCATCCCAACTTTTTCCTTTTGCCACTTGCGCAAGGCCTTCGCGGTCCGACAAAGCTTGATATGAATCTTGCGGATGGCATCACGGGCCTGGACAGGCTTGTTCCATGCCAAGGCGATGGTGTCCTTGAAGCCCGGTAGACGAAGCCAGAATTCCTCGAATTTAAAGGAAGACTTTCTCAAGATGTCGACGCACCCCTGAAGGTATAACGGAGCATGATCCGAGCAAGCTGTAGTGATAGCCTGAAGATGCGCATTGGGAAAGAGCATGTCCCAATCATCGGAGTGGAACACGTGGTCAATCTTGGTAAGGACCGGGTTGGCCTGCGCATTGGACCAGGTGAAACGGCGCCCGCCCAGGTGAAGCTCCTTTAGATGCAAGAAATCAAGAGCCCCACGGAACTTGCCCACCAGGCGGCGATTGATGTTGGCGTTGCTCTTATCCGCCGCTTTAGTGATGAGGTTGAAGTCCCCCAAAAGGAGCCACTCGCTTCTTGCCGCGGTCTTGAGTGTCCTAAGCTCCTCAATGAAGGCCAACTTGTCCTGCTCACCCTGCGGGCCATAGACGCCCGTGATAGTCCAAGAAGTGTGCTCATTGAGCATGGTGATGGTGGCGGAGATGGAGCCTGGAGTCGCATGGAAGTCGGAAAGGGTGAAGAAGCGGTCCGACGCGGCCAGAATCAAACCCCCGCGGGTGCCGACGGCCGGGAGGATATAGTAGTTTGCGACGAAACACGGGCCGAGCATCTCGCGGATGATGACATCGTCAACAGCCTGGAGTTTAGTCTCTTGGAGGCAAACAATGGAGGCATGAGAGTCCCGGACGATGTCCCGAACGGCATCCCGGCGGGCACGCGAGTTGAGGCCTCGAACATTCCAACATATGATGTTGACGTTAGGTTGTGCCATTAGGGAAACTTCGTGTGGTCGCGGCAGGAGCAGCTTCTCAAAGCCAAGCAGCCGGTGGATGGACGGTAGACGCAAACACACATGTTGTAGGAGATTACAGACGAACGTGAAGCACCCCAAGGGTGAGACGGTAGGCGACCTCGAGCCGCAGCGGTGCGTAGCAGCCGGAGACTAAAACGGGAAGCGGAAAGTAGAAGGCGATACAACTTGGGATGGAAGACCTCCCAGGCCGAGCGACGGACGCAAGGGCCACTAGAACTACTAGGACACCTAAACATCAGTAACTTGAGCCTCCACGGTTGCTTTCTTGCCCTTCTTCAGCTTCTTTTGTGTTAGGTTCTTGGCATGTGAAACAAGCCCTGCGATCGCCTGGACCACAGGAGCGGCTAGCGGAGTGGCGAACAGGTCCAGGTACGCCTGCTTGGCCTTGTCGTCGTAGCCTACGGACGGGTCAAGAACGCCGCAGACCCTGGCAATGATCTCTTGGACCGCGTCCGAGCCGGCGCCCGGCGGGAGCGTAGCCTTCTTCTTGTCTAGGCGGGCGCTGCGACGAGTCCCAGCAGCTGCGACGGCAGCCTTGGCCTTGCGTGGAGCCGGAGTGGGCAGCAGCGGGGCGTCAACACAGTTAACGACTGAGTCTAGGAACGTGTCCAGAGCCGCTGGAGGAGTTGGCCCGACTACAGGCGCCGTCACAATGACCAACGCAGCAGGGTCGTCGGCGAGCACCTCGGCGTGGGCGTTGCCGGGCAGCAGAACAACAGCAGCAGACGACACGCTGATGGTAACCGAATCAGCCATCACAGGCCCATCGGGGAGCAACCCAACCTCCAAGACAGAAGTTGGCAACACGTTATCATGTGCCAAGACATCAGATGGCATCACGATTTCATGCATGGGCTCCAGGCCAACTCCATGCACGGGCTCCATGCCATCACCAGGAAGCACCACAGCAGCGTCGGGCACCAGGCCATGTTCAGGTAGCACAACGGCAGCGACGGGCTTCAGGCCATCTTCAGGAAGCAGACTAGCATCAGCGGCCGGCGTGCAGACAACCTCCGCCAAGGGAGCCGTAACAGGTCCAGGCACCTCCAGGCCAGCAGCAGCCCCAAGCAGAGGCGATGCGGTCGAATCCAGGGAGGCCATCACCGGAGCCGTCAACGGCGCAACCGAAGCAGGGGGAGGCGCAGTGATGGAAGGTGCATGCTGTGGTGTGTCCGTGGCCGGGACGAACCAGGCTTCATTCGCGTCCGAGGCGAGCCGAGGCGAGTCGAGCGACAGCCCCGCCAGGCTGACAGAGAGGGGCATAGCCGCATCCACGTCGGGCCCAAAGCCGCCATGCACCACTGTAGGAGATGGGATGACGGGGCGCGCCGGCGAGGCCAACTTGGAGAAGAGCCCCTCCGCCTTGTCGACGAGCCCGACGACCGTTCGACGCATGGCGGAGAACTCGGAGCGCAACGGAGCGAGGGCCGCCTCGAGAGCCAAGGCCAACTCATCCCGAAGCACCCGGGCATGCCCCCCGAACTGCAGCCCGCCATCGGAGGCCACCAGGCGAAGCGGACTGAAGGCACCCAGGCCTAGCCCGCACGCCGGAGACACCGGCTCCGCAGCGGCAGGGGACCCCGCCCGGCGACGACCGTGACTTCCGGCCGCCCCGTCCCGGCGACGGGGGGAACGGGTGCGCTCTCTGCGCACCTCCAAGCGAGTCTCCCGGGCACGACCATCGCACCCGCGCCCATCTCTGCCACCGCCCCCATGCCAGTCGTCGTCGGAGTCGTCGCCGTTGTCGCGGCGCCGCGGCTGGTGGCGAGGGTGGTCGTCGGACCCCTGGCCACGGCGACGGGGTGCAGCAGCCCGGGAGGGGACAGGAGCAGGCGCGGCCAGCGTCGGCCCGAGCGGCGGGGGAACGCCATCAACAGAACCCCGGTTCCACACCAGGTTCGACCGAGGCGGAATGAAGGCTGCGGCGCGGCTGTTGGTGACGTAGCAGTCCAGCGGGGCGTTGGCATGGTCTTCCACCGCATCCAGGTGGACCAGCACGCGGAAGGTGGCGCTTCTCTTGCAGCCCGACGGTCTGGCCTCATTGTATCCGATGTGAAATCGATTATTTGAGGTGTGACCAATCACTATCCGTGAACATGCTCGAAGCGTTCACGGGCGTTTGAGGGATCGGATTTACCAAATCCGCTGTAGATACTCTAAGTAGCACATTCAACGGAAGTCCTCTTCGGTTCATGAGCACACACATGCACCCGTCGGAAATTCAAAAAGAAAAAGTCAAAAGTTTGTTTTTAAATCTGTTGTTTGTTTTGCAAACATTATAGAATGTTTCGGGTGGTTGCCAAGTTTCTCATTCAGCAATGTTTGGCTAAACAAAACAGTTTTTTAAAAACTTGCACTACCATTCCAGTGTTCTTACGGTCAGGAGAGTTCCACGAACAAACAGGCTCAAACATGCCCGATGATATAGTCAATCAGAACCCAGAAGAGAAGCTATCCTAACGAGTAGATCTTTCCGCTCATCCAGCCGCCTCGCGCGGTTCTCGAGGCCCCTCCTCAGCGCAGCAACCTCTTCCATCTCGCGGCTGCATCTGGAGATCAACGCCGCACACCGCATCACCACCACGGACGCTCTGGTTTCGCTCCCTTGGTGCGCTCCGTCCACCAGCTCAGACACGAGGCTCGCCATCCGCTCGTCGCGGGGACCCTCCGCGTTCAGCCGCATGATCTTCGTCATGCACGCGTCCGCATGGGCGCTGATCACGTGGTCACCGGAAACGGCGGGCGGGTGGTTGAGGTCGATGATCCCCGGCAGGCTTCTCCGGCGAGAACAGCCTTCGTTCGGGGAGTCGAGCCTGGCGCTCTTCCCGCGCACCCGGCGGGTTTCGCTGTCGTACGATGGGGCGGCCTCCTCGGCGTCGCCGCCGCACGTACCGAGCCACACACGCTGCCGCTGCTGGGTGTCCTCTGCCGCCCATCTGCCCGACAGCCGGCGGCGTACGCGTCTGTACTTGGTGCTGTTGACACCGGCTACGCGGCGCCGACTAGAGCCCAAAGCAGCGGCTGCAGATGCCGCCGCCGGAGGAGCCTCATAGTCGTCATCGTCGTCCTCCTCCTCCTCCGCAAAAACCTGGAACTCTGCCTCGAATTCGTCGTCGGTCGTGGCAGTGGCCGTCCTCCTCCTCCTGCCGGAGGCCGCCCGCTCCGCCGGGAAGTACACGTCCGGCCAGAGCTGGGCTGCCGTCAGCCGCCGGCGCACCCGGTCGGGGGTGAGGTCCGCGAGGATGGCACCCCCACACATTTCTTGGCTGCCCTGCCGCCGCTGGTTGCAATTTCTCACCGGAGTCTTGCTAGCTCTTGCATGCGCGCCGCAACTTTATACAGTAGATAGCGAGGTGAGGTGGTTGGAATTCACCCCCGTTGCTCAAACTACGGGCTGCTCGCCTGTTCCCGTTTGCGCTGGTTGCAATTCTTGTGGGCGCCGATGGTTTGTGCTCAGTTCAGTGCCGTGAACTCGGAGATACTTCACGAGGCATTTGATTTTTCTGATGACATTTGATTTTTTATATTTTACAATCTTGTTCAAACGTATATATTCTTGACTTTCATGAAAATTGATGCACCTTATTGACGGAGTTTGCTTTCAGCCCCCATTTTACGCAAAGTACATATTTAATCCCTAATTATTTTTTGACATTTAGCCGTTCATGTTACAGATCAGGCAAGTTCGTTCAAATGGATGATTTTGTACTGACTTGGACCCGGTATTGACCTTTGACCTCAGCACATCAGCACCGTCTCAGTGGTTGGGCATGCGGTTGTGCAGCTTAACGATCAAAGTTCAATTTCTAGAATTGACAGGCGATGCACAGGGGTTTTCCTTATCCTTTATTTTGCCTTACCGGTTGTAATTTGGACCTTATACTTTCATCTTTTTTGTTTTGCTCCGTTTGCGAGTTGTAATGTCGTGATAACTTTTGTGTTACTTTATGACTTTTTAATAAGATGGTTGCATACATCACCATGATGCAGAGGCTGAGGGTACGCCTCCATTTCCAAAAAAAACATCAGCACCGTCACACACATGGATATGGATGTAGGACGAGGTCGGACATGCTCCTCAGCCTCCGTCGACTACGCGGCCGGCCTTTTGGCGGATGATGCTAGGAGTGCCTTTGTTGAATAAAAGCTCTTGGATTGGGATGAAAAAAAAAACTACGCGGCTGTAGTTGAGGCGAGCTTGTCGTGCTTTCCCCTCTCACAACGAACTATCTTTTCTTTTTTGGAGGAAAGATCCAGCAAATTGCTGGTTTGATATCAGAAAGACAATACGATGAAGATCCGAAGATCAAAGGAGAAAAAACCCAGCCCTGTTGGCTGCAGAACCATAGTACACTCACAAGGCGGATCACCAACTACGACAACGCAGCCTCATGGCCTCATGGCTCCCTCCCACCCAGCGCCACCGATCAAGCTCGCCGCCAACCCTGCCTTGGCCCTTGGGCACCCAGAAGCCTCCCCTATCGACCACGCCGTAGCGCCATTGTGCTTGTGTGCTCATCGACATTCAAACACCGGTGAAATCCTGTCGAGTGGGCCCGTCCCTTTAGTGGATTACTATTAGGTTATTATCAGTCACTCGGTAGTGGGGAAAGAGCTTAATTAAAACATTTTACCATTCTTAAAATAACTTTAATCCTATTGGTGGATCCCACAGTCTAGTTTGACCAAGTAAAATATGATAGGGGCTGACTTTGACCACCACATGGCAAGCAGGATTCTAAAACCGGTGACATGTCAGCTCCATGCCGCTTCGATCTGGTTTTGGACAACTGTGCCTGGTTTAGGCTGGTCACAATGGGCAAGAACATAAGCTAGTAACTTCACACTTTCCTAGACTATGTTACTACCTCCATAGTGGGTAGGAACATCTATGTAGTGTTATGCAATGATGTATTTATTAGGTTATAGACTCATTGTTTCTTGGAGTGTGTGATGTTCCGGTAACTTAGCTAGTTACCACAAACACCTCTCTCTTCATTAAATACGTGCCACATAAGCAAAGTTGTATTGGAGTGTGTGATGTTACTCCTAAGTTCCTCCCCACTGTGACCAGCCTTAGGAACACGAGGGAAAAAATGTAAAAAAAAAAGATAAAGATGGTGAATCAAGCATGTACGCCGTGTAAACTTGAGGGGCAATTTTTTTTCTGAAATAGACCTCAGCGGATAGGAGGTTTCTACTCATGCCCTCAGATGAACAGTAAAATAAAATATAAAAAACTGAATATTTTTTTGATAAACATTGATGAATGCTTCATTGCCGAGCAAAAAATAATGTAATAAATTCAAAAAATTCGTGGAGGTTTGAAAAAAGATCAATGCTACAAAAAAAATATTGAAGCATTTTTGAGCTTTGCTTTTGTTTTTTTAGACCTCCACAAATATCATTTCATCATGAATATTTGCATACACGCAAAAATTCATCAATGTCTGTCGCCAAAAAATTCATTTTTTTTACTTTTTTTGGATTTTACTGTTCACCCCGACACATGTGAGCTAGTATCATAAGAGCATTTTCGGAACTCAGTTTTTTCGATAAATGATGAATTTTATTAACTCGAAGATAAATGATGAATTTTATTAACTGGAAATGAAGCATCAAGGGGATGCAAACGCAATGAACACACACCCGTTCTCTGCATAGTTAGGATGCACACAGTAAACACCGACGCCAACGCACATACCAAAAATCTCAACGGCAACTAGCAAAGTTAAACAAGACCGAATCTATATCTCGGTGAAGTAAAAGGAAAAAAAACCTCCGAAGCAATCAACATAGGGAAAACTTTGTTTTTGCCACTCTAGGTTTTGCCCACTTTGCTTATGCCACACTAGAATTTGACATCTCACTTTCGCCAGCCTTGGTTTTGACAATACATCACAAATGACATTCTGTAGCAAAAGCAATAATTGTTCATTTCACTTTTGCCACTCTTAGATTTTGACAATGTATCACAATTGTCACTCTGAAAATTTTGCTTTTACCATAGAATGACAGTTGTGATGTACTGTCAGAAGTTAAGAATGACAAAAGTAAAATGTCAAATTCTAGAGTAGCATAAGCAAAGTGGGCAAAAGCTAGAGCGGTAAAAATAAAAATTTTCCATCAGAATAATGATCAACAATATACAACAGCAACCATATCCGCACCAACCATCTTTAGGAACTTACCGTCCTTCTTTTGAGTAACAGTCCGCCAAAAGAGACTAAGACAATGGAAAGAATGGAACCATGGGCTCGTTTTCAGCCTGCCTGCTTGTGAGCACCCCGGGTTTGCTACTCGTGTAACACTAATATCCAATGCGTAACACTAGTTTAATTATGCACTCACGACTGTCCTCGTTTGCAGAAAGGGTCAGATCCCCTACTCTTTCCGTTTTAGGTTATAGCACTGCTATTTGTGGTATCCCAACTCAAGTCATGTATACCTCATTTGATCTTGTCACTTGCCTGCTCTGTGTTGTGATGTCTCCCAAGTCTGTTCAGGACATTACACGCACATTACATTATATCTCTGAAGACTGTTCTCTCCATCCTTCAGAAGTTCATTCCTTCAGAAGCAAGGGGGCCATTGATGCATCCTTGTGCTTTTCATGTAAGTGATCATCATACCAGTGCCTCGCCTCTTCTTTATTTTTAACCATGCGTAGGAAATAGTTCGTTTTCCGGGAGTAACATAATCTAGCCCTTATCTTCTGAATGTGCCTGTAGTTCATAACCAAATGCAGGTATTCTTGTACACAGGAAAATACAATGTGCATCTTCATCGGTAATCCTGGGAGAAACAAATTCAGAGCTATTGGAATGGAGTGCCAAATAGTAATAGTGGCACTTCAGGGAACAGGCGAGGTGATAGTGATACTGATCTGGAGATTCTGCTGTAATAATGCTCATCAATTTCTTGTGCCCGTCCTTATCTGAAAATTGCAAGAACTTGGCTGACAACAATCCTGATCCGGTATGCCATGAATTAAGTAGGATATGCAGTGTAATGAAAAGTGGAGTAATACTGGACCATAGTAAGAAGGGAACGCTTTTGACAGCCCACGGCTTATGGCATCCAATAGATTCGAAGTGCTTCTGTTTGCAGAAAGAGTCAGAAACCATTGTCCAGTTTTAGGTCACGCCATTATACAGTAGTATAGTACTACTTATAGCATCTCAACCCAAGCTCTGTAGTCTGCTCAATGTGATGTCTGAAGCAGTTTCAGGCCATTACATGCAAACGATGTCTGACGACTGTTCTCTCCTCCGACCGCACTTCTTCAGAAGCAGGAAGTCTGTAAGTGATCCTCGTCTCTTCCTTTTTTCTTTTTTACCATGCGTGGAGTAACCAAATCTTGCACAAACCCCTTGTCTTCTTAATGTGCACGTAATTCATAACCAAATCCAGATATTTTAATACTGTGAAATTTGATTGAAAAAAGAAAAAAATCTTCAACGACAATCCCTGGCTAGAGAGAAATTCAGAGCTATCTGCGTAGTAGGAGAGTTTTTTCCCCCCAAGGAACCGAAGAAGTTGTAGTTTTTCTTAATGATAAAAGAAGAGATGATGGTGATACTGATCCTTCGCTTTCTTGTGTTGATCCTGCAATTTCTTGATTCTGCTATAGTTGTTCGCTAGGATGTTTATGGATACTCTCCATTCAAGTGTCTAGATAGTGGAAGACAGGCGCAAAGCACCCGTCCTTATCTGAACATTCAAGCCCGGACAATTCTTCTTTCATAAGAACTATATATGGCATGCCCAATCTAGTATTTATGAAGAATCATGAACCCTAAAACAGGGGCGTCAAACCAGAAATCATTCACTCACCGGAATCGGCGCGGGTAGTAGTTTTCAGAAGGGAGGAATTAGGTACCCTGTATGGGGTCTGAATTATATTGGCAATGAACTCAACCTGCAGGAAAAACAATGCCAAAGTATGAAGACCGTAGCAACTTGCTGGTATTTAACTTTTCTTTCCTGTATAAGGGGCAGCTTGCATATATTTGCATTAGCGTGTCCTTCCACCTGTGAGTCTATCTTTGCTTGAGAATCCTGCGACTTAAAGGAAATTAGATTGTAGCGAGTCGCTGTCATGCCCGTGTCGCGACAAGAATTATAATAGCAAGATGTGCAAATTGCAGTCTAAAATAGGGAGCAGGAGTACAATTCGGCAGTTCATGAAAACCACTGACAGCCCCTAGGTTCCCACCGGATTGCAAGGCGGTTTTCGCATCAGTTGGGAAACTACCCCGGGAAAATCATGGCTGAAGGATACAAAATTATTTGCAAGATGTGGCACGACATGTGCTCTCTGAACTTTAATGTGTGATAATTGGTGTATCACACATAGTCCCCTGAAACGATTTAATTTTTCTGCCACATTTAGACATACTAGGGCGAAGTCCATGCGTTGCTACGGGCAAAAATAAAATAAATATATAGCTGTTAAAAAATATCATTCTGTCATTTGTGCTAGATCGAATCATTTATGGTATCGTTTGTGCCAGATCAAACCATACATACCCATTGTTGTTCCGATCTTATACGGGATCCGATCGTGTGTTAGGACTTAGGACCACCGCCACAGCCACAGAAGGACAAATTTATACAGCGAACACATCCAGAATTGTACAGCTTAACTGAATTGAGCAAATTGCCATCTTAATGCATAATCCAGCTCAAAATGACAGGATGAGTAGGTGACACATACACACAAGATAAGAAGTGAAGAATATCTCCCGCCTGATGATGAACCTTTTCGTTTCCAATGCGAAAGGGTGCCTGAGGGCATCTACAATGGTGGACTCTCATCTAGGCGCTTAAACGGGAAAAAATAAATACGAAAAGAATTTAAAAGCTGTAAGCGTTATCTAGTCCAACGCTGGGCGCTAACCATCAGAGCTAAATACAGATTGAAACATCGCTGGTTGCCTCATCTCGTGGAGAAAAAAGGGCAGGCACTTGCTGCCTTGTTTTACGTCCCTGCGGCATCGGACGCCAGGAATTCAAGACGTAACTGACAATCGGATGGGAAATTTTCCCTAGCGCCCTCCCCTAGCGCCTGGCGTTGAAAATGCCCTTAGTTTTGTGGTGTATAATAGAGGTCTAACTTCTCTAGTTTTATGTTTGTCTGAGCATATGCTGTGGAGAATGGCATGTTATCAGAGGGCGACGTGGCTCCCCTGCAATGTAAAGTGAACCAGTTCTGAACCTGAGACGGTGTGCTTTCATCGGATTCGAACGAAGATGCTTGAGCACTGCTTCCCAATCGGGTCCGAAGACAAACAGACCAGCACCAATGGTTGACATCTTTATAGCAGGTAAAGATCAACTTGCCAATGTAGCAAATACAGTGAGAATTTTACAGCTTAACTGAATTCAGCAATTTACAACCTTTATTGCATAATCCAAATCAACATGACAGTTGGTGGCTCATACACACAAGACAACCGGTTCACAAGCTTATCCGTATGACTATTTGTCGTAGGACTATTGCACACAAGATAATGACAGTTGCCACGCATCCGATCTTATCTGTCGTAGCTTCGCCGATGGTCCGATCTCGACGGGGCTACATATACAGGGAGAAATGCGACGGGAACGCCACAGCACAGCCATGACGGGACGCGCTGCAGCCATCCTTGTCGTCGGCGGCGGCCCTCCTCGTCGTCGCCGCCGACGGCGGCGACGGTGATGCATCAGGATCCAACAAATTTTAAATTTCTGCTATGTAGTTCATTTAGCGTGCGCGCTGAGTGCGTACGTCGTTGGTTCAGGTCTTGCGACGAACGAGGGAGGCGAGGAGCAGACACCTCCTGACAAAGTAATGGAAGCAGAGAAGCCGTGGGCGTGCTGCAGCAGCACCGTGTGCAAGGAGTCGCTCCCGCCGGTGTGCCGCTGCCTGGACAAGGTGAAGGAGTGCGCCGCCGCGTGCAAGCTGTGCGAGCCGTCCGGGGTCAGCCACGTCGTCTGCAACGACTGGTACCGTGGCGACCCAGGGCCCATGTGCGCCTAGGAGGAGTGGCCGTGCACGTGCTGCGACCGGACCGTCTGCACCAGGACGTTCCCGGCTTCCCGCCGACGTGCCGCTGCCTGGACGAGGCTGAGGTGTCAACGACTTGTTTTTTTTTTCTTCTAAAAAGGGGACTCACCGGTCTCTGCATCAGAACGATGCATACGGTCACAATTATATATAAAAAAGGATGTTTAATAAGGTCTGAAAGTCTGAAAACAAATAAATAGCTAGCTCATCAAGAACCACAACGCCAAAAACAAAATGCCCAAAAGCCACAACTGGCTGACAAAATAAAGATAGGTAAATTAATCGTCTATCCTATTACATGACCGCCATCCAACCCGGTTGAAGATATCACGCGCTACCATCTCTTACCCGACAGATCCAGTAACCAAACGCTCCATGGCCTCCGTCGGAGTGAGTAAGGACCACATACGGATCAACGCAGTAGTTCGGAATAAAACCTGCAAAAAATGAATAGTTGTTGTTCTGTTAAAAGCCAAATCATTTCTGCAGTTCCAAATTGCCCATAACAACGCACAAACTCCTACGCGAATGTGTCTAGCTGTTTCGGACTCTATCCCAACAAGCCACGTTCCAAATAACGAACTGAATTCGGAGGAGTAATATTAAAGGCAATTTGCTCCGTTGCCACAACACTCTTGCCAACGGGCAATTAAAGAAAAGGTGCTTGATAGTTTTGTCCCGATCACAGAAACTACCATAGTAGATCATGTCCAGTTACGCTTAACCAAATTATCCATTGTTAAAATAACTTGTTTATGCACAAACTACATAAACACTTTAATTTTCAAAAGAACCTTGACTTTCCAAATATGTTTGGAACTAGGAATAACACTAGAGTTGATGACATCAATATACATCGACTTGATTGTGAACTCTCCAGACCTAGTAAGCTTCCAACACAACTGATCGGGCTGATGAGCTAGCTGAACCTCCATCAGTCTACTCACCAGATGAAGCCATGCTTCCCACCGGTGGCAAATGGGCACCCTCCTAAACTGGATATTAAGGGGAATGGACTGCATGATCGTTGCAACCAGAGCATCACGTCGCTGAACGATACGATACAAGGACATATACTGAAGTGCCAACGGCGTGTTACCAAGCCAAGTGTCCTTCCAGAATCGAGTGGTGTTACCATTACCGATAATAAACTTTGTTCTATTAAAGAAAGCAGCTTTGACTCTCATGAGCCCCTTCCAAAACGGCGAATCAGTCGGTCTCACTGTCGTCTGTGACAAAGTCTTAGATTGCAGATACTTGCTACGAAGAATCTGCGCCCAAGTTGCCTCCGTCTCAACTGATAACTTATAGAGCCATTTACTGAGAAGGCATCTATTCTTGACTTCAAGATTCTCAATACCAAGGCCCTCCTGGTCCTTTGGTCGACAGATGATATCCCATTTGGCGAGTCGGTATTTTCTCTTTAGTTCATCACTCTGCCAGAAGAATCGTGATCGATAGAAGTCCAACCTTTTCCTAACCCCAACTGGTACTTCAAAGAAAGATAAGAGAAACATAGGCATACTCGTGAGCACCGAATTAATAAGAAGTCAATCGGCCTCCATAGGACACGAGTTTTGCCCTTCCAACAACTCAGTTTCTTCTCAAACCGATCCTCGATGCATTTCCATTCTCTGTTTGTTAGCTTACGATGGTGAATGGGTATACCTAGGTACGTGAAAGGTAATGCTCCCAATTCGCATCCAAACAATTGCTTATAATCCTCTTGTTCCTCATTGGCTCTACCAAAACAGAACAACTCGCTTTTATGAAAGTTAATCTTTAAACCGGTCAATTTTTCAAATAAGCATAACACCAACTTCATATTTCTCGCTTTTGCCAAGTCGTGCTCCATAAAGATGATCGTATCATCAGTGTACTGCAGGATGGACACACCACCATCAACTAGATGAGGCACCAAGCCACCCACCTGACCGACCTCCTTTGCACTACCTATCAAGATTGCCAACATGTCAACGACGATGTTAAACAGAATAGGAGACATTGGATCACCTTGTTTCAGGCCCTTATGTGTCTGGAAATAATGACCTATGTCGTCATTCCCTTTTTGCGTGAAAGATTCTACTTGGCGTCGCCAAGCTTTATCAAAACCCTTCATGCAATACACGATCGATTACAGGGTTAATAAAATTGCGTGCGGGCTTGTTTTTCTTCCTCGTGAATAAGAACTGTCCCTTGAATTACACATACACAAAGGATTGCTTTGGAAATAAACTATATCTTAATCTTCTAAGAGCATCTCCAACGTCACCCTCAAATCGTCCGTATATATTCGGATCGCACGGTCCGGACATATTGTGTCATCCAACGCAGGTCTGTATCGGTCCTCCGGAGAAAAAGTAGGGGGCTTTATGGGCGTCCGACCCCCCTGCCACGATCGCTCCTGACCGCCGCTTCGCCAGGCCTTGCCCGCGGCTATTTAAGCCATGCGCCGGCGACGCACAGAGCCCATTCCCCTCCCTAAGCACCGTCCTCCTTACCCTCCTACTCCTCGCCACCTTGCCGAGCCCTTCCTCCTCCCCGAGCACAGCGGCAATACCGAAGTCCTGGTTCTTTGTGCCGGCAGGCGGCGCCGGTGGAAGTTCCTCTTCAAGGGGATCGTCACGCCGCTGCCCTCGCTCTCCAGGACCATCTGCACCCACGGCGGCGGGCACCTCCATCAAGGAGGAGAGAGTTATCTCCTCTTGCGATGACGAGGACCAGCAGCAGCAGCGGCCCCGTCTCCTCTTGGAGGTAGCTTTGACAGACCATCAGATGGGCCTGACACCACCATCGCTGGCGCATGTCAAGGAGGAGCCACCACTACTAGGAAAAAGCCTAGTAGTAGCGTGGGTTAAACAACTAGTAGTAGCCACCACCACCACCATCGATGTAGATGTTCGATTGGGTCAGTGTACGGTCAAAAAAAGGTGACTCAATCGAACCCCACACTTCCTCCCTAAACGTCTGAACTGACCGGCGTACCTAAAACTGAGATCAAATTTGGGGGGAAATATAAGGGCAGCTGGACGCGCCCGGACACCCCGCCTCATGTCATAGCCATCCACATGGTCCCACCTGCAGCCACCCAACCCTTGTTCCTCTATCATCTCTCTCTCGCGTGGAGCACACAACAATGCCGACATAGGAGGAGCAACAGGGTGGGTGGAGGAGGCTACTGATAACGACATGGATGATGGCGGGGGTAGGCAACTGACGACCTCACGCAGCCGCCGCATGTGCCTGCTAGCCGCAACCGCGGGCATGCTGACTAGCTGCTGTAGTTGTTTTCTGCTTTGGCATCAATTTTTATGATTTTTCTGGATTAACCTATTAATTTAGTGTCCAGTGTTGTTGTTTTCTGCATTTTTCTGGACTTTCAGAAAGACCAATTTTACAGGCCCCAAAAATTCCAAAAAACAAGATGAAGTTTTGCTATCGGGAAGCTTCCAAAGGAGTCAAGAAGCAGTAGAGGGGGCCTACAACCTCACACATCCCCACCAAGCAGCCAGGGGGAGCATGGTGGGGTCGTGTTCCACCTCCTGTCGATGCCTACACTATATATATATACCTAGAAATAGCCCCTGGAATTTTAACCTTAATTTTTCGCCGCGCCATACCTCTCTATTCCATGAAGATTCCAATCTAGAGACCATGTGACACATGTGGTAAGCAATCTAAACTATTCCAAAAGATTCCAGCATCTTCCTAATTGAGAGGAAACAAGGTTGAAACCCGACCTCTGCATTAGAAGGTGACCACATCTATTTTTATTAAATTATTTAATGAGCATCTGGTAAAAACATACATCAAATAACCTAAAGCCACCAAGTCACACCTTCAAACTCGACAATGCAGGATGCCATCACAACACCCCACTAGCTAGACTCGGAGTCATCACCGAGCCGCTCCCATGGCGTAAAGGGATCACACATCCACTCCAATAGAAAGCCGCCACCACAATTGAAGTCCCGACCCATCTTTAGGGTCAAGATCCTCATGATCCTTGCGAGGCTAGCCGTCGACGCCGCCACGACTTTAAATAGGACCACTGCCATGCGCTTGTCCATCAACACGTGTCCACCTCCGAGATTGCGCCGCGTTATGCCGCCGAGACCCGCCGTTGTCGACACAGTAGCTACCATGCCGCCCCACCTCGTCAAGCACGACCATACAAGCCAGATCCAGCTCCCACATGTTGCCTCGAAAAAGGAGAATGACACTAGGCACCGCCAACGTCCGACCTGAAACAGAATCTAGGGTTTCCCCCAGAGTGATTTGGGCAGGATCATGAACAACCTTGCCGACGCCTTCAAGAAAGTTACGGATGCCGCCGTTGATGTCTCCGACTGTCACCAGAGCCTTCAAGCAATCCCACTCGCCACCTTGATCCGAACCGTTTGTCCACCTAGAAGCCCATCCGCGAACCGCTCAGCCGCAAGGAATCAAGCCCCCATATGCCCGTAACCAAAAGGATCCGGAGATCCAGATCCATTGCGTCAAGACACCTAGAGCTGGGCCACAAGGACGTCCCGGCAGCCAATGAGCTCGCCTCGTTGGACGCCGCTGCTCGCTGCCCCATCATAGGGAGGAGGAGCGCGCCGTAATGCCGCAAAACCCCGAGGGGAAGCGATCGATGAGGGATCACCATCCGGGGGCGGAGCTACATGCAGGCAAAAGTGTGCCTTGGCCTGCCCTATCCAAGAGAAAAACACTAAAGAGTGGACTGAAAGCTGGGCTCTGAGAGCAATTATTTTGTGATTTTCTTCGGCCTTGTTCCTTGTGGCCCGTCCAAGAAATTTTGGGTAGCTCCGCTAGTGTCACCATCCTTGCCAAATACCACCGGAAGAAAATGCGGGTGCACCCGCTGCGAGACTCCGCCGCGGCCGCACTCTAGAGATGCGACGGAAGAAGGCCTCGCCGCTGCCATCATCCCCCACCCCCGAGCTTTGCCGCACTCCGACAGTGGCGTCTAGGGTAAGAAGCGAGGGAACAAAAAGCCTCTAGTCAAAACACTTGACCATTCTAAAATAATTCTAGTCCTATTGGTGGGTCCTGCATTCTAGTGTGATCAAGTCAAAGCTGATCGATCAGGCTGAACCACATGTGGCAAGTGGGATCCTAAAACTGGTGACACGTCAGCTCCATACCATTTCGGTCTAGTTTTGGATGAATTTTGTCCGGTTTGGAAACATGAGGGACAAAACGCCGGAAAAATAACGATGGGGAATCAAACGTATACATCGTGTAAGCTTATGGGGTGAAAATTATACTTCCTGTCAGTTAAGAAGGACATGCAAACGCAACTGGTCATTACTGAAATAGAACTCAGCTACTGTACTTCTTTAAGTAATAGTACTGGCAAAAGAGATAAGGCGATGGGCTCCTTTTGAGCCCAGAGCCTGCTTGTGGGCACCCCGGGTTTGCTACTCCTGTAACACTAGTATACGATGTGTATAATTATAGATTCGAAGTGTCCCCATTTGCAGAAAGGGTCAGAATCCCCTTTTCCGTTTCAGGTTATGGACATTACACGACATAGTACATACTATCTGAATTCTAAAGCAAGGGTGCTTTCTCATGTAAGTGATCATCATATCAGTGCCTCGCCTCTTCTTTGTTTTTAACCAAGTATACATGGAATTAAATGAGAATGAGAAGTTCTAATACTAGATAATAGAAAGATTGGAACCATGGGCTCTTCACAGCCCAGGGCCTGCTTCTGAGCACCCCGGGTTTGCTTAGCCTGTGTACCAGGTATCCTACAGATTCGAAGTGCCCCGTTTGCAGAAAGAGTCAGAAACCATTTTCCGGTTTTAGGTCATCACACAGTTTCCTCCTACTTATATGTCACACCATTACTACTTATAGCATCCCAATTCCCAACTCCAGTCATATAGTCCTCGTTTGCTCTTGTCAGATGCCTGCTCTGTCCAATGTGATGTTCATAGAATGTCTGATCACCTGTTCTCTCCTCCGACTGCATTTCTTCAGAATCAGAATCAGGAAATCTGTAAGTGTTCCTCGTCACTTCATTTTTACCGATGCGTGGAGTAACCAAATCTTACACAAAGCCCTTGGCTTCTGAATGTGCATTTCTTCAGAAGCAGGAAATCTGCAAGTGTTCCTCGTCACTCCCTTTTTTAGCAATGCGTGGAGTAACCAAATCTTGCACAAAGCCCTTGGCTTCTGAATGTGCATTTCTTCAGAAGCAGTAAATCTGCAAGTGTTCCTCGTCACTTCCTTTTTTACCATGCCTGGAGTAACCAAATCTTGCACAAGGCCCATGGTTACTTTAGTAGCATGAAAGTTGATAGAAAAAAATAAATTCTCCAACAACAATCCATGGCTATAGATAAATTTAGAGCTATCCGCGCGGTCTGAGCGTTACAGTAGTACAGTGCTGCTTCAAGGAAAATAAGAGGTGATAGAGGAGAAATTTAGAAAATTTGCTTTCTTGTAGTAATCCTGCAATTTCTGTGCCAGAAAAGCCTGTGAGGACATGTAGAACAAAACGAAAAATAATACTCCCTCCGTCCCAAAATGTAAGCTTTTTGACACTATCATAGTATCAAAAAACGTCTTACATTTCGGGACGGAGGGAGTAGTCACCAGTAGGGCTGGAGATTCTGATAGAGGATATTCCTTATGATATTTTCCAGTGTCTAGATAGTGGAAGACAGGTGCAAGTACCCGTCATTATCTGAATATTTGAACCCGGGAAACTCTTTTTTAATAAAAACTATATATGGCATGTCCAATCTATTTATGAAGAATCATGAACCCTAAAACAGGGGCATCATACCGCAAATTATTCGCTCACCGGAATCGGCGTGGGTAGTAGTTTTCTGAAGGGTAGGATTAGGTACCATGTATGGGGTCTGAATTGTATTGGCATGGAACTCAACTTGCAGATAAAGCAATGCCAAAGTATGAAAACCGTAGCAACTTGCATGGTATTTTACTCTGCATATTATTTGCCTTAGCGTGCCCATCCACCTATGAGTCTATCTTTGCTTGAGAACCCTGCAACTTAAATGAAATAAGATTGTAGCGAATTGCTGTCATGCCCGTGTCGCGACAAGAATTATAATAGCAAGATGTGCACATTGCAGTCTAAAATAGGGAGCAGGAGTACAATTCAGCAGTTCATGAAAACCGCCGGCAGCCCGTAGGTTCCCACTGGATTGTGAGGCGGTTTTCACATCAGTTGGGAAACCACCCGGGAAAATCATGGCTGAAGGATACAAAATTATTTGCAAGATGTGGCACGACAAGCGCTTTCTGAACTTACATGTGTGATAATTTGGCGTATCAGACATAGTCCCTTGAAACTATTTAATTTTTCTGCAACATTTAGACATACTAGCGCGAAGTCCGTGCATTGCTACGGGCTAAAATTAAGTAAATATATTTACCTGTTAATAAATTACTACCATTCTGACATTTGTGCTAGAATCCAGGATTTATGATATCACCGCCACACATTGACATATTTATAGTAGGAAAGGATCAAGCACACAATGTAGCGAACACTTCCAGAATTGTACAACTTAACTGAATTCAGCAAATTGCCATCTTAATGCATAATCCAATTCAAAATGACAGGATGAGTCACTGGCGGAGGAGCCCAGTGGGCAAGGTGTGGCGGTCGCCACACCTTGATTCGGCACCAATATTTTTTTATACGTAAGCATGCATATTTTTTTGGCGGGAATACTTAAGCATATACTACCTTCGTCTGGGTTTATTGGTCCCCATTGTATTTCGTAATAAATTTTGATCATAGATTAAACTAATAAAATGTTCACGCATGCCACCAAACATTATATTTTTGAAAACTATGTTCAAATACGAATTCAATAAGATAATTTTTCTTGACATGCATTAACATTTTGTTAGTTAAATCTTTAATCAAAATTAGGCACAAACTACAAAAGAGACCTATAAACCAGGACGGAGGTAGTAGTACTGCTTGTTGGTTTTAGACCACACTGGATCGATTCACCCAAGCAAGCCTAGATGGAAGCACACAAGCTAGACCGGAAGCACACAAGCAGGCAGCTTGATTGACGTGCTGCCTAGCACATACACATGTCGCCGCGTAGACGTATTCGAACCGGCTCGCTTCCGCTGAATAACGATCGGATCGATTCTCTCGGCGGCTTGCTCTTGATGGATTTCTCATAACTTGGCGATCAAAAAGCAGAACGGAGAAAAATTTGCTGGTGTGTGCAACTTGCCTTTTTTGGGTTCTTTTTTCCTTGATATGTACTCCTTCCGCTCAAAAAAATGTATCCCTCAAATAGATGTATCTAATACTAACTTAGTGCTAGACACATCCATTTATGAGACAAGCTTTTTCGAACGGAGGGAGTATATATTAAGAGTACATGACTGACTAGCGGTGCCCTTTCGCCCAAAAAAAACTGACTACCCGAGCCAACGCGTCACGGGCTTCGCTACCAACACAACATGACCTGGTGTTCAGTTTAACATATGGGATGAGTATGATGTGTGCCGAACAGCTAAATAATTTGATGGTGTATTACATTGAAAAAAGGACATTCAAAAGTTGATATATTGCTATAATTAAGGAAGACCTTCAAAAGGAGGATAGGGCACTGCCATTGCATGCCTCTTCTAGACGTCATTGAAAGCTTCAGTGCAGTGTGAATTGACTATTATGGTTTTGCATCAAAAAAAATTAGTTGACAGTTTGCCACACCTTAAATTTTTTTCGTCCTCCGCCTCTGGGATGAGTAGGTGACACAAATACACAAGATAAGAAGTGAAGACTATCTCTTCTGATGATGAACCTTTTCGTTTCTAAGGCGAAAGGGTGTCTGTTAGTTCAGTAGTGGATGATAGAGGTTTAACTTCTCTAGTTTTATGTTTGTTTCAGCATGGGCCGTGGAGAATTTCATGTTATCAGAGGGCAACATGGCTCCCCTTTGATGTAAACTGAACCTGTTTTGAACCTGAGACAGTGTGTTATCAGTTTCCATGAAAAATGAAAATCGGGGCGACTCAGAGAAGAAGATCGAGTCCGAAGGCGAACCGACCATCACAAAAGGTTGAAATCATTATATTAGGTAAAGATCAACTGCCCAATGTAGCAAATACATCCAGAATTATGCAGCTTCGCCGAATTCAGCAAATTACGGTATTTCTTACATAATCCAACTCAACATGACATGATGAGTTGGTGACTCACACACAACAGATAACCAGGCTCACAAGCTTATTCGGCATTTAACAATCTCAAGCACAGTCATAGACGGCACTACCGACATGATCAATTGGTAGGACTATTGACCAACAGCACCAAAGACTAGCACAAATCATGAAAGAGTACAGGCGGCCAGCAGTACATATGCACATACAGTCCGACGAGCAGCCTCAAACAGTGGAATACATTTCGAATCTGCGTTCATCAAGGAAGCAATCATGCGGTAGCCATGCATCGGCAGCACCCTTTCCTTCGTTCCTGGCCAAGAAACATAATCTGGTCTCAGCAAGGTTCTGAACAAGGAACTACTTAGATGCCAGATGCAGATTCTTACAACCGATCGAGCGCATCGCACGGAAAACGTCAGAAAATGGCGCTGTCCATGGGGAACTCCTCGAAGCTCCAGAGGCTGACGCCGTCCATGCCGCCGTCCACACCGCGGGCATCCTGGATGACGGCGTCTCCGGCGAAGAGGCTGTCCATGGATTCGTACTGGAGCATCATGAAGGGATCGAACCCAAGGTCGTCGGCGAACCCCAACATGGAGCCGCCGCCGCTCCCCTCCGACGAGTCCTCGTCGACCCTCGGCATCTTGTCGGCGAAGGAGCTCGCCGTGACAGGCGGTAGCACGGCGACGGCGGCGGTGAGGTCGACGAACGCGTCCACGTCGGAAAACTCCATCCGCTCGGGCTTGACCATCATAGCGTCCTGCTCCGGCCGTGCGCGTGGTGCTGCGGTGGCAGAGTACGCCGTCGTCCGCGCAGGCGGGCGCTGCGGTTTCTGCGCAGTTCTGCGGCTGGCGCGGCGCGGGCGCGCCCCGGCCCTGGCCGCGTCGGGGAAGTTGACCTTGGCCTTGCTGCCGCGGAGGCGTCGGGCGGCGACGTCGTAGGCCCGGGCGGCATCGTCGGCCGTGTCGAAGGTGCCGAGCCAGACGCGGGTGCCCTTGTGCGGGTCGCGGATCTCCGCCGCCCACTTACCCCACGGCCGCTGCCGGATGCCGTGGAGGGGGCGGACGCTCTTCTTCTTGCTCGCCGCCTGCGCCGCGCGGCCATCATCGTAGGCTGCAAAGGAATCTAGGTAAGTACGTAAAGACTGTACCCACACTCGATGAAACCACGAGAGATACCCTACCCAGGCCCGGAGAGAACGCAGGCTTGGATGCAAAAACGACATGTTCGTCGCCGTCCTCCTCCGCCTGCAGGTCGAGGTCGTCGTCGAAGTTCTCGAAGGCGGCCTCGAAGTCGTCGACATCGGCGACGCTGCCGTACCTATGCCCCTTGCTCTTGCCGGCCTTCTTTGGCGAGGCCCGGCCCGCGGCCACCTGCTTCGAGGCACGGCCCGCCGACGGCGGGATCAGCTCCGCTAGGATGGCGCCGCCGCACATTGTTTTCTCCTTCTGTCTCGCGCTTTTTCTTTCAGGTCTTGTGTAGGTCACAGAGAGAGGGAAATGCACCTACTTATAACACAAGCTAGCTGACGATCGTATCGTGTGGTTGGCACGGAACAGGTACCTCGGACGACTCGACAACTGAGGTGGCAAGGCATCACATGATGCCAGGTGGCAGGAACACAACGGTCGGCTCCGGATGACATGGCAGATGTACGTGGCAACCGGCAAGGGGCCACATGGCAGGACATGCACTTTGTCTTGCGGGATCCTATACAATCTAGATCATTAAATCTCAGTCAGCTAAAGTCTCGGTCGATGTTGTATTCATGAGATCTTATATGAAGATTCGTGCAATTTTCTTTTAGTTTTTTTCATGTTATGTCACTTAATATAGACTTAGTTAAGTCTCAGTTCACTAAGATCTAGCCACACCATACACAATGCTAGCCTCAAGGTTCTTATTAGTCTCTCTATAAAAAACAGGTGTTATGGTGGTGCATCCCGCAAATCAACAACCCTCTAGCTCTATCATCTCAGAGTACCAAGTACTCACTCCACGCATTTTGGCGCATGAATCGCTCAACTTTTTCTGATTCATAAACTTGCTAGCCACTTGGCTTGGATGCTCTAGTGACAGAGCTTAGATATCCATGAAAGGACAACCACTTGTATTACAAAAACTTTTGACAACAATTAGTTGGGCCTAATTGATATCATTGACCGATTACTTGAGCAGTGATGTCGCATCATCTGAAACAACAGTAATCAAGTACTCCCTCCATCTCAAAATCAAAGTTCTACTAAATCAACGACACTTATTTTGAAACAAAGGGACTATTACTTTCAGTAGGCACGGTAGGAAAACTTAGTTTAAAGTCCCAACAGCTAAAAGAACTACTAGGAAAGATGAGTCAGCTGGCTGAAGAATGCAATGTTATCCACCTAGTGATTTTTTTTGAAATCGCACTTAGTGACTTCAATTTGTCTAAGCATGCATCTCCTTTGGCAAAAAGAAGAATCATGCATCTCCTTCATAACACACACTCTCTCCTTGTCCCTAACCATGCAGGGATGCTTCTTTAATTCAAAGGATTTTCGACGACGACGACGACGACGACAACAACAACAACAACAACAACAACAACAACAACATGACCTAACTCTTGGTTTTTGCTATCTATAAACATTCTCTTGATCCGGTTAAGATTGATCTCATGCGTAAAATGTTTCAAATGTCAATAAATTAATCATTTACTTGCATGTGATTTTCTAGAAACGCTGACTATAGTGTGCACATATACACAACGCGACTGAACACAGGAATTACAGAGTTTCGCAAATGAAAAAAAAACATCATAGACACCTCATCATTAACAGGGACATTGTCTCCCGCAAAAAATAATAAACAATTTAAATGAGATAAAGAGCATTGATCACGGGATGTAATTGTCTTGGGGCTATAACTGCCCTCCTAACCATCCAAGCAATGGCTGGTTCTGTACCTGTGATGTATAACATATGAAATTCCACTTCCACTTGAAAAAATATTGAGGACTCAAGCTGGCTAGTTCTCCAATGAAATCAACTTACGAAACGATTTTGTACCCCTTTACTACAAGGGTTGTTTTTATATCATGGCAATGAGAGTGAAATTTTGGCATGTTAGTTTTAAAAGCTTTCATCAAATTCTGGATTGAGTTTATGTTTTCTTTAGCTTCCCCTTATAAGTTTTGAGCCAACCAAAACTTTGCCATCCAATTAACATGGCCTCATGTCTCATATATTATCAAGTGGTAGTATATATACTACTTTATCATTCTAAGTATGTTCATATACTATATCTGAGATATTTCAAAGCAAGCTATACGAAAAAATTCCATAGTTTTTTGTATATTTTAAAAATACCTTTATATTCATACGTATAAAATAATATATTAAGAAATAATACATACTACCTAAAAAGTAGGATATATAGTACCCGAATATTCTTATATACTACATACTATACATACATACTCTCGGTTTGGACAGATACTATATACTCCCTCCATTTCTAAATATAAGTCTTTAGGAACGGAGGGAGTACAACATATAAAGCTCACATGAGGGTAACTACCCCTGGGTGGTAGAAAATATTTGTAAAATGGGTGTTTATTTCTAGTTACTTACTTTTGTGTAAACAATAGTTAGCCTTTTAAGTATTTACATACCGGCTATCAATGAGAGCATTCGTTAGTTAGTCATGTTTCCTACCCTATTTTGTGTTGCGGTGATACCAATCAAACATTCACTACTAAGATAGTCGACCGAGAGCTAAAACATATTACCATGAATACTGTCGACCCGAAGATGTGAGACCTGTGAAACCGTGGCAGGAAACCGCTCTTGGTCACCTTCGTAGATATCTTGGTTTCTCAGTCGAAGGATAACCACAACGCAATGGTATATGCCTCTTGCACTTAGCCATTGGTGCAGCTTACACAATTTTAAAAAGGATTGCAAGGTCGGAACTGGATCAGGTTGGCAGGACTTATTAAACATGGCCAAGTGGCCAGGTGACCAAGTGCGCGAAGCCAGCTAAATTTTTCAATGGGGTCATCTTCACATATTGCATGTGAGCAACCTTAAATACACTTTGGTTACCATCAATCTAATACTACCTAGTACAATTTTTCACAAATCTATTGGGGTCATCTGACCCCAATGCCACAATGCTAGCTCCACCCAAGTGCATGCGATGCAAGGCACCCGTCCCGATCGATCTTCACATGGACACCGAGAGAGCTGCATCCCGTGACTCCCAGCTTGCAAGTTGCTAATGTTTTTTTTTGAGAAGTTTATTGCATGTTGCTTAGAACCAACGAGGCCAAACGTGGCATACATGCATAAACGACGAGAGAACCTGCGAGAGTACATGTGTCTCAATACAACTAAAAAGTCCCATTAAAAGAATAAAATACAATCCGGTCCTTGAAGAGCTTTTCTACAAACCAACCAATGCATGCTACCCACCACCGCCACTGAAACAGCCACCAGAAGAAGACATGGGCCTCCGCAATCTCAGAAACTGAGAACGCGCCACCGCTGTAGCCGGCTTTGTGAGTCAATGAAAATCCCCGCCGCGAGCTTATAATGCCGGATTCAGTACACAATGGGCGCGTGGGGGAGGGGAACGGCCAGGTGCTCAACCTATCGCTACTAGGCACTTTTCCAACCATGCGAAATCTCAATAATGCCCTCGGCGGGGCACCAAATTTACAGGCGATGGCATGAGCCTCTCAAAATTGTTTCGATCTACAGTCGATTGTTTTGATCAGACGGACGTGGGCATTCGGGAGGGGGATCCGACAGGCGAAAACACATCAAGAACCCGATCCAACGGCCAAAAACGCCTAAGCTCTGAGGAGACGGGGTTCTCCCAGTATGTATCTTATGGGATGCCAGCCTCAAGGATCTTATTATTCTCTCTCTAAAAATGCAATGTTATCGTGGCTGCAACCTGCAAATGAACATCCCTCTAGCTCTAGCATCTTCTAGTATCAAGTACTCACTCCACACAATTTGGGGGCCTGAATCGCTCAACTTTTCGTGATTCATGAATTTGCTAGCCACTTGGCTTGGATGCTCTACTGACCAATCATAGATCCATGAAAGGACGACCACTTGTATTAAAAAATAGACAACAATTAGTTTGGCCTAATTGAGATATTATTGATTGGTTGCTTTAGCAATGACGTCACGCTGTCAACAATAATCAAGTTGTATTACTTTCAGTACGCACCCTAGCTTAACTTAGTTTAAGGTCTACTGCCGAGGCAGATCAACAACAGCTAAAAGAACTACTAGGAAAGATCAGGCGGCTAGCTAAAGAATGCAATATCATCCACCTAATGACTTTTATTTTTCTAAGTATGTATCTTCTTCATAACACACTTTCTCCTTGTCTGTAATCATGCATGGAATGCTTCTTTAATTTAAAGGATATTCAACAACAACAAAAATAACTGCAAGTCTTGGTTTGTAGTACTTTTTTGTAAACATTCTCATGATCCAGTGAAGATCATAAAATGTGTCAAACATTAATGAAGTAATTCATCTACTTGCATGTGACATTTTTTGTGTGGAAGCGCTTACTATAGTGCTCACACACACAGAATGCGTACTAAACACTCAAGTCAAAGTGTTTCAAGATTGAAAAAGAACCATCATAGACAATTCGCTATTTACAGGGACATTGTCTTCTGATAAAAATAATAAACCGCTTAAATGAGACACAGAGCATCAAAGTGTGATGTGATCGTCTTGGGCCACGACTTCCATCTGAACCATCCAAGCAATGTTTGTTTTTTTACTTGTGATATCTTACATATGAAATCTCAGTTCCACTTGAAAAATAATTGAGGATGCGAGAACTCAAGATGGCTAGTTCTTCAATGAAATGAACTTTGGACACGATTTTGTGACCTTTTACTGCAAGGGTTGTTTTATACCATCCCATTGAGGGCGAAAGTTTGTCATGTCAGTTTTAAAGCTTTGACCGGAGTTTATGTTTTCTTCAGCTTACCCTTTCAATTTATGACCAGCCAAAAGTTTGCATCCAATTAACATGGCTAGGGTTATGCCTGATATGCTTGCAAAACAAACAGGTATGTATGTTAGGTAAAATGGGTATTTATTTGTAGCTACTTCCTTTTTTGTGTCGGTAGCTACATACTTTTGTGTAGTCGATCGCTACCTTTTTAAAGTATTAACAGACTGGCGACCAACGAGAGCATCATCATCACCATGTCAGTAGTTAGCACTATTTCCTATCCTATCCCCTGGCAGCGTCAGATGCAGAGGTCGAGGGTCATCCTCCATTTCAAAAGAAAAATCCCTTGGCAGCGTCACTGCAATGATATGGAAATCAAACATTCTCCTGGAGATAAGAGTGTGAACAGTGTTGACCCGGAGATAAGGGTCCCGTGAAACTGCGGCAGGAAACCGGCATGCTCGTTCTTTTCTTTTCTTTCGGTTTCCCGGCTGGAGCATAAAATCAAAGAGGCAAAATATGAGGCTGCCTCAAAAAATTTGCAGCACCAAATAGAGATAGAGCATCTGCTGGAGCATTGTTTTTGAATCAAATTGCCTGAAAAACAGTTTTTTGGGCACTTGCCCTATTTTGCATCATTCGTTGCAGACGCTCTTACCCTAGCGAAGGCTTTTTTGGCCACTGTTTCTTTATTTCCACCGGTCGAAGAATCCAAGAGAATGTTTATATAGCGGCTGGTTAAACCGCGGGCTGTTCTCGTTTGCACTGGTTGCCACTTGCCAGTCTTGTGGGTGCCGATGGTTTGTGTTCAGCCCAGTGCCGTGAACACCCATAGAACTCAGCTGCCCTTTGAAGTAATAAACCCTGTAACTCAGCCCACAACCTGCTTGTGAGCGCACCGGGATCCCTTTATCCCTTTTCGGTTATATATATAGCACTGCTATTTATAGCATCCCATTCCCAACCCAAGTCATGTATTCCTCATTTGCTACTGTCAGCTTCCTGCCTGCTCTGTGCAGTGTGTTGTGATGTCTCTCAAGTCCATTTTAGGTCACGTCACATACATACCATCTCTGAAGACTGTTCAGATGCAAAGGTTCATTCATGCATCCCTGTGTTTTCCATGTAAGTGTTCATCAGCGCCCCGTCGTTTCCGTATTTTTAACCATGCGTAGGTAATAGTTCATTTTCGGATCAGTTCGCACCGGTTGGGGTAACAAAATCTTGCACAAACCCTTGTCTTCTGAATGTGCATGTATTTCATAACCAAACCCAAGTATTCTTGTGTGCACAGGGAAATTCAATATAAATCCTGATAGACAATCCTTGGAGAGAGACAAATTCAGTGCTACTGGAATGGTCAAATAGTTATAGTGGTACTTCAGAGAAAAGACGAGCTGATAGTGATACTGACCCTTTGCTTGCTTGTTTTGTAGTAATCCTGCAGTTTCTGTGCCATAAAATTAAGCTTGTAAGGGCCTATAGACCAAAATAACAAATAATCATCATCAATAGGTCTGGAGATGATCTTGCCTATGTTTCATGATTTTTTCGAAGGCCATTTGGAGTTGTTTCATCTAAATTTTGGTACGATAACGTTATTGCCGAAGAAGAAGGAGGCGGTCCGGATAGAACAATTTCGACCCATTTGCCTGCTGAATGTGAGTTTCAAAATCTTCACAAAGGTTGGAACCAATAGATTGACACAAATTGCTCACTCAGTGATTCAACCTAGTCAGACAGCTTTCATGCCAGGACGACACATACTCGAAGGAGTAGTTGTCTTACATGAAACTCTTCATGAGATTCACTCGAAGAAACTAGACGAGGTTATCTTAAAAGTGGATTTCGAGAAGCCTTATGATAAAGTAAAATGGCCTTTTCTTCAGCAGGCAATGCGCATGAAGAGTTTTAGTGAAACCTGGAGGCACCAGGTGGATACTCAAGTCCAGAAGGGTAGTGTCGGAATTAAGGTGAACGATGACATTGGTCACTATTTCCAGACGCATAAGGGGCTGAGACAAGGGGATTCCATGTCACCCCTTCTGTTCAATATTGTGGCAGATATATTGGCCGTCATTATTGGCAGGGCCAAGCAACATGGGCATGTATATGGTCTAGTTCCTCATCTGGTTGATGAAGGGGTGTCCATTCTATAATATGCTGATGACTATCCTTTTCATGGAACATGGCATGGCTAAGGCACGTAATATGAAACTTATCTTATGTCTATTCGAACAATTGTTTGGCTTAAAGATCAATTTCCATAAGAGCGAGGTGTTCTGTTTTGGGAAGGCAAAAGACGAGGAACACACTTACAGACAATTGTTTGGATGCGAGTTAGGTGCCTTACCATTCAGTTACTTGGGTATTCCGATTCATCATCGTAAATTATCTAATAAAGAATGGAAAGTAACTGAAGAACGAATCGAAAAAAAACTCAGCTGCTGGAAGGGCAAGTTGATGTCATATGGGGGCCGATTAGTTCTGATCAACTCAGTACTAACTAGCATGCCAATGTTTTTATTCTCGTTCTTCGAAATTCCGAAAGGGGTCCAAAAGCGACTTGATTTCTTTAGATCTCGATTCTTTTGGCAGTCTGATGAGGCCAAGAGAAAATACCGTCTCGCGCGTTGGGATATCCTTTGTCGACCTAAAGACCAAGGGGGTCTCGGTATTGAGAGCTTGGAAATTAAGAATAAATGTCTTATGAGCAAATGGTTGTACAGGTTAGGGACAGAGCCGGAGGGCATGTGGTCTCAAATCCTGCGCAATAAGTATTTGCACTCGAAAACGCTAGCCCAGACTACCATCAGACCAACTGATTCACCGTTCTGGAAGGGACTTATGCGAACGAAGGATCTGTTCTTTCGTAGGGTCAAATTCTTGGTTGACAACGGGATGTCAACGAGATTTTGGGAGGATACATGGTTAGGAGAGACACCCTTGGCCTTACAATATCCTACCCTTTACAATATTGTGCAACGTAAGGAAGATTACGTAGGTATCGTCCTTCAAACTATTCCCTTGAATATCCAGTTCAGACATACGTTAGTAGGTGCGAGATGGACAGCCTGGATGCACTTGGTCCAGAGATTGATTGAAGTTCGACTCTCCGACGTGCCGGATTCTACACAATGGAAGTTAACTAAAAATGGGATATTTACGGTGAAATCCTTTTATACGGATTTGATTAATTCTGGCCCTCTCTCAAGGTCACTTCATATATGAAAGGTTAAGGTTCCTTTGCGGATTAAAATTTTCATGTGGTTTGTCCACAAGCAAGTTATACTCACAAAGGATAACTTAATTAAAAGGCGATGGATAGGCAACTCACGGTGTTGTTTTTGTGCTCAAGATAAGACAATACAACATTTATTCCTTGAATGCCCACTTGCCAAATTACTGTGGAGAACGATTCATATAGCTTTTAATATTAATCCCCCAGTAGATATTGCGTCTTTGTTTGGGACGTGGTTGGCTGGGGTTGAACAGATCACGGCGGTTCGTATTCGGATTGGAATATGTGCGCTGCTATGGGCTATATGGAACTGCAGAAACGATATGATTTTTAACAGACAACACAACTTAACTTTTTTGCAGGTTATCTTCAGAGCTACAGCTTAGATCCGTACGTGATCCTTACTCACTCCTATGGACTCCAGGGAGCCTTTGGTTACTGGGTGCAACCAATGGAAGATGGTGGCTCGGGCTATATTCAACCGGTTCGAATGACGTTCACATAACAGGATAGAGGGCTAGAGAGCTTGTCCTTATTATCCCCGTATCGGTTGTTTTTTAGGCCTTTTCTATGTTTTTGCTCCGTTTATGAGCTGTAAGATCTTTATGATGATACTTCTTGCATTTTTAATAAAAGGGCTGCATGCATCATCATGATGCAGAGGCCGGGGGTATACTTCCATTTCCAAAAAAAATAGGTCTGGAGATTCTGCTATAATAGTCATCATCAATTTCCTGTACCGGTCCTTATATGATAATTGCAAGAACTTGGATGATAATATTACTGATCCGGGTATGCCTTGGATTAAGTTTTTCTAGAGCAGCCTTGAATTAAGTTTTTTTTTCTTTTGGAACACAAACTGCTTTATTCAGATAAGAACAACACAGTTGCAGTTTTACATAGCGGACTTTGCAAGACAGAAAAAAATAAAAACGCCTAACCGACGAGTTGCCGTTGACGAGAACCATCCACACCGAGAAACACAATCAAGTAGGATAGGCAGAGTAATGAAAAGTAATGCTGGACGACAGAAAGAAGGGAACCATGGGCTCTTGTCAGCCCACGGCCTGCTTTTGAGCACCCGCAGGTTTGCTTCGCCTGTATACTATAGAGTATTAGTATCCAAAAAATATAGATTCGTAGTCAGAAACCATTTCCCCGTTCATAGCACTACTACTTATAGCAACCCAACTCAAGTTCTGTAGTCCTCACTTGCTCCTGTCACTTGCCTGCTCTGTCCAATGTGATGTCTGAAGCAGTTTCGGCCGTCACACGCATACGACTGTTCTCTTTTTCTTTTCTTTTTTGCGGAAAATATGATGACTGTTCTCTCCTCCGAGTGCATTTCTTCGGAAGCAGGGGCTGATCCATGCATCTTTCTTTTACATGTAAGTGACCGTTCATCCTCGTATCTTCTTCCTTTTTTTCATCATGTGTATCATTTTCTAAGACCTATGGAGTAACAAAATCTTGCACAAAGTCCTTGCCTTCTCAATGTGCATGTAATTCATCACAAACTCCGGGTATTTTAGTACCGTGAAACTTGACTGAAAAAAAAAAATTCTCTGTGAAGAGGTGCTTGTGGAGAATTCAGAAAATTTGCATTCTTGTAGTGATCCTGCAATTTCTGTGACAAAAAAGCTTGTGACTTTGCCAGGACCTGTAGAACGAAATGAAAAACAGCCAAGAGGGCTGGAGATTCTGCTAGAGATGTTCCTTAGGATGTGCATGTATAATCTCCATTGTCTAGATAGTGGAAGACATGTGCAAGTACCTGTCCTTATCCCCCCACACCCCCTTTTTTAGAAACATCGCTTACAACACGCAACACACTCACACACACACAACACACACAACGCCTAGATGAAGTTACCACGGTCGCATCGCTATTAATGAGGCATCAAAGCGTCAAGCCTGCAGTTTGATATCTAGTGGGTTGGGGGTATCACTGTCCTCCTAACCATCCAACACTGGTTGATTCTCCTTATTTGAATATTTAAACTCAGAGAATTCTTCTTTAATAACATGTATATGTGGCATGTCCAATCTACTTATGAAGAATCATAAACCCTAAAACAGGGGTATCATACCGCAAATCATTCGCTCACCGGAATCAGCAAGGGTAGTAGTGTTCTGAAGGGAAGCATTTGTTAAACATATATATGTACAGGTTTGGCGTGTCCCTTTGTAACACGCCTTGAGGCTCACGGCTTGGTAGTTAGGAGATTTATTCTGTTTGTGTTTATCTCTCTTATCTCCTAAATCCCTCCTGTAATATCGCTTGATGGTTAGCCTCGACGCTGCCATCTCCTGTACCGATCCCCTCAATCAATATATAAACCACGGGTCTCCATGTATGGAGATTGAGACGCTTACCCATAGGTTTCTACATGGTATACAGAGCTAGTCCTTTCCATCACATCTAGCGCCATCAACCTTCACCCACCATGTCGTCTTCCACCTCTGCCATCTCCTCTGGCCTCAACAACAATACATCTGAACCTCTTACCCGCACCAACTATATCCTATGGCGCGCCCAAGCCAGATCACAGATCATGGGCGCCGGCCTATACGGTTACCTCGATCAAACCATCGAAGAATCTTCCAAAACAATCACCACCAAGACCACCGATGGCAAGGACCAGGTTGTTGTGAACCCTGACTATGCCCCTGGTTAATCCAGGACCAACAGATCATAGCATATCTTCTCAGGAATCTTTCCAAAGAGGTTCTCGTCCAGGTCGCGTCGCTTGAGCGATCACATGCGATCTGGAGCGCCCTAGGGAACATGTTCTCTGCTGTCTCCCTCTCTCGCACCAACAACATCCGAGCCGCTCTCACCAACGCACAGAAGGCGTTTCAATCCGCCTCAGCGTACTTCGGCCACATGCGCTCGCTCTCTGATGAACTCGCGGCGGCGGGCAAACCCATCAGAGAGCCAGAGCTCATCTCCTTCATCAATGCGGGCCTCGACATGGAATATCAGCCGATCGTCTCTGCGCTGGACGTCCGCACCGAGCCAATCACCATTGACATCCTCTTCTCCATGGTGGCGAACTTCGACCAGCGGGTCGAGATGTTCCACGGCAACGGCGGCGCCTTCAAGTCATCGGCAAACATTGCTTCTCGCAGCCGAGGCAACAAGGGCAACTACCGCAACCAGAAGGGCAACAGCGGTGGCTCCCGTGGCGGCGGTGGCTACGGTGGCGACGGGGGCTACGGTGGCACCAGCCACGGCAATGGAGGCGGCGGCTACAACAGTGGTGGCGGCTACCACCAGAACAACAACCAAGGCGGCGGCTGGGGCTATCATGGTGGTGGTGGCGGCTACCATCACCAGGGCCCCCCAAATGGCAACAACAACACTCGGCGCCCCCCCCCCCCAGCAACAACAACAGGGGGCGCAACTTCCAAGGCTATGAGGACTACGAGGGTAAATGTCAAATTTGCAAGAAAACAAATCACATAGCTAAGGACTGTAATTGGCGTTATGCCGAGGATGGTGCCCAAAAGAAAAAAATTGCAGCTGCAGCCAACACGTCATATGGTGTCGATACCAACTGGTACATGGACACATGTGCCACCAATCACATCACTGGCGAACTGGAGAAGCTGACGATGCACGAGCAATATCGTGGCCAAGATCAAGTCTACACCGCAGCAAACGGTGCAGGTATGGAGATTAGTCATATTGGTCAAGCAGTTATCAAAACCCCACATAAAAACCTTGAGATCAATGAAATCTTACATGTCCCTAATGCGTCCAAAACCTTGTTATCTGTTCATCGCATTGCCCTTGACAATAATGTTTTTCTAGAATTTCACCTGTTCTTCTTTTTGATCAAGGATCAGGTCACGAAGAGGGTTTTTCATAGGGGCGTCTGTGTGCAAGGGCTCTATGCATTGCTTCCCAAGTATTGCCAGTTCAATAAACAAGTCTATGGTGCCATCAAGCTCTCTGCTGAAAGGTGGCACAGTCGCTTAGGTCACCCATCTTTTTCTACTGTTCATCAAATTCTTAGTAGAAATAAACTCCCAGTTGTTGGTGAGAGAAAATCAGAAACTATTTGTGATTCATGTCAGAAGGCAAAAAGGCATCAATTGCCATATCCTGTTTCCACTAGTATGTCAACCAAGCCCTTGCAACTTATTTTTTCTGATGTTTGGGGTCCAGCACCCACTTCTGTTGGTAGGCACACTTACTATGTGAGCTTTGTCGACGATTATAGCAAGTATACTTGGATCTATCTCTTAAAGAAACGATCCGACGTGTTCCAAGTGTTTCATAACTTTCAAGCTCTCGTGGAGCGTAAATTCGATAGTAAAATCATAGCCATGCAGTCGGACTGGGATGGTGAGTATGAAAAATTAAACTCTTTCTTGCAAAAGATTGGTATCTCTCACCATATTTCATGTCCACATGCTCATCAGCAGAACGGGTCTGCTGAGCGTAAGCACCGTCACATCGTTGAAGTAGGCCTCGCCCTCCTAGCTTCAGCTTCCATGCCACTCAAGTTTTGGGATGAAGTGTTTCTCACTGCCGTACATCTCATTAACATGTGGCCAAGTCGTGTTATTTCCAATGAAACTCCTACTGAACGCCTCTTGCATGTTACACCAGATTACACCACTCTTCGTGTCTTTGGTTGTGCCTGTTGGCCCAACCTTCGTCCCTATAATACTCGTAAGCTTATGTTTCGATCCAAAGAGTGCGTCTTTCTTGGGTATAGTGCTCAACACAAGGGTGTTAAATGCCTTGATGTTGCAACCGGCCGTGTCTACATTTCTCGCGATGTCGTATTTGATGAAACGAAGTTTCCATTTGCCAATCTTCATCCCAATGCCGGTGCTCTTCTTAAGAAAGAAATCCTTCTCCTTCCATCCAGCCTTCGTGTGGGTAATGATAATTGTGATGACCATGTATTGACTAATACTCCTAATCCTTTGCCTGAGTTTGATACAGAAAAAAACTGCAGTTCCAATGGTGCAGAAATCAGCCAAAACGGTGCTCCAGATGATGCAGCAGCGAACGCAGGAAATCTGGTGCAATCTCCTTCGGGATCCGTGCGCCCACCTGCGTCAGACTTGACAGCATCCGCCTCGGGATCCTCCCCATGCCAGGCGGATCGCCTCGTCCCTCCGCACCAACCCGACCTCGCCACGTCGTCATGCGCTGTAGCATCGGACCCCGTGGGCTCGGCGCACCAATCAGCGACCCGGGCTCTGTCGCCTGCGCGCTATGCGCCCACCTCACGGGTCTTCACCAGGCGGGCCCCGCGCTCCACCACGGTCGCGCCAGGCGGGCTCGACGCGCGCCCCGAACCGGATGAAGCTGGCTCGCCCGGATCCTCTGTGGCGGTTCCCTTCACTTCTGCGCCTGCGCTCACCACAGACGATCCCGGCAGCCCTGACGCGCCTGCCGCCTCAGGATCGGCTGGATCTGCTGGCGCGATCCCTGCCACTCCTGATGGATCTTCTATGCCTGATCCTGAGCCATCCGCCGTGCCTCGCACCCGCCTTCATACAGGCACACTTGCACCTGTTAATTATAAAACCAAATGTGGTTTAATTGCTTCTGATGTTGTTATAGGGGAACCACGCACTGTTTCTGAGGCTCTTGCTGATCCAAAGTGGAAACTTGCCATGCGTGAGGAGTTTGGAGCACTTCAGAAAAATCGTACTTGGCATCTGGTTCCTTTCCGTCCAGGTACAAATCTAATTGATTGTAAGTGGGTTTTTCGCATCAAGCGATGGTCAGATGGTTCCATAGATCGCTACAAAGCTCGTCTCGTTGCCAAAGGATTCAAGCAAAGGTACGACCTTGACTATGAGGACACATTTAGTCCAGTTGTTAAAGCCGTCACTATTCGTCTTGTTTTATCCATAGCTGTCTCTCGAGGTTGGTGCCTTCGTCAGCTAGATCTACAGAACGCATTCCTGCATGGTGTTCTAGAAGAGGAAGTTTACATGAAGCAACCTCCTGGGTTTGTTGATCCTGATAAACCATTTCATATCTGTAAACTGGATAAATCGCTCTATGGACTGAAGCAAGCTTCAAGGGCATGGTATTCTCGTCTCAGCTCCAAACTGCACACCCTTGGATTTGTTCTCTCCAAGTCTGACACTTCATTATTTATTTACAACAAATCCAACACTGTTATCTTCGTGCTTATTTATGTTGATGACATCATTGTCACTAGTTCATCTAATAAGGCAGTAACAGCTCTCCTGAAAGACTTGCAGTCAGATTTTGCTCTCAAAGATCTCAGCGACCTGCACTTCTTCCTTGGCATTGAGGTCAGGAGGAATCAGGAAGGTGGCCTTCATCTTTCTCAAGAAAAGTATGCCACTGATCTTCTGAGCAAGGCAGGGTTGCAGGGCTGTAAACCATCACCAACACCACTCTCCAGTTCAGAACAGTTGTCTCTTGCAGAGGGTGTTCCTTTGAGTCCAGAGGATGGCACCAAATACATGAGTTTGGTAGGAGCACTTCAGTACTTGACACTCACCAGGCCTGACATTTCTTTTAAAGTGAATAAAGTATGTCAATTCCTTCATGCACCTACTTCTACTCATTGGACTGCAGCCAAACGTATACTCAGATATGTGAAGAACACATTGACTGTTGGGTTAACCTTCACCAAGTCAAACTCCACTCTGGTTAGTGCTTTCTCTGACTCTGATTGGGCAGGCTATCTGGATGACAGGAGGTCTACAGGTGGATTTGCAGTCTTCTTTGGGCCCAACTTAATTTCTTGGTGTGCAAAGAAACAGGCCACTGTATCAAGGTCAAGTACTGAGGCAGAATATAAAGCACTGGCAAATGCTACAGCTGAAATAATATGGGTTAAAGCTCTGCTTAGAGAACTTGGCATATGTTATACACAAACTCCATGTCTCTGGTGTGATAATATTGGTGCAACATATCTTTCTGCTAACCCTGTCTTTCATGCAAGAACCAAACATATTGAGATTGACTATCATTTTGTAAGAGAGAGGGTTGCTAGCAAGGAATTGGAAATTCGGTTCATTCCCTCAAAGGATCAAGTTGCGGATGGTTTCACAAAAGCTTTGCCCACAAGATCATTTGAAGAATTTAAGCGTAATCTAAACTTGAGAAGTTCAGATTAAGGGAGGATGTTAAACATATATATGTACAGGTTTGGCGTGTCCCTTTGTAACACGCCTTGAGGCTCACGGCTTGGTAGTTAGGAGATTTATTCTGTCTGTGTTTATCTCTCTTATCTCCTAAATCCCTCCTATAATATCGCTTGATGGTTAGCCTCGACGCTGCCATCTCCTGTACCGATCCCCTCAATCAATATATAAACCGCGGGTCTCCATGTATGGAGATTGAGACGCTTACCCATAGGTTTCTACAGCATTATGTACCATGTATGGGGTCTGAATTGTGTTGGCAATGAACTCAACTTGCAGGTAAAACAATGCCAAAGTATGAAGACCGTGGCAACTTGGATGGTATTTAACTTTTTCTTTCCTGCGAGGGACAACTTGCATATATTTGCATTAGCGTGTCCTTCCACCTATGACTCTCCTTGCTTTAGAATCCTGCAAATTAAGTGAAATTGGATTGCCCATATCGCGACAAGAATTATAATAGCTAGATGTGCAAATTGCAGCCTAAAATAAAGAGTAGGAGTACAATTCAGCAGGTCATGAAAACCACCGGTAGCCTTTAGGCTCCCACCGGATTGCGAGGCGGTTTTCGCATCAGTTGGATAACTACTCCGGGAAAATCATGGCTTGAGGATACTAAATTGTTTGCAAATTATGGCACGGCATGCGTTTTCTGAACTTACATGTGTGATACTTGGCGCATCCCCATAAACGATTTAATTTTTCTGTGACATTTAGGCATACTAGCATGAGGTCCCTGCATTGCTCCGGCTAAAATTAAATAAACATATTACCTGTAGTTCCTCTTTATCTTTGCATAAAGAAATATCATTCTGTCATTTGTGCTAGATCGAATCATTTATGATATAGTTTGTGGCAGACCAAACCATACATACCCAGTATTATTCCTATCTTATGCGAGATCCGACGGGTGTTAGGACCACATCCACATATTGACATCTTTGTACTCCCTCTATCCGAAAAAGTTTGTCCTTCAAATAGATGTATCTAGCATCAAGTTAGTGGTAGATACATCTATTTAAGGGACAAGTTTGGGACAATTTTTTTCGGACGGAGGGAGTAGTAGCTAAGGATCAATTGCACAATGCAGTGATCACATCTACAATTGTACAGTTTAACTGAATTCAGCGAATTGCCATCTTAATGCATAATCCAACTCAAAATGACAGGATAAGTAGGTGACGCATAGTCGCATACACACAAGATAAGAAGTGAAGAATATCTCTGCTGATGATGAACCTTTTGGTTTCAAAGGCGAAGGGGTGGCGGTTAGTTCTGTAGATTCCAGAGATATTTGTCTTAAATTGCGGGTGAGCCCCTACAAGAAAAAATCAGAGTCCAAAGACGAACGGACCACCACCACAGATTGACATCTTTTATGTAAAGATCCACTACACAGTGTAGCGAATACATCCATAATTGTATAACTTAAGTGCCTCTTTGATCCGCAGGATTTGTGGGGACAAAAACACAGGAATGAAGTGATATGTCATCTTTAGTACCGCATGATTAATGTGGGCATTTGACTGTGCGCAGAAAAAACGTATGATTCTTCGCATGAGGTTGGAGTGGATGGAAATTTTCCTATGAAAGCCAATACAAATGAATCCAATGAAAAAATTCCTATGGATTTTAATCATACTAATCACTGCCGAAATTCCTTAAGAATCCTTTGAAACAAAGAGCCTTTAATTGAATTAATAAATTTACAATCCAACTCAACATGACATGATGTGCGCGGGTGACACACGATAACCAGGTTTACAAACGTATTTGGCATTGACAACCGCAAGCACAAGCACAAGCACAATCATAGAAGGCACTGCCGACACGATCAATTCGTAAGACTATTCACCAACAGTAGGAAAGACTAGCACAAATGATGGCAGAGTACAATACAGTTTGATACAGGCGGCCAGCAGTACATCCGCACATACAGTCCGACGAATCTGCATTCATCAAGGAAGCAATCATGCAGTAGCCATGCATCGGCTGCGGCTAATTTTTTTAAAATAATACACTTTTTTTTATAAATTTTCAGAAATATTACGCTGAATACAAATTTTTTAAAAATAATACACCGTCGGTCCTCTGCTGGCCGACTGGGCCTAATCGGCCAACAGCAAGCCGATTAGTAGCCTTTCAGCCTAGGGATGACCGACAGGCCTCTCGATCGCAGGCAGGGGGCCCAGTCGGCTTATGGGAAGCTAACTGGGACTAATCGGCCTCCCGTAAGCCGATAAGTGCATGGCCAATGCAATCGTACGTGGGTTCAAGTCATGCGCTGGTTAGCGTGGCTTGTGAGGCTAGCTAGTCGGCAATACCGATTCCATAATACATACGGTTTAGACGTGACACCATTAGTCGGCAATACCGATTAATCAACTAGCTAGCGTCAAGATCGATACAGCAGGCTTCGATAGCTAGCTTGTTACGTCAAGATCGATACAGCAGGCTTTGGTAGCTAGCTTGTTACGTAGTGCGTGTTGTCTCCTGGAAGAATCGATCAAGCGTGCCTTGTGTATTCGCACATCTTGCCAGAAAGCAATCCGCAGGTCGTAGTACTTAGCCAGTGTACGTATGCATTCGGTCGACCGACGAAAAGTAATCACGAGGAGCGATCGGGACCTAGTCAACAACGACATCAGGCCACGCATGGATAGCCGCGCTCCTTGATCCCGGTCGCCGCATGCACCATATGGTATTGCCAGTTTTTTTTATTGTTTGCCAGCTAGCTAGCCTCACAAGCCACACTAACCAGCGCGGGACTCGAACCCACGTACGATTGCATTGGCCATGCACCTATCGGCTTACGGAAGGCCGATTAGTCCCAATCAGCTTCCCATAGGCCGACTGGCTCCCCTGCCTGCGGTCGAGAGGCCTGTCGGCCACCCCTAAGCCGAAAGGCTACTAATCGGCCTGTTGTTGGCCGATTAGGCCCAGTCGGCCTGCTGTGGGCTGATTAGGCTCAGTCGGCCAGCAGAGGACCGACGGTGTATTATTTTTAAAAAATTTGTATTCAGCGTAATATTTTTGAAAATTCATAAAAAAGTGTATTATTTAAAAAAAAATAGCTCGGCTGCGCCCTTCCTTCGTTCTTGGCCAAGAAACAGAATCTGGTCTCAGCAAGGTTCTGTGCACCATGGAACAAGATGCCAGATGGAGATTCTTACAACCGATCGGGCGCATCGCACGGACACGTCAAAAAATGGCGCTGTCCATGGGGAACTCCTCGAAGCTCCAGAGGCTGACGCCCTCCATGCCAGTGTCCACGCCGAGGGCATCCTGGATGACGGCGTCCCCGGCGAAGAGGCTGTCGATGGATTCGTAGGTGTCCGAGCAGGGGAGCTGGAACAGCGTGAACGGATCGAACCCAAGCTCGTCGGCGAACACCAGCATGGCGCAGCCGCCGCTCCGATCCGACGAATCCTCATCGACCATCGGCTTCTTCGCGCCAGTGACAGGCGGCAGCGCGGCGACGGCGGCGGTCAGGTCGACGAACGCGTCCGCATCAAAAAACTCCATCAGCTCAGGTTTGATCATCATAGCGTCCTGCTCCGCCTGTACTACGTGTGCGTGTGCAGCTGCGGTGGCAGAGTACGCCGTCGTCCGCACAGGCGGGCACTGCGGTTTCTGCGCAGTTCTCCGGCTGGCGCGGCGCGAGCGCGCCCCGGCCCTCGCCGCGTCGGGGAAGTTGACCTTGGCCTTGATGCCACGGAGGCGGCGGGCGGCGACGTCGTAGGCCCGGGCGGCGTCATCGGCCGTGTCGAACGTTCCGAGCCAGACGCGGGTGCCCTTGTGCGGGTCGCGGATCTCCGCCGCCCACTTGCCCCACGGCCGCTGCCGGATGCCGTGGAGGCGGCGGACGCTCTTCTTCCTGCTGGCCGCCTGCGCCGCGCGGCCATCATAGTAGGCTGCAAAGGAATCTAGGTAAGCAGCGTAACGATTGCAGCCATGAACCCCGTATACTCGCTGAAACCACGAGGGTTGCCCTACCCGTGGAGAAGGCGGGCTTGGATGCAAAAACGGCATGGTCGTCGCCGTCGTCCTCCGCCTGCAGGTCGACGTCGTCCTCGAAGTCCTCGAAGGCGGCCTCGAAGTCGTCGACATCGGGGGTGCTGCTGTGGTGCCTCTTGCTCATGCCGCCATTCTTGGGCGCGACCCCGCCGGCGGCCACCTGCTTCGGGGCACGGCCCGCCGACGGCGGGATCAGCTGCGCTAGGATGGCGCCGCCGCACATCGTTCTCTCTTTGCTTTTTCCGTTGGGTTTTTCTTTCACGTGCTGTGTTGGTGGCCAGGTCGCCTACTTATAAGGCTGGTCATAATGGGGAGGAACTTAGAGTAACATCACATACTTCAATACAACTTTACTTATGTGTTACATATTTAATGAAGAGAGAGGTGCTTGTGGTAACTAGCTAAGTTACCGAAACATCACACACTTTAAAAAATAATGTATCTATAACCTAATAAATACATTGTTGCATGACACTATATAGATGTTCCTATCCATTATGAAGATAGTAATATAGTCTAAAGAAATATGTAAGTTACTAGCTTATATTGTTGCCCATTGTGACCAGCCTAACCGAGCTAGCCGACGATCGCGTCGTGTGGTTGGCACAGAACAGGTACATCGGACCACGTCCTCGACAGCTTACGTGGCGTGGCAGCAACACAGTGGCAGGGCAGATCTACGTGGCAACTGTCAAGGAACCACAGGGCAAGCACTTTTTCTTGCCGGATTCTATACACAATGCCAGCCTCAAGAATCTTTTTTTTTTTGCAGCAAGCCAGCCTCAAGAATCTAATTATTCTCTCTCTAAAAAAAGTAATGTTATCGTGGCTGCAACCTGCAAATGAACATCCCTCTGGCTCTAGCATCGCCTTGTCTGGAAAATATCCCTCGGAACCTGGGTGTAGATTAACCTGATATGAAAAAAATAGCAAATGAGGGAAAAAGATCAAATCATTCTGAAACTTTTTCAGAACAAACTTGACCTCCTAAAGTATGAATTTTGATTTTGCTAACCACATGTCCCATGCGGTAACCTCCTAAAGTACTCGCATAAAAAGTTCCACGAATGAAGAACTCCCATTGACTTCAAGGAAAAGAACTCCCACATGATCGCGTTATGGTACTGATTTTGGTTTTCGTCGCCCACAATACATGGAAGTCATTGATCCGCAAAAAATGTATACCAGTGTAACACTTGATCATGCTTGTTTCTAAACATTTCATTAAGGAATTTTTTACCTTTTTTACAATTATTGTTTCTTTTTAACTTGGGTTCATCTACACCTAAAGGTTCCAAACGTCTACCTCCCTCATAGTGCCATGTACTCACTCCATGCAATTTGGGGCATGAATTGTTTAACTTTTCGAGATTCATGAACTTGCTGGCCACTTGGCTTGGATGCTCTAGTGAGGGCATCTCTAACGCGGTCCCTCAAAGTGTCGGTAAAAGTCAAGACTACAAAGTCTAGACACGTTTTGCCACCCAACATTGTCCCCTAAATGTCCATGGACCAGTCCACATGTCCATTTTTCTCCAAACCGGAAGCAAATTTGCGGGAGCTTTGTGGGAGTCCGGACACCCATGTGGAGATCCGGCTTGACCCACCGTAGTTGGACTACATGTCCCCACAGCCCATGTGCTTTGTTCTATCTAGGTCTGTCTAGCACACCCCTATTGTTTGGATTTGATGTCTATTTGAGGGATAGATTGGCTAGTTGGCTCCTCTATCATATCCGCGAAACGCGTCCGAACACGATCCACGGACAAATATCGTGTCCATTTTAAGGGTCTGCACTGAAGATGCCCTGACCGAGCATAGATCCAGCGAAAGGCTAACCACTTGTATTACAAAAACTTTCAGCAAAAAATAGGTGGGCCTAATTGATATCACTGATTGATTACTTGAGCAATGACGTCACACCATCTGAAACATCAATAATCAAGTATTACTTTCAATGGGCACCCTAGATAAACTTAGTTCAAGGACATCGGGGTAGATGAACAACAACTAAAAGAACTACTGGAAAAGATTAACCGGTTGGCTAAAGAATGCAATGATATCCACCTAGTGACTTTAATATGTCTAAGCATGCTTCTCGTTCACAACACACTTTTTCCGCCTCTCTAATCATGGATGGGGTGCTTAACAACAACGACAATATCATAACTCTTGGTTTTTACTATCTGTAAATATTCTCTTGATCTAGTGAAGATTGACCTCGTCCGTAAAATGTGTCAAACATTAATCAACTAACTCATTCATTTGCATGTGACTTTTTTTTAGAGATGATGACTTTAGCATGCACATACACGCATAACAGGGACATCGTCTCACATTGAAAAATAAACCGCATCAAACATAAGGTGTGATCGGCTTGGGTTCCAACCTCCCTCCTAACCATTCAAAGGATGGTATGTTCTATGCTTGAGGTATCTAACATATGAAATCCCACTTCCACTTGAAATTTAATCGAGGATGTGAGAAGTCAAGCTACATAGTTCTCTAACGAAATCAACTTAGGACGCGATTTTGTGCCCTTTTACTGCAAGGTTCGTTTTATATCATGCCATTATGGGTGAAAGTTCATCATGGCAGTTTTAAAGCTTTCACCAAAGTATATGTTTTCTTAAGCTTTCCCTTTTAAAAAAATTAGCCATCCAATTAACATGGCTAGGGTTTTGCCAGATATGTTTGCAAAACTGACATATATGTATGTTAGTAAAATGGGTGTTTATTTGTAGCTAGTTACTTTTGTGTAAACGATAGTTAATTTTTTTAAGTATTTACATTACATATTTGGTGATCAACGAGAGCATCATCAGCATGTCATTAGTTAGCACAGTTTTGTACTTTATTCCATGGCAGCGTCACTACTGCGATAGCAATCAAACATTCACTCCCAGAATATTTGATCGAGGGCTAAAACATACTACTGTGAACAATGTCGACTAGGAGATAAAGAGCCCCGTGAAACCGCCGCAATGAACAGTGTCGACTCGAAGATAAGAGCCCCATGAAACCACGGCAGGAAACCGCTCTCGGTCATCGGCGTGGATATCTCGGTTCCCGGGACGGAGGATAACCACAACCCAGTCCAACAGTATATCCGTATATGCCTCTCTTACACTTAGCCATTTGTGCAACTTGCATAATTTTTTTTCTGAAAAGAAGGATTGCAAGGTTGGAACCGGAGCAGGTTGGCAGGATTAAAATTTTCTTTTTCTTGAGAAAGACGGGAGTAATTAAACATGGCCAAGTGGCCAAGTTACAAGTGCATGCGATGCGAGGCACCCGTCCCGACCGGTCTTCAGACGGGGGAGCTGCGTCCCGTGACTCCTGGATTGCAAGTTGCGAGGGTCTCTTTTGCTAGTTGCAAGGATTGTTTGGTACGTGGAAAATGACCTGCAGGGTGCATGCATGTACCTGTGTTGAATGTTGACAGGTAGCTAGCTATCTGCTGGCCAGGAATCGGCAGCATAACGGGCGTGTGGCCAACACGCTCCGTGCTCACCCGCAAAAATAAAATAAAATTAATCAAGCACTCTGTGCTGGTACAGAACAACTCCTTGTTTTTTAGTTGGAAATTGTTTCATTTTTATTCAAATCACTGCGGACAACGAAGCTACCACAGAATCAATACACTCCGGTGGCACTTGGAACTAAGTCTTACAAAGTTTCTTGATGCAACCTTCTCTAGCTAAATTGTGTGTTGCGCCATTCGCAGAGAGCACACACGTAACCCACCTTAAACTCGTCAAGAGTGAAGTAGAGTTTTGATCTCCTGAACCACATGCCGGTATGCCTACTGATCCTTATTGTGATCAGTTGATTCGCGCATCACCGTCCGAGCAGGTATCTCAAGATATGTCTCCTCACATTGATCTCCATGGCCGGCTTGATAGCAGGTCAACAGGTGAGCAGTTCCGCAAGCTCCGGATTGGCAACCAAAGAGAAAAAATGGCAATTCTCTTTGTGGTCCGTGAGAACTGTGCCTCCGCCACCAAAATCCAACGTTTTAGGCATGGCTCCATCACAATTTGCTTTCACCCAGCCAAGAGGAGGCCGCTCCCAACGCTGTGTTGAAGAGCTCGGCAGCGCACCCGCCGGTTGTTTCTTGATGCTTTTTCACTCAGTCACCCTCATTATTCTCTCTCCAATACTCCTCTGGTCCTTTTTATTTTACTTGGAAATTGTTTCATTTCACATACTCCCAGCGATCCACAATTCATAGAGCCCCTTGAGCACCACAGTTCTCTCATCGGCGTGCGCCTATGTGAACCACTGGAGCAACCACCCTCGAATGATGCAATGCGGATCCACGTCCGCATGAAGCTCCACCAGCGGTGTAGAAACATTCTACTTTAACTCCTTTCAAAATACGTACTCCCTTCGTCCCATAATATAAGAGTGTTTTTAGTTGAAAATGTGAATAGCCCCAAACGTGTGCATAATCAAGTCTTCCCGTCCATATGCTGAAAAAACACTCCCTATTTAATCATTGTGTGCAGCAGTTCTGATCCTACAACTATCCCTTACGGATCGGCTTAGCTGTGAAACACCACCATTGTGGCAATCACGTACAGACTTACAAGATCCATTATTTTTTTGGATCCCAATACCGGCTGACCAACGCCATGGGCGCGGGGGGGGGGGGGATTCACTCGAAAACCACCCAGCGTGAACCCCACGTCAGCCAGACCCTCTATTAGGCCTCTCGGCCCAACACCTTTCAGTTTTACATAGACAAAAAAATTAAAGAGTAAAAAAAGGTTTGGCATGATGTAGATAAAATATACAGTATTAAAAATTTGTCTATATATTGAGTTATTTTTGCCCGTTTTTAGGATCTAGGTTTTTTTTAATCTTCTTAAAAACACAAACAAAAATTGCCATGATATGTAGCAGAGAAATGACGATTGCTAAAGTAAAAAAAATAGTCGCATGGCAAAATTGAAGGTGCTACCTACAATTTAAATTGAAAATGCCAAAGTATAAAATTTTAAATTGCCGTTCTACATATAACAAAAATTTCATGGTCTAACTGATAAAATCACCATGGTCTAATTAATAAAACTGCTATGGTCTAACTGGAAAATTTTACATGATCAAATTGAAAAAAATTGTCACCGTCTAATGAAAAAATTGCCATGGTGTAAATAGTAAAATTGCCATGCTACCAACACAAACTACCATCGACTAAATAATAAAATTAACATGATATCTACAAAACAACTACCATGGTGTATTTAATAAAACCTCGTCATGGGCTTATTAAAAAAATGCCCTGGTCCAAGTAAATGAAATTTTCATGCTACCTATAATAAAATTGCACACGGCAAGTTTGCAAAAAAAACTCGTCTAAAAATTATGTCAAAATTAAAAAAAAAGTGTTCCCTAAAAGAAGCAACTTTTGGAACTTGCAAGTACACATGGCAAAATTTAGGGAGTTTTGCTCTTTCAATGGCAGATTTTTTGGGGATTTTGGATTTTTCTTTGTCCTAATTTTTTGAAATGAAAAATCAAATTCAGGTCATTTTAGCTTCAAAGTATATATAGAAAGTGTTACCACATGTTTTCACAAAACCGCTTCTAGTCCAAAGTGGTAAGCGCCTGTCATTCCTTCAGGAGGCCGGGAGTTCTAGCACCCTGCCCCGGCGCACCTCTGATATATTTTGTGTGGAAGGAAAAAAAGGGGGGCATTCGCCAGGAAGCTAGTTAGAGCAATTAATTCGGAAAACCTTACGTGGCACCAGTCTTGCACTGTGATTTGTGCTAGGAGATTGAATGGTAACTGATGCGTTCGCTGCGAATGACTAGAAATCCAATGTTTGCCGGATAGCATTTTTGTCCTTTTTAGCAGGTTGAATGTTATCCATCTCCATTAATTAGTTTCCAATTAACCACTGATGACATGACAAACTTCAATACATCTAAAGCCAACCGCACTAAAACAGATCGGTACAAACGGGCCCAAGCTCAGTCTCTCCAACGACACAATGAGGGTAACAAAAAACATGTCAGCCACACCCACACAAACTAATACGAGGACCAATTTGTTGCAATTTTTTCTTGGCTTCTGCTTCATAACAGTATTTGGAACATTGGTCATCTTTAGTGTGGGCGCTGGCTGATTAATGTGGTTTGCCTCTTCTGCTCACACGCCCCGGAATCTGTCCAACACATATCTCTTTCCCGTCGGTTGGTATTCTTTGCGTGTGTGATCTACTACTAAAGCATGAATTGGTTGTGTCATGTGTCCAGCCTCATCTTTGGATCGCAATACCTTTGGTTCATGACCGGTGGACCTGGATGATCAGCAACCTAGTACTCGATCGTATGGCCATGGCCTCCATTCTTATGCTCATTACTTCAGAACGTCGGAAGGAGCTAGGACTTTAAAAAGCAAATGTATGTCATGGACTGGCCTCATCTTGGCAACCATTTATACATCGAGTATTTTGTTTATGCCCTTATCTTTTGGGGGTAGGCTGAGGCCAAAAACCTTTGGTTCTTGCATCTTAAAACTCTCCTTGCTTAATTAATCAGAAGGCAAACATTTTTCCTTCGCTAAAAAAACATGGAAACTCGCTCTGCAGAACTAGATGTCCTTCTACCACCATGGGAGAGAAAAAGTCGTGAGTCTTGTGAGAGGAGCACACCTAACACAATCCCATCGAGGTGAAAAAGTATCCACTCCACAAGACCTCGTGTCAATTATGACACACGACTGATCAACATCGAGGAAAACCTCATCGCCGCACAACAGGTGAACACCCTCATTGCTACCCAAGTTCTAGGGCGGGCTGCTCCACTGCACCCTATGCAGTCCACTGACACTACCTTTGAGACCTCAATCAGAACATACCACCACTCACTCTTGAGCTACAATGGTGCACAACCTCGAGCAATATAATTAAAACTATATTGTAGTGAAGAAGTTGAAGGGTTGGTTCTTTCGGGGCTTATGGGTGGCTGGATACAAGTAACTCATGCATAGTCAAAAAGGTTATACCATGATTCGAGTTATTTAAAAGAGCAACTAGAAAGTATTTTCAAGGGTATCTAGTGTACTAGATGAGTGATTATTATTTTTAATGTTAAGGAAAAGCCTGTTTTGTTTTTTACAACATTGAAATAGCATACATCTACCATGTTTTAAATTTTTTACTTCAACATGATATGCATAGCGAGATGATTCAAATCGATTGATAGATGGCATGATATGTACTATATCGGAAAATTATCTGAATCATACTGACATGACTATTCAATGCATATTTGAAATATATGATATTCACCGAGTTTGTCGTCTGATAGACACCTCTAATTATTTTTCTAGATGTCAGTTGAATCATGTACATGCTGCCATGTGGGTGAGACGGGGACACCGCATCGGCTGCGGTGTCACCAGCGAGCCGAGCCAAAATAAGGCCGGAGATGGGGACATCGTAACTCCCCATATGGTTGTCGGCAGAGGAGGGTAAGGAGGTTGACGGGTTTCAGTGCAAAGGGTTCACCAGAGCCGGAGAAGAGGACATGGGTTAGAGGGGTGACTAGGGGCAAGGGCGAATCAGCAAAAGGCGATGCACGACCGCGTGATGCCAGTCACAAGTGGCGGTGATTGGTGCTTCGCTCGGCGTCAGAGAGGTTTCGTCGGAGGCGAGAGGAGGAAGACGAATGTGAAGAAGAAGAAAAAGTGCGGAGCTGCTCGGATGGAGAAGAGAAAAGCGACTTAAACAGATTATTTTTCTTTCATCAGCCTATGAATTTAATTTCGATTTAAAATTTTGTGGAATGAATGTATAGTTTTTTTTGAGGGAATGAATGTATAATGATCTGTACTATGTTGATGTCAAGATTTTTTTTCAGCATTTCTAGATGCACATTTTGACTAGCTATGCACTAGCACGCCTCATGTATCTAGTGAATCATCCGAAATGTCCAAGATAAAACATCACATGGAATGGTGGAAACTAAGGGAAATGAACTTAGTGTGAAAATAAATATGCACTATTTAGTTTACGTATCAAGAGCAGACATTGTTGATATAAAAGTAGGAAGAAATGCACACAAGGAGTATCAAGTGCATACAAGGGATGCCATAATCACAAACGGGCATGTTCGTCTGCTATTTGCACGGAAACGGTTTTATTAGGATCTCAGTTGACTATTTAACTAAGTCTCAGTTAAGTGACACAACATATTAAAAAAATAAAAAAAAATTATGGATCTTCATATAAGATCTTACTAATATAATATCGACTGAGACTCCCGGTTGACTGAGATTTAGCAATCTGAGAACAGCAAAGTTTTTACATCATTAACAGGGTGTTTTTTTATTTCTTTGATGAAAGAGATATCATCAACAAGGTGTGGGGGTATCCTCAAAAGAAAAACAAGGTGTGGGAGGGCGTCAAACACTTGCGAGTGTCCTATCCTATCCTGTTGTCTTTGATGATACTACAATACTGCTACTCTACTTGCACGCACGCGCTGTCCTCGGCGAGACAGTCATCGTCGCCAAAGCTCCAGAGCCCCAGCTGACTGCCGTCGATCTTCTCAGCATCGGCGCCGAACAGGCCATCCAGCCACTCGTACGAGCTGCTGTCCAAGAAACCGAGTTCGTCATCGAACATGAAAGGATCTAACAGTTGGTTGGCGGAGTCGTCGGACGCTGCCGGCAGAACCTCGTCGGCTTCGATCCGGGGCCGCTTCTTGGCGCTGCCCAGGTCGACGACGGACTGGCCGGACTCCACTTCAGCATGGACAGATTGCGCCGTGACCTCGTCGGACGCGGACATGCCCTGCCACGAGAAGTCCGGCAGGGCGCCGCTGGATTCGGAGCTTATCCCGCCGGCATCCGCTGCTCCGGCATCACCCTCTTCGTCGTCGTCGAGGTCAATAACAACGAACGGTGTCGGTTTCTCGGCTACGCGGCACTTGGGTGCGCTCGTGGACGAGGAGGGGAAGTTGAGCCTGGCGTTGGCGCCGCGGAAGCCGCGTGCGGCGTCGTCGTAGGCGTGCGCGGCGGCCTCGGCGGAGGGGAAGGTGCCGAGCCAGACCCGGACGCCCTTGACGGGGTCGCGGATCTCTGCCGCCCATTTGCCCCAAGGCCTGCGCCGGACGCCTCTGTACTTTGCCGGCCTACCGCCGCCGCGCCTCGCTGCCGGCTGCCCGCGGGCGCCAAACTCGAAGCCCGCGCACTGGCGCACCTCCTCCTCCTCCTCGGGGTCCTCGTCGAAGCGCTTGAAAGCAACCTCGAAGTCGTCGACCCTCTGCCGCTTGGGCAAGAGGTGGACCGCCGTGACGCTCCTGGGCGGCGCGCTCGGCATGAGCTCGGCGAGGATGGCACCGCCGCACATCTTTGCTCACTTCTCGCTGTGTGTACGTGACTAAGGTATAGTACGTGCCTGCGTCCCTCTGCTTGTCCGTCGCTACCCTCTTTCTTACTTTGAGTGATGAACTCAGGGCAGGCTGATCAAGGTGGTGCGTGCTGTAGTGTTGCGTTTGGTCGTGGTCTCTGGGGGTAATATATAGACGGCGAGCCGCTTGGAGGGGCTGAGGGGGCGAAGTCTCCAAAATTCATGGCGGATAAGGACGGGCGGCGCGAAACGGCCATGAAGAGCCGATGCGTGCATCTAGTACAAGGCGACAGCCCCACACTTGCGAGTGTCTTATCCTCTAGCTGCGGCCACCGGAGCGACGTCTCTTTCCCGAAACCCTGGCCTGCACAGGGTGCTAGTTTTGCCGTAAGACGGTATTGCCAAGTGGATGATTTAGTTAACCCACGATGCTTAAAGCTACTAAGGAGCATGTACTGCTTAAAAGTACTAAGTGCATGTACAGTGATTGGTAAGACAATCTTATCTTAAATTTTGCATGTAATTTAAAGATAACAATAAAAGCGTTCTATAATGAATTATCTTTTTGCCTTATATTTAATAACTAGCTATTTCTAAAAATATGGTGAGACATATTGTGCTATAATGTTATCTCTTAAATAAGAGAAGATACTTTTTTTTATGATTTCTCTCTCCTCCATCTCAGCGTTTAGCCTACGTGACACTCCTAAGATAGCACCGTTGTACATGTCTTAAGAGCATCTCTAGTGGCTTGTCTAAATTTGATGGTCTATATCTACATATACACAATGGAGTAAAAAGATTCTCTTTTAGGCAACCTAAGTTTTCCAGCGGATTGTCTATATACATGATGTCTATATTCTCTCTCATATACGTATTTTAATAGTACGTTATAGCAGCTATATTTTCTAAAAAATCTTATGTTGGTCATTTTTAGTTATTCTCATTTATTTATTTTCATCTGCAAGACATACAAAGGAGAAAATAAAACCAGCCGCGAAATTATTTTAGGTTCAGCACTAGCAACACCCTATATAATTTACGAGAAATAAACAATAGCAACAGGTTCAGCCCTGATGAGGCGGCGGTCCAGGCGCAACAGCCTCCGTGACCAGTGCCGGCGCGGCCGCCCCCCTGCCGACGTCCTCCAATTGCTCCGAGTTGGTGCATGGACGAGCTCATGAGCCAACATTTTTGGTTTGGAAATTGTGGCTTGGTTGTCCAAATGTGGACGACGGGTAGCTAGTTTGGACATTGTCTAAATTTTAAACAACGCAATAGACAAGCCACTAAAGACATTTTTTGACATGTGGTAGTCTAAATTTGGTATAGACTACCATTTGCACAAGCCACTAGATATCCTCTAAGCAAGCTTAATTCGTACTAGTATTGCCAAGTGGATGATTTAGTTAACTCACGATGCTTAAAACTACTAAGGGCATGTACAGTGATTGATAAGACAAATTTATCTTAAGTTTTGCATGTAATTTAGAGGTAACAATAAAAGCGTTCTATAATGAATTATCTTTTAGCCTTATATTTAATAACTAGCTATTTTCTAAAAACATGATGAGACATATTGTGCTAAGAGGTCATCTCTTAAATAAAAAAAGACAAATATTTTCTTATGCTTTCTCTCCCTTCCACCTCAGCATTTAGCCTATGTTACACTTCTAAAATAGCACCGTTGTACATGCCCTAAGCAAGCTTAATTCGTACTGGTACGCACTACCAAAGGATGGCTAATGACAACTACTCTTCCTAATGACAACTTCATTTAGTTGAAAAGAAATTCCATATGTTTTGAGATGGGTCTGGGTCACTCTGGCAACGGAAATCCTACACCTACCAAGGCCTACGTACGTTTACAGATGCCTTCAAACTAATCTAAACATCCCCTATTTTCAGGAGGGGTGTGCCTTCACCCTCCCTCTTAATCCAATCAATTGCCAAGTCAGACCAGCCCGTTAGCTTCTTCAGGGCTGAGCATTACTTTGTTTGGTTACAAACCCTGCAAGTGAAACCGGCAAAAACATTCAAACACAATCGGGCACACATCATTCATTTGCACAAACATTTTTCTTTTCATAACAGAGAGTCATTTAAGTGGTGGTTCAAAGTCACCATGTATATTTACACACTTCACAACTACTTCCTCCGTTCCTAAATATAAGTCTTTTTAGAGATTTCTCTAAGGACTACATACAGAGCAAAATGAATGAGTCTACACTCTAAAGTGTGTCCATATACATTCGAATGTAGTCCTAAATGAAATCTCTAAAAAGACTTACATTTAGGATCGGAGGGAGTATGTCGTTGTGCCAAGTACTATACCCGTCCCGCGGGAGCTCCTATTCGACGCCAATTGCAGCAAACAGTCGGCCTCACGCATAGGAGCGTCCCCGACTGGGCCGGCCCATATACAGAGGAGAAATTCGCAAAAAAAAATCACAGTTGCTAGGTTCGAATTCGCAAAGTCACAGTAACTAACACAGCTGCTAGCAATTATGCCTTATGGCCGATGGCGAAAGAAGATGGCGTGAATAGTTTTACTATAACGCGATATTCACTCTAGCGTCCTATTTACTGAAGCGTACAGATTATTCAATTGTTTTTAGCCACTTTAAAAAACAAGAACAAAATTTTAAAAAATGTGAACAAAATTTGAAAATTTTAAATAGTTTTCTAATTACAGGAACAAAATTTAAAATTTTGTCCAATTTTGAAAAAAAAACTAACATTGTTTGTAAAAGAAGATTTTTTTGTTAAAATTCGCATATTTTTGAAAAATTTCAAACATGGGGACAATTTTTAAAGTTTTGAAGAAATTGATAAAAATGCAAAAAAAAATAATTCCTAAAGATTTTCGAAACATAAACATTTTTCTTAAGTTGTGAACAAAATTTCAAAATGAAAACTTTTTTGCAATTCCAGGATAATTTTTGAAATACAAACAGTTTAATGAAAATCATGAACAAATTATAAAAATGAGAACATTTTCTGAAATCCCGGAACATTTTATGAAATTGTGAACAAATTTTTAAACACAAATATGTTATGAAATCATGAACAGATTTGAAACAGAAATATTGTATGAAATCATGAAGAAATTTGAAACAGAATTTTTTTATGAAATCGTGCATAAATTTTGAAAACAAGAATATTTTTTGAAATCTCTAGACATTTTTTAAAACACAAACATTTTTTTAAATGATGGACAAAATTTTAAAACATGAACAATTTCTGAAACATGATTTTTAAAAAAAACTATGAACACATTTTGAAAGCAAGAACATTTTTTGCAATTCCTGAACATTCTTTGAAATACGAATATTTTTTTAAAATTGTGAATACAATTCTGAACATGAGAACATTTTTTAAAATTTGGAAAAAAAATTTGAAAATTTCAAACTAAAGAAAAATTAAAGTAAAAAATAACAAAGAAAGAAAATAATAAAGAAGAAAAAATAAAAGAAAAAGAAATAGCCATAGAAAAAAGAAAAGGAAAATAGAAAAACCGCTCTATGAATCTTCTAGAAGGTTCCCAAAACCAATAAAACCGTTGGGAACCTCTAGAAGATTCACAAAACCGAAATCTTCTACCTACTAGAAATGGGCCGGCCCAATCTCTCGCTCGGTCACCTCGTCTCTGCAATTGCTGGAGAGTTTGACGCAAAATGCGCCAAATAGAGAATTCCCCGTCTCGCCTCTTCATTTCCTGTCTCGTACATCTTCTTGTAAGTTTGTCGTTTGAAAGAACTTCTATTTTTTCTGAAAAGGAGAATTACTCTGGCCCCTGCATCAATCGATGTGCATAATCATCTTTATTATTATTTAATAGAGTCTGACAACACGAATACATTGATCAAGCCGAAGCCTCCTATCCAGCAGACAAAGTCACAATACCTATATTCTTGATATCGTGCCCGAACCGCATGAATGCACACTATCTAATCTAATGGCCTCACGTAGCTGTCCCGCATCGTGCCGAGAGCACCACCCTGTTTGATCGACTCGCAGGGCGCACCGCATGCACACGCTCTGGATCTACCGCCGCCATCTTTCGTCGTTCCATCTTCAGGAGCGATCAACACATACACCTTGCGAGGCTTTACTGCTTCTGTCGATGCCATCACAACGTCACACAGTGCCATCCTCCTGTATATATCCATCCACACTCGCCGCCGCCGAAACTCCATTGGGCCACACCGCTGAGACCTGCCATCGGCCTTGTAGTAGATGTAACACCGCTCTTCCTCTTGTCCACGTAGCCAACCGTTGCTCCAAAACGATGCCTTCATGAAGGAGAACGACATTGAGGACGCTGTCATCGTCCAATCCAGGAGACACAGTTCTAGGGTTTCCCCCAGAGCACCCCGAGCGTGGTGCCACAACCTAGCACGATGATGCCTCAAGAAGGAAACGATGTCACAGACGCCACCATCGTCCTCCATGACCGCAGTCAGCGCGATTTTCATCGGATGTCGCGTCACCCTGATCTCGCAGTTGGCTGAATCCATGCGGAGCCTCGCCGTGAAGATGAATGTCGCCGCCGGTACTCCGATAGGTAGCCTCCAGCCGACCCTTACCGATCCCTCCACGCGTCGTCGGCTGTTCATGGCCACACTGCGACGGATCTGAACGGGACTGCAGATTCGCAGCCACCATCGCCAGCGATCTCCAAGCCAAGCAGCCCACCATAGGGCAGCCACTCCATCGTCCATGGAGCTCCGGTGGCCATCGCATAGTAGGGGCGCCACCCTAAGAGCAACTCCAATGGGGCGACCCATTTCGTCGGCCGCCGTCCGTTTGGGTCGGCGCGGACAAAAAAGCCGGCCCAACGCGCCGACCCAAACGGACGCGCGTCCACTTTCGTCCGTCTGCCGACCCATTCCCGGTCCATTTTTTAGCCTGATTTGCGTCGGCGCGGACACAAAACGGACGCGCGCGCGCTCGCCCTCTTTCCTCACCGGACCCGCTGGTCGGTGGCACATTGGATTCACACCCTCGCCCGCCTGCTACGTCGCCGACGCCGCCGGCCATTTTTTCAGATAAAAATGGATACATATATAGTTCTAGCGTACACAGATAAAAGAAAAGACCACTAGTCGTCGCTTTCTGACTCCGACACCGGAGGCGTCAGCATACGCCTCGTCTTTAAAGTCCCAACCCGCCGTTCTCGTAGCTTCAGTTTCAATTGAACTGCCTGCTTCCGCGAACACTTGTCCTTCCGATAGGCGGCTTGCTCCCTCCTCCTCGCGTCCCTCTCCAACCTCCTTTGCTTGTAGAACCGGCGCTCGTCGACGATGTCCTGCGGGAAGCCTCCGCGCCACACCACCAAGGCTTCGACGTCCTTCTCCGCGATGGCGAAGCGACGCTGCCGCCTCAGGTGGACACGACGATCCTCGTCGGTGAAAAGCCATGGAAGAGGCGCCAGATCCTGCGCCCGCTGACTCGACACGTTGGGAAAATTCATATCCCGACGAGGCCTCAGGAGGCGCCACGCCGCCGCGTCGTGCGCGCGGGCCGCCTCCTCTGCGGTGTCGAAGGTGCTGAGGATGAGACGTTTCTCACGAAACCCGATCTCGGAGGAGAAGGCGCCGGAGCGGCGCTCGCGGACTCCGCAAAAATCCGAAGCGCCCAGGCGGCGGATCGACATGGTGGTGCAGAGACGGCGAGAGTGGGCGGTGGACAGAGTATGGAAGGAGCGTCTTCTTTATAACAAGCGCCGGCCGTGGCGCGCGCGCGAACCTTTGCCGCGCGCTGGAGCGTCAAAACCAGCGCGCTAGGCCGCTTTCCCCCGCGCGTGCGAACCTTTCCTGCGCGCTGGAGCGCCAAAACCAAGGCGACGACATGATCTAAAATACGCGCGTTCATGAAATGGATCGGCCCGTTGGGCGCACTACCGACCCAAAATTAAAAGAGGGCAGACAACGGACGGCCGGCCGATTCAAACGGACAAAAGACGAACAAAAAGGCCATTCGTTTGGGTCGGCCCGTTGGAATTGCTCTAACTGCCGCCTCAGTTTTCCCACAAGAGGCACCCTTGCCACCTCACAAGGGATATCGTCGCGTCCACCCGTCCTGAAGCCTTTGGCGCCAGGCCCGCTGCCACCGCGGCCCTCGCCGGCGGCAGGAGCAGGCAAGATCGAGGGCTGGCGGCGCTAGGGTTTGAGGGCCCGGGGCTGTCCATGGTGGATAAGGACGTGACACGACCATGAAGAGCCGATGCGTTGCACCGGTGCCAAGACGACGGTCCCACAGTTGTGAGTGCCCTAGTCCTATCCTGTAGTTGTGGCCACCGGCGCAACTTCCCTTTCCCGGTTCCATGCTTCGAACCTTCCAAGGCGATACCTGAACCCTGGGCTTGCACGGCGTGGAGGTTTCGCCGTAAGATGTATTGCCAACTGGACGATTTAGTTAACCAGCGGTGCTTAAAACCACTAGATTTTACTAATCCGTAGAACCACCAAAGGACGGTTAGCGACAGCTACTCTGCACGTCTACATGCTTGGAAAATTGCCAGGCTTAAACAATTCGTATAGGCACAATGGACTTGGCCCCGATCCTTTATCCGACCATATAATTTAACAAAGTCCCATGCGTCTCAGGTCATCATGCTAGCTACCTAATGGGGCTCGTATGTACGTACGTCCCTAGCGCATAGAAGAATACTTACTACTATAATTAGTCATGATCCACCAGCTAATCACCCTAGTAGTACCTATAAATTACAATGGACGCTAGTGCTAACCAGCTTTTGTCCGTTGATCACATAGGATAAGCCTCTTGACGGTCGACGGTGCCTACCAGGCGATACAAAACCACGGCTGGGAGAGCGGTATTGGTGTTGCAGAGACGACGTGGCGCGCAATCTAGGGAGCAGCTCAGCAGAAAAATTATGAAGCAGACAATCGTCCGCATATTCCTATGCTAGGGTTGATTTTTCGGTCATCACTATCTAAATCTAAAGTATACTAATTGCAGAGTTTAGCGGGACAAGTAAGCAGACAACCCAGTGAACCCCAACTGGCAATTACTTGATCTTTCCGTCCACATTTTGTTTATTGGGTGACATGGCATTGCCGAGCCAAATTACACTATCCCCTCCATTCCGAATTAATTGACACAATCTATACTACGCAAGTCCTATGCAAGTCCGAGTAATAGAGTCTAGATGTTGCGTCAATTAATTTGAATCGGAGAGAGTACTACTTCTTCTTCTTATATTTTCTTCTTCTTTTAATAACCCAACGCAAGAAAAAAAATCCCGTAATTTCATTTCGTTAGTATTTTTAGGACACAAACTTATGTTTCTTTCGGGGAAAAAAAAGATGACCCCGCCTCTATATGGAGGGATGCATACAATCATTTTATTAATTATTCATCAATTTTATGAAATAATACAGTCTGAAACCATCATCTAGGCAACATCTCTCGCTATTCTTATCAACTTGATTCTAATGCTGCCGCAATCCGACGCGAGAGAAATCCTCTTGAGTCTCCAAGTATGCGAACACTGCTTTCCGCTTTATTAGTCGGCAGTCGCTGTTAGGGTTGGAACGAACCAGAGGATCGACGTGCGGAATTATAATATGAGTAACTCAGCTTTGCATCATGCAAGCATGTTCCCTACGATGCCATTATTGTGACAAAATCCTTGTTTGTTTGAGGCGTCGTCGTCAGGCGTGATGCAACTTGCTTGCTGATGAGATGCTTCTGGCTTCTTCCGCGCTCCATCGAACAAGTTCACAGCATTCCCCGACGGCTTCCTAAAAGCTGGACAATATTATAGTACAGATCCTGCCATTCAGAAATGGCTTTTGCTCAATGCGCGTGTGTGTGGCCCTGCAAGGCCGGCAAGCGTACGTGTTCGGTCTTATCCTTGCTCTTTTCCTCCATGAATCTTGTGAACAATACTATATATGTCGCCGTTTCCAAGGTCTTGACTTTGCAAACCATAAGAAATGTCAGCTTTTTATTTCAAATCGCAAACCCTCTCTCGGAGCCCTTTTCTCCCACTTAGTCCTTCTCCTTCCATGGAACAGTGCTTGGGTGCCTTAAGGCATCTGCCTTTATGCCTATGACATATGGGGCCAACAGGTGGCTGACCCACATGTTAGGGACCTAAAGCCATGTGTCTTTACGGCACTGAAGCTGCTTCCCTTCCATGTATATGCACCCACCAAGAAAGCCGTCGGAGCTCTGCTGCTCTATCTAGGCGCGTTGTACTTCGTTATCGTTGCACTTTCAGAACGGACACCAATCCCGGCAAGTGTTCCGTCAGCCAAAAGCCATTGGGATTTTTTTTTAAAAAATCTCCTTGTTTAAACATAAAGCGAGCACGATTGCAGGGTACTTGGTGAGGGATGATTCATTATTGTGCAACGCGTGTTTGGCCACAAGTGCGGAGTTTGTAGACATGAAGCAAAAGGACACGGTATTTTGATAACATATGCATTCTTGATTTCATGAGCACAAGCAATACGCGCCACATAATTTGGAGGGATCCATGATCGCAATGTGAAGTCGCTATTCCATCAATGGTACACCATTTCAAACGCCGTCATGAAGTATTGTAGTGCGATTGCACAGTGGAAAGAAGGTGGCCACCGGGCGTGTCAATCATGGAGATAGTAAGTTTTGCTTCCTGTTGCTCTATGTGTTGGTCAGTTTATTAATCAAATCAATGTTGTAACTTGATGATCATATCTTTGTATAGTCTGGACGTGCTACCACGCTGTACCAAAAGACGGAGGGCAAGCCCTTCACAGTGATGCACTGTTGGGTAAAGCTGAAGAGACACAACATAGGGGTGAACAACGTGCGTCCCTGAAGAATTTCAAGCTCGAGGAGATAAAGCTTGATATGAAGGCCGTTTTCGAGGAGTATGGTTGAATTTGGGATCGGTGTATTTTGAAAAGAGGCGGACATTTGGTGCATTGGGTTCGATGGCCGCCCCCTCCCCTCCCCCTCCACTATCTGTAGTGGCAACTCTAATGCGGTTCACCAAACCAGGCACACCAAATGTCCAACATGTTCGCGGAAAATGGACATGGTATCAATCATCCCATCATAGTCATAAAATTCGGATAACGAGCTATTACTGATAGTGGGCTAGACAGACCGAGAGGAAAAGGAGGTGAGAGGGACAAATGGGATGCAGGAGATGTGGTCCAACTATTAGTGGGCCACACGGACGTCCGAACTTCCAAACCTCCCAGCTTGGTGTTGGTTTGGTGGATTTCAGGCGTCCTAATTGGTAAGGACAAATTTGGCAACTCACGTAGGGTGGCTTAAAGTGTCTGGAGCGTCCAGTGCGACATTCCGGACATTTCGAGTTGGAGTTGCCTTTATAAGTTTAGCTTATCATAGCATCTTCAACTGGATCCCACTAGTAGAAAACGGTGCTTTAATCCCGGTTCATAAGGGCCCCGACACTAAAGGGTGGGGACTAAAGCACCCCCCTTAGTCCCGGTTCAACATGAACCGCCACTAAAGGCCCACCACGTGGCATGAGCCCGCGCCATGGTATGGGGGGCCTTTAGTCCCGGTTGGTAACACCAACCGGGACTAAAGGTTTTTTATTTTATTTTTAGAATTTTTTTCCCAATTTTCAATATTTTGAATTATTTGATGATTTAGTCTCTAATCACCCCTGATAACTGCTCAAGTGTGGATCATCCATTCCAAATCGTCTAACTTTTCGGCCGGTCACTCATCCTCTCACTACTCGAGTCTGAGTACACTTAACTTCTGAGTTCCATTCCCCCTAGTTTCCAAGTCTACACTTGTTGTTTTCCTGACAATAGTAAGCTGTCAATCCTATTAACCCTCAGGAGTTTATCTTGAGCATGAAGTCACATGTTTCATCATTTGAGTTTGAAACTATTATTCTAAAAATAATAATTATTTAGTAACACTAATATTTCTTGAATAAATAGTTTGACCAGCTTTGACCAAAATTTAAAAAACTGAAATAATTATTTAGTAACACTAATATTCTTGAATAATTATTTAGTAACACTAATATTTCTTGAATAAGTAGTTTGACCAAAATTCAAAAAAAACTGAAATTTGAGCATAACTTTTTCCCCTTTTAGAATTTGAGGATTCTAAAAATATGCAAAACGGCCTACGGCCATCAAACTTGGATGCCGATTTTCGTGCTGAACATTTTGATATATTTTACGTTTTCTTACATTGTATGCAAAAGATATAGTCGTTTTACTTTTCATCACACTTTTTTGCAAAACATGTCCAAATTTAATTTTTTAAATTTTCCTAACTAGTAGACGTAGTAACATAACTACATCTCGAAGGATTTTAATTTTTGAATTTTTTATCATTTCTTTTGTTTTTTTCAAAACTGGAATGGCGATACACGCGCGGTGGGGGGTAGAGTTTAAAAATTGCCCTATAGTCCCGGTTTGTGTCTCCATCCGGGACTAAAGGTTAAACCCCTTTAGTCCCGGTTTGTGTCACAAACCGGGATTAAAGGGGTTCGTGGGGCCCCAGCCTAACGCTAGCCTGCCACCACCACTTTAGTATTGGTTCGTGGCACGAACCGGTACTAAAGGTTCAACACGAACCGGGACTAATGCATAACCGTTCGAATCGGGACTAATGGTACCATTAGTACCGGGCCAAAATCGAACCGGGACTAATGTGTCTCGCGTAAGGTCCTTTTTCTACTAGTGTCCCTACACCCTCATATGTCTTCCTGAATGGCAATCCCAAACATCGCGTAGACAAACAAATCACCCAACCAAACTCTCGTATCCAGTCCATGTGTTTGGAATGTTTGCTACCACACAAACGTAGTTCGTATGCTGGCGTAGATTTGGAGTCACCCGGATCCATCCGCCACGTCAGATTCGACAAGTCGGACCAACCCCAAATTGATCAAATCCACCAAATCGATCTCTCTCTCTCTCTCTCTCCCGTATACGAACTCCCTTTTCCGCGTATGCGCCATCGCCCTCCTCCACCCTTGCTTTGTGTCTGCTCTATCGACATCCATCTCCATCATAGCCATCGAGACCCGCTCTAACGTCCACCGGCACCATGGACGATGGCTCGACAGAGTGTATGCGGGTCCCTACCATCATGAACAGGGCATGGACCATCGCCCAGAGGGAGTGGCATGCTCACAGGAAGACGGAGAAGGACGTTGTTGAGAAGGCAGAAAAGGACGATGTACAAATGGAGTTCACTGCGTCCGTTCCCTTCACCATGCCCGTGATAAGGACCACCCGACACCATGTCGGCTTCACAATGGCCGAGTGTGACATGTTGGGTTAATAGGAATGATAGACTACCCATATCGACATTGAATTCCGTTTTTTTGAGAGCCCATTCACGTCGAAGTTATGCATGCTTGGCTCTGAGAGATTTGAGGAAGAGTGACCGACTGGGAAGTTGATCCCGGGTGCGCAAGAGTGTGGATAAAGTGTGCAGGAAAGACTACCGTTGGTCTGTGGGGTCGTTCTAGGTCCTAGGTGGTAGCCAAGCGCAACGATCATGAACTAGTGGGTTTGGCTAGGGCTTGCAATCAGAGCCGACCCTCGTGGCTACACGAGCGTGTACGGGTCAGTTGCGCGACCATGTGGCGCATGGAGTGTGTGACATGTCGTGGCACACGACATGGGCCATGTGCCGGGCTAGACGAACATCATGTGCCAAGAGGGAACGTTTCTACTGGGCCGATGAGGATGACAGTTCCTTTGAGTGGGGGTGTATGTGACATCCTGCCTTAATAGGGATGATAGATTACTCATATCAAGAAGGAATGTCTTCTTTTCCAGGAGCCCATGATACATCCATTTTGCATGATGCTTTTATATCAATATTTATTGCATTATGGGCTGCTATTACACATTATGTCACAATACTTATGCCTATTATGTCTTATTTTACAAGGTTTACATGAAGAGGGGGAATGCCGACAGCTGGAATTCTGGGCTGGAAAAGGAGCAAATATTAGAGACCTATTCTGCGCATCTCCAAAAGTCCTGAAACTCCACGGGAATTATATTTAGAATATATAAAAATATTGGGTGAAGAAAGTACCAGAGGGGGGCACCCACCATCCACGAGGGTGGGGGGCGCGCACTGTTGGAAATATGCCCTAGAGGCAATAATAAATTAGTTATTATTATATTATATTTCATTGTTCATGATAATCATTTATTATCCATGCTAGAATTGTATTGATAGGAAACTCAGATACATGTGTGGATACATAGTCAACACCATGTCCCTAGTAAGCCTCTAGTTGACTAGCTCGTTGATCAATAGATGGTTACGTTTTCCTGACCATGGACATTGGATGTCGTTGATAACGGGATCACATCATTAGGAGAATGATGTGATGGACAAGATCCAATCCTAAGCCTAGCACGTCATTAGTAGTTCGTATGCTAAAGCTTTTCTAATGTCAAGTATCATTTCCTTAGACCATGAGATTGTGCAACTCCCGGATACCGTAGGAGTGCTTTGGGTGTGCCAAATGTCACAACATAACTGGGTGGCTATAAAGGTGCACTACGGGTGTCTCCGAAAGTGTCTGTTGGGTTGGCACGAATTGAGACTGGGATTTGTCACTCCGTGTAACGGAGAGGTATCTCTGGGCCCACTCGGTAGGACATCATCATAATGTGCACAATGTGACCAAGGAGTTGATCACGGGCTGATGTGTTACGGAACGAGTAAAGAGACTTGTCGGTAATGAGATTGAACAAGGTATCGAGATACCTACGATCGAATCTCGGGCAAGTATCGTACCGATAGACAAAGGGAATTGTATACGGGATTGATTGAATCCTTGACATCGTGGTTCATCCGATGAGATCATCATGGAGCATGTGGGAGCCAACATGGGTATCCAGATCCCGCTGTTGGTTATTGACCGGAGAGTTGTCTCGGCCATGTCTGCATGACTCCCGAGCCCGTAGGGTCTATAGTTCATCTCTTGTATCCAATCTTTGCATCCAAACCTCAGATTGGTACCTGTGGGTTGCTAGTAGTGTTGATTACTCCTTGTAGTTGGTGCTAGTTGGTTTACTTGGTGGAAGATCATATGTTCAGATCCATTATGCATATTAATACCCCTCTGATTATGAACATGAATATGATTTGTGAGTAGTTATGTTTGTTCCTGAGGACATGAGAGAAGTCTTGCTATAAGTAGTCATGTGAATTTGGTATTCGTTCGATATTTTGATGAGATGTATGTTGTCATCCCTCTAGTGGTGTTATGTGAACGTCGACTACATGACACTTCACCATTGTTTGGGCCTAGAGGGAGGCATTGGGAAGTAATAAGTAGATGATGGGTTGCTAGAGTGACAGAAGTTTAAACCCTAGTTTATGTGTTGCTTTGTAAGGGGCTGATTTGGATCCATATGTTTCATGCTATGGTTAGGTTTACCTTAATACTTCTATTGTAGTTGCGGATGCTTGCAATAGGGGTTAATAATAAGTGGGATGCTTGTCCAAGTAAGGGCAGTACCCAAGCACCGGTCCACCCACATATAAAATTATCAAAGTACGGAACGCGAATCATATGAGCGTCATGAAAACTAGCTTGACGATAATTCCCCATGTGTCCTCAGGAGCGCTTTCCTTTATATAAGAGTTTGTCCAGGCTTGTCCTTTGCTACAAAAAGGATTGGGCCACCTTGCTGCACCTCATTTACTTTCATTACTTGTTAGTGATGGAACATTATATCCCGATTTGCACCTAATCTATGTGGATGAAGTTTGTGGATTATTTAAGCTTACAGGACTGCCCGAGGATGTTATCAAGAAGAAGGCCTTCCCTTTATCTTCGAAGGGAGATGCATTGACATGGTTTAGGCTATGTGATGATATTGGATCATGGAACTACCAACGATTGAAATTGGAATTTCATCAGAAGTTTTATCCTATGCATCTTGTTCATCGTGATCGTAATTATATATATAATTTTTGGCCTCGCGAAGGAGAAAGCATCGCTCAAGCTTGGGGGAGGCTTAAGTCAATGTTATATTCATGCCCCAATCATGAGCTCTCAAAAGAAATTATTATTCAAAAAAATTATGCTCGGCTTTCTCTCAGTAATCGCTTCATGCTCGATACTTCTTGTATTGGATCTTTTATGATGAATACTATTGAATTCAAATGGGATTTATTAGAAATAATTAAACGCAACTCTGAAGATTGGGACCTCGACGAAGGTAAGGAGTCAGGTATAACACCTAAGTTTGATTGTGTTAAATCTTTTATGGATACCGATGCTTTCCGTGAATTTAGCACTAAATATGGACTTGACTGTGAGATAGTAGCTTCTTTCTGTGAATCCTTTGCTACTCATGTTGATCTCCCTAAGGAGAAGTGGTTTAAATATAATCCTCCCATTGAAGTAAAAGTAGTTGCACCTATTAAAGTTGAAGAAAAGACTATCACTTATAATGATCCTCTTGTTCCTACTGCTTATATTGAGAAACCACCTTTCCCTGTTAGAATAAAGGATCATGCTAAAGCTTCAACTGTGGTTAACAAAAGTAATATTAAGACACCTAAACCCCCTGAGCAAATTAAAGTTGAACCTAGTGTTGCTATGGTTAAAGATCTCTTGGCCGATAATATTGATGGACATGTTATTTACTTCTGAATGAATCTGCTAGAATTGCTAGACCTGATACTAAAAATAAACATAGACCAGTTGTAGGCATGCATGTTATTTCTACTAAAATAGGAGATCATTGCTATCATGGCTTATGTGATATGGGTGCTAGTGCAAGTGCAATACCTCATTCCTTATAGAAAGAAATTATGCATGATATTGCACCTGCTGAGATAGAAGAAATTGATGTTACAATTAAGCTTGCCAATAGAGATACGATTTCACTAGTTGGGATTGTTAGAGATGTTGAAGTATTGTGTGGGAAAGTTAAATACCCTGCTTATTTTCTTGTTCTTGGTTCCCCACAAGATGACTTTTGTCCCTTTATATTTGGTAGACCTTTCTTGAATACTGTTAATGCTAAGATAGACTGCAATAAGGATATTGTTTCTATGGGTTTTGGGGATATGTCTCATGAGTTTAATTTTTCTAAATTTCGTAGACAACCCCATGATAAAGAATTGCCTAGTAAAGATGAAATTATTGGTTTTGCTTCTATTGCCGTGCCTCCTAGTGATCTGAAAGCACAAGTGCTCCCAAGGTGGTTTTGATAATTGATGACAACATATCTCTTGTTGGACTAACATTTCTATCTAGCATGTTTCAGGTAAGTTTAACAATGGAGTGGCATGGACTAAAGGTTGTGGTAACTCCCTCAAAATGCTAAGGACAAAGGATTGGCTCAAGCTCAAAAGCTCAAGACTCTTCATTTTATATTTTAGTGATCCAAGATCACATTGAGTCCATAGGAAAAGCCAATACTATCAAGGAGGGATGAGGTGTTGCTTAATGAGCCTCTTGCTTCATGTGCTTAGTGATATGCTCCAAAACCCTCAACTACTTTCCCATATCCACATATGACCTAAACCCTAAGCCAAACTCGGTCCTACCGATTCTTCCTATCCGGCGCCACCGAGTTTTCACTTGTCATTAGCCACTGCCAAACCCTAGCAATTCGGTTCTACCGATAAGGATCTCGGTCTCACCGAGATGGGATTGCAAACTCTCCATTTCCCTTTCATAACTTTTCGGTCTCACCGAAAGAGCGAATCGGTCCCACCGAGATTGCAATGTAAACTCAGTGTTTCCCCTTTGTAACTTTTCGGTCTCACCGAGCTCCACTCGGTCTCACCGAAAGAGCAAATCGGTCCCACCGAGTTTGCCTGACCAACTCTCTGGTTAGCTAATTACCAAATTCGGTCTCACCGAGTTTGTGTAATCGGTCTCACCGAGATTACGTTATGCCCAAACCCTAACCATATCGGTCCTACCGAGTTGCATGTCAGTCCCACCAAAAATCTCTAACGGTCACTAGGTTTACATTTTCGGTCCGACCGAGCTTATTGATTCGGTCCCACCGAGATTGGAAAACTGTGTAACGGTTGGATTTTGTGTGGAGGCTATATATACCCCTCCACCTCCTCTTCATTCGTTGAGAGAGCCATCAGAACACACACACCATTCCAACTCATATGTTCTGAGAGAGAACCACCTACTCATGTGTTGAGACCAAGATATTCCATTCCTACCATATGAATCTTGATCTCTAGCCTTCCCAAGTTGCTTTCCACTCAAATCTTCTTTCCACCAAATCCAAATCCTATGAGAGAGAGTTGAGTGTTGGGGAGACTATCATTTGAAGCACAAGAGCAAGGAGTTCATTACCTACACACCATTTGTTACTTCTTGGAGAGTGGTGTCTCCTAGATTGGCTAGGTGTCACTTGGGAGCCTCCGACAAGATTGTGGAGTTGAACCAAGGAGTTTGTAAGGGCAAGGAGATCGCCTACTTCGTGAAGATCTACCGCTAGTGAGGCAAGTCCTGTGTGGGCGATGGCCATGGTGGGATAGACAAGGTTGCTTCTTCGTGGACCCTTTGTGGGTGGTTGCTTCTTCGTGGACCCTTCGTGGGTGGAGCCCTGTGTGGACTCGCGCAACCGTTACCCTTGGGTGGAGCCCTGTGTGGACTCGCGCAACCGTTACCCTTCGTGGGTTGAAGTCTCCATCAACGTGGATGTAGGATAGCACCACCTATCCGAACCACGGGAAAAACATCCATGTCTCCAATTGCGTTTGATCTCTCCAAACCCTTCCCTTTACATTCTTGCAAGTTGCATGCTTTACATTCCGCTGCTCATATACTCTTTGCATGCTTGCTTGATATGTATTGTGTGTGTTGAAATTGTGCCTAAACTCCACTTAAACCGAAAAAGCTTAAAAATTGCAACTTGAGCATTATGTGTCTAATCACCCCCCTCTAGACACATCTACTTCTAGATCCTACTGTTGGAAATATGCCCTAGAGGCAATAATAAATTGATTATTATTATATTTCCTTGTTCATGATAATCGTTTATTATCCATGCTAGAATTGTATTGATAGGAAACTCAGATACATGTGTGGATACATAGACAACACCATGTCCCTAGTAAGCCTCTAGTTGACTAGCTCGTTGATCAATAGATGGTCACGGTTTCCTGACCATGGACATTGGATGTCATTGATAACGGGATCACATCATTAGGAGAATGATGTGATGGACAAGACCCAATCCTAAGCCTAGCACAAGATCATGTAGTTCGTATGCTAAAGCTTATCTAATGTCAAGTATCATTTCCTTAGACCATGAGATTGTGCAACTCCCGGATACCGTAGGAGTGCTTTGGGTGTGCCAAACGTCACAACGTAACTGGGTGGCTATAAAGGTACACTACAGGTATCTCCGAAAGTGTCTGTTGGGTTGGCACGAATCGAGATTGGGATTTGTCACTCCGTGTAAACGGAGAGGTATCTCTGGGCCCACTCGGTAGGACATCATCATAATGTGCACAATGTGATCAAGGAGTTGATCACGGGATGATGTGTTACGCAACGAGTAAAGAGACTTTCCGGTAACGAGATTGAACAAGGTATCGGGATACCGACGATCAAATCTCGGGCAAGTGTCAGACCGATAGACAAAGGGAATTGTATACGGGATTGATTAAGTCCTTGACATCATGGTTCATCCGATGAGATCATCGTGGAACATGTGGGAGCCAACATGGGTATCCAGATCCTGCTGTTGGTTATTGACCGGAGAGTCATCTCGGTCATGTCTGCATGTCTCCCGAACCCGTAGGGTCTACACACTTAAGGTTCGGTGACGCTAGGGTTATAGAGATATTAGTATGCGGTAACCCAAAAGTTGTTTGGAGTCCTGGATGAGATCCCGGACGTCACGAGGAGTTCCAAAATGGTCCGGAGGTAAAGAATTATATATAGGAAGTGCTATTTCGGCCATCGGGACAAGTTTCTGGGTCACCGGTATTGTACCGGGACCACCGGAAGGGTCCCGGGGGTCCACCGGGTGGGGCCACCTGCTCCGGGGGGCCACATGGGCTGTAGGGGGTGCGCCTTGGCCTATATGGGCCAAGGGCACCAGCCCCAAGAGGCCCATGCGCCTAGAGATAGAAAAAGGGGAAGAGTCCTAAAAGGGGAAGGCACCTCCGAGGTGCCTTGGGGAGGAGGGACTCCCCCCTTGGCCGCACCCTTCCTTGGAGGAAGGGGCAAGGCTGCGCCCTCCCCCTCTCCCTTGGTTCTATATATAGTGGGGGAAGGGAGGGCAGCACCAAACCTGAGCCCTGGCGCCTCCCTCTCCCTCCCATGACACATCTCCCTCCTCCCGCAGCGCTTGGCGAAGCCCTGTTGGAATCCCGCTGCTTCCACCACCACGCCGTCGTGCTGCTGGATCTCCATCAACCTCTCCTCCCCCCTTGCTGGATCAATAAGGAGGAGACGTCGCTTCTCCGTACGTGTGTTGAACACGGAGGTGCCGTCCGTTCGGCGCTAGGATCATCGGTGATTTGGATCACGACGAGTACGACTCCATCAACCCCGTTCTCTTGAACGCTTCCGCGCGCGATCTACAAGGGTATCTAGATCCACTCCTCCCTCGTTGCTAGATGACTCCATAGATTGATCTTGGTGACACGTAGGAAATTTTTGAATTATTGCTACGTTCCCCAACACCTACATGATCCTTTAGAACAATATTTGCTAGACCATGAAAATGATATGTTTATGAATGAAAGAAGGGAAATAGATGAAGTATTCTTTAAATAGGGACCTATTTTGAAACACAACTTGCCTGTTGAAATCCTAGGGGATCCTCCTCCACCTAAGGGTGATCCTGTGTTTGAGCTTAAACCTTTACCAGATACTCTTAAATATGCTTATCTTGATGAGAAAGAGATATATCATGTTATTATTAGTGCTAACCTTTCAGAGCATGAAGAAAAGAAATTATTGAAAACTCAGAAGAAGCATCATGCAGCTATTGGATATACTCTTGATGATCTTAAGGGCATTAGTCCCACTCTTTGCCAGCACAAAATAAAATTGGACAAAGACGTGAAACCAGTTGTTGATCACCAACGATGGTTAAATCCTAAGATGAAAGAAGTCGTAAGAAAAGAAATACTAAAGCTTACTGAGGTAGGTCTAATTTATCCCGTTGCTAATAGTTAGTGGGTAAGTCCTGTCCATTGTGTCCCTAAGAAGGGAGGTATTACTGTTGTTCCTAATGATAAAGATGAATTGATCCCACAAAGAATTGTTACATGTTATAGAATGGTAATTGATTTCTGCAAATTAAATAAAGCTACTAAAAAGGATCATTACCCATTGCCTTTTACTGGTCAAATGCTAGAAATATTATCTAAACATACACATTTTTGCTTTCTAGATGGTTATTCTGGTTTCTCTCAAATACCTGTGTCAAAAGAGGATCAAGAAAAGACAACTTTCACTTTCCCTTTCGGTACCTTTGCTTATAGATGTATGCCTTTTGGTTTATGCAATGCACCTGCTACTTTTCAAAGATGTATGACTGCTATATTCTCTAACTTTTGTGAAAAGATTGTTGAGGTTTTCATGGATGATTTCTCCGTTTACGGAACTTCTTTTGATGATTGCTTAAGCAACCTTGATCGAGTTTTGCAGATATGTGAAGAAACTAATCTTGTCTTGAATTGGAAGAAGTGCCACTTCATGGTTAGTGAAGGTATTGTCTTGGGGCATAAAACTTCTGAAAGAGGTATTGAAGTTGATAAAGCTAAAATTGATGCTATTGAAAAGATGCCGTGTCCCAAGGACATTAAAGGTATAAGAAGTTTCCTTGGTCATGCCGGTCTTTATAGGAGGTTCATTAAGGACTTTTATAAAATTTCTCAGCCTCTGACTAATCTCTTACAAAAAAAATGTTCCTTTTGTATTTGATGATGACTGTGTAGAAGCATTTGAAGTACTTAAGAAAGCTCTGGTTTCTGCACCTATTGTTCAGCCTCCTGATTGGAATTTACCATTTGAAATTATGTGTGATGCTAGTGATTATGCTGTAGGGGCTGTTCTAGGACAAAGAGTTGATAAGAAAATAAATATTATTCAATATGCTAGTAAACTCTAGACAGTGCCCAAAGAAATTATGCTACTATTGAAAAATAATTTTTACCAGTTGTGTTTGCTTGTGATAAGTTCAGATCTTACATTATTGATTCTAAAGTAACTGTTCACACTGATCATGCTGCTATTAAATATCTTATGGAAAAGAAAGATGGTAAACCTAGACTTATTAGATGGGTTCTCTTGCTACAAGAATTTGATTTCCATATTATTTATAGAAAGGGAGTTGAGAACACGGTCGCGGACAACTTGTCTAGGTTAGAACATGTTCTTGATGACCCACTACCTATTGATGATAGCTTTCCTGATGAACAATTAGCTGTCATAAATGCTTCTCGTATTGCTCCATGGTATGCTGATTATGCTAATTACATCGTTGCTAAATTTATACCACCTAGTTTAACATACCAGCAAAATAAAAAGTTCTTCTATGATTTAAGACATTACTTCTGGGATGACCCACATCTTTATAAAGAAGGAGTAGATGGTGTTATTAGATGTTGTGTACCTGAGCATGAACAGGAACAGATCCTACGCAAGTGCCACTCCGAGGCTTATGGAGGACACCATGCTAGAGATAGAACTGCACATAAGATTTTGCAATCCGGTTTTTATTGGCCCACTCTCTTCAAGGATGCCCGTAAGTTTGTTTTGTCTTGTGATGGATGTCAAACAATTGGTAATATTAGTAGACGTCAAGAAATGCCTATGAATTATTCACTTGTTATTGAACCATTTGATGTTTGGGGCTTTGATTATATGGGACCGTTTCCTTCCTCTAATGGGTATACACATATTTTAGTTGCTATTGATTATGTTACTAAGTGGGTAGAAGCTATTCCAACTAGTAGTGCTGATCATAACACCTCTATTAAGATGCTTAAAGAAGTTATTTTTCCGAGGTTTGGAGTCCTGATACGTCTCCGTCGTATCTACTTTTCCAAACACTTTTGCCCTTGTTTTGGACTCTAACTTGCATGCTTTGAATGGAACTAACCCGGACTGACGCTGTTTTCAGCAGAATTGCCATGGTGTTATTTATGTGCAGAAACAAAAGTTCTCGGAATGACCTGAAACTTCACGGAACGTCTTTTTGGAAATAATAAAAAAATCCCTGCAAAAGATGAAGACCAGGGGGCCCACACCCTAGTCACGAGGGTGGGGGCGCGCCCCCCTACCTCGTGGGCCCTCTGGAGCTCCTCCGACCTCAACTCCAACTCTATATATTTGCTTTCGGGGAGAAAAAAATTGGAGAGAAGGATTCATCGCGTTTTACGATATGGAGCCGCCGCCAAGCCCTAAAACCTCTCGGGAGGGCTGATCTGGAGTCCGTTCGGGGCTTCGGAGAGGGGAATCCGTCGCCATCATCATCAACAACCTTCCTCCATCACCAATTTCATGATGCTCACCGCCGTGCGTGAGTAATTCCATTGTAGGCTTACTGGACGGTGATGGGTTGGATGAGATTTATCATGTAATGAGTTAGTTTTGTTAGGGTTTGATCCCTAGTATCCACTATGTTCTGAGATTGATGTTGCTATGACTTTGCTATTCTTAATGCTTGTCACTAGGGCCCGAGTGTCATGATTTAAGATCTGAACCTATTATGTTTTCATGAATATATGTGAGTTCTTGATCCTATCTTGCAAGTCTATAGTCACCTACTATGAGTTATGATCTGGCAACCCCGAAGTGACAATAATCGGGACCACTCCCGGTGATGACCGTAGTTTGAGGAGTTCATGTATTCACTATGTGTTAATGCTTTGGTCCGGTACTCTATTAAAAGGAGGCCTTAATATCCCTTAGTTTCCGCTAGGACCCCGCTGCCACGGGAGGGTAGGACAAAAGATGTCATGCAAGTTCTTTTCCATAAGCACGTATGACTATATTCGGAATACATGCCTACATTACATTGATGAATTGGAGCTAGTTCTATGTCACCCTAGGTTATGACTTTTACATGATGAACCACATCCCGCATAATTCTCTATCACCGATCCATTGCCTACGAGCTTTCCATATATTGTTCTTCGCTTATTTACTTTTCTGTTGCTATTGTTACAATCACTACAAAATATCGAAAACATTACTTTTGCTATCATTACCTTTTGCTACTGTTACCACTACTATCATATTACTTTGCTACTAAACACTTTGCTGTAGATATTAAGTTTCCAGGTGTGGTTGAATTGACAACTCACCTGCTAATACTTGAGAATATTCTTTGGCTCCCCTTATGTCGAATCAATAAATTTTGGTTGAATACTCTACCCTCGAAAACTGTTGTGATCCCCTATACTTGTGGGTTATCAAGACTATTTTCTGGCGCTGTTGCCGGGGAGCATAGCTCTATTATTTGAGTCACTCGGGATTTATATTTGCTTATCATTATGAAGAACTTGGGAGATCCAAAAACCAAGATTTATCCCTCAACTACGAGGGGAGGTAAGGAACTGCCATCTAGCTCTGCACTTGATTCACCTTCTGTTTTGAGTAAGCTTGTGACACCTAAACCTGCTTCTGCTATTCGTTCTGATATGCCGCGTGTTATTGATGATGCCACTTCTGCTATGCATGATACTTATGTTGAAACTACTTCTATGCTTGATACTACTATGCCACTTGGTGAATTTCTTGATGAACAACTTGCTAGGCTTAGAGAGAATGAAATTATTGAAACTAATAATATTGATGAAAGTGATGATGAAGAATCTCCCCCTAATAAATATGAATCGCCTGTTATTCCTGAGGGTTATGTTTTGGAAAAAGAAGCTGCTTTAGCTATTTTAGCTTGCAATGATATATATGATCTAAAGAGGTTATTAGCTAAATGGAAGCAGCAATCTCTTAATGCTAGAATGAAACCTGACCCTGCTTTTGCTACTTCACCTATCTGTGTTACTGATAAGGATTATGAATTCTCTGTTGATCCTGATATAATTACTTTGGTTGAATCTGATCCTTTTCATGGCTATGAATCTAAAACTGTTGTGGCGCATCTTACTAAATTAAATGATATAGCTACCCTGATCACTAATGATGAGAGAACTCGCTACTTTTATATCCTTAAAATATTTCCGTTCTCATTAAAGGGTGATGCTAAGACATGGTTTAATTCTCTTGATCCTGGTTGTGTGCGTAGTCCCCAGGATATGATTTATTACTTCTCTGCTAAATATTTCCTTGCTCATAAGAAACAAGCTGCTTTAAAGGATATATACAATTTTGTGCAAATTGAAGAGAGAGTCTCCCACAAGCTTGGGGGAGGCTTCTCCAATTACTTAATGCTTTGCCTGATCATCCTCTTAAGAAAAATGAAATACTTGATATATTTTATAATGGACTAACCGATGCTTCCAGAGACTACCGGGATAGTTGTGCTGGTTCTATTTTCACGGAAAGAACACCGGATGAAGCTGAAATTCTATTAAACGATATGTTGACTAATGAAAATAATTGGACACTTCCTGAGCCTATTCCTAAACCAACTCCGAAGAAAAGAGGTGTTCTATTTCTCAGTTCTGAAGATATGCAGGAGGCAAAGAAATCCATGAAAGAAAAAGGCATTAAAGCTGAAGATGTTAAGAATTTACCTCCTATTGAAGAAATACATGGTCTTAATTTACCGCCTGCTAAAGAAATATATGGTCTTAATCCGCCTCCTATTGAAGAAATACATGGTCTTGATAACCTGACATGGGTAGTAAAGGTAAATTCTCTCTATAGATATGATAAAGCTGAAATCCCATTCACTAAGTTTGCTAGCCCATGCTTAGATGAGTTTGATAAACTTATGGTTAAGCAAGAAGACTTCAATGCTTATTTTGGTAGAGAATTAAAATGCAGTGCTAATATGCTTGAATACTTGGGTGATTATATGGCTAATGTCAAAGGTGAACTTAAACTTATTAGTAAACATGCTTCTATGGTTACCACTCAAGTAGAACAAGTACTTAAAGCTAAAAATGATTTGCTCAATGAATTGAATAGTAAGAATAATGATTATGTTGTTAGAGTGTCTACTAGAACTGGTAGAATGACTCATGAATCTTTGTATCCTGAAGGCCACCATAAGAGAATTGAGCAAGATTCTCAGAGAAATAATATAGATGCACCTAGTCCTTCTAAAGGGAAGAAAAAGAAAAATGATAGGACTTTGCATGTTTCTAGTGAACCTATTGCTGAAACACCTGAGAATCCAAATGATATTTCTATTTCTGATGCTGAAACACAATGTAGCGACCCGACCCGAATGGATCAAGTCTCTGTGCTTAAGTGTCATCCCTGGATCGGTATGCTGACACACACATTACTCGAGGATTTATAACAAAGGTAAATCACATGTATAAGTAACGTAAAATACTATTACCTCAATCCAAAATATAGCGGAAGTAACAAGGTTGTGGATTCCCATCAACACCAACGGCAAAGTTGAGTGTAGAAATCGTAACCCTAACATATCACTTACTCGTCGTAAGATAATCCTGCAACATGAGACGTTGCAGCCACAAAGGGTCAGTACATTGAATGTACTGGCAAATTCACACTATAGAGCAATGATGAATAATGGCTATCACTACATGCATATATGGCTGGTGGAAAGCTCTAAGGTTACAGTTTTGCGTAAAGCCAATTTTTCCCTACTGCAAAGGAATAAATTTTATTTAACTATCATGGTGGTTGTTGAACATTGAGAATGGTTGACAACATTCTCAATCCCAATTAAATATCATCATTAAACCCAACAAAATTAATTTAAAGTAACATGATGAGATTCACATGATAATCCAAGTACTAGATACTCAAAATGTCCATAACCGGGGACACGGCTAATCATGATTAGTTTATACACTCTGCAGAGGTTTGCGCACTTTTCCCCACAACACTCGATCGCCTCCGTTTGGTTTCTCGCACTACATGGTGTTTGAGAAGACGGATGACCGAGACATAGTCTTTAGAAGCGCTAGCACCTTACGATGGATAGACCGTTACACCTACTTTCCCCTACATCTGCTAGTCTACCCTGTAAGAGTTCGCACGACTTAATCAACTATGCTAGAGCCCATAATAGCTTGTGGCTGGACACGGAAGTTTCTAGTATGAAAAATCTCATGATCCCTTTGAGCCTGGGTGGCGGTCCATAAAAAAAACAGGCAATCCTGGTCTACCCAGGTGCCTAGACAGGCAATCCTAGAATAACCAGGTGCCTCAATCCACCGAGATGTGTGTTTAAGTTGCCACCTTAAGTAAACCATTAATTAACAATCTCATATCTATCATGAATACTCTCAAAGCCCAATCCACATCTACGAGCATAGCATGGCAATGTAAGCATAACATAATAGTAACTCCCAAGGTTTGAATGCAGGGCAATAGGTTCCTACCTCATCAACTACTTCCCAATACCCACAATTTACTTAGATCCTAATCATGCAATGTTTGAGGTTTGATCTAATGCAATAAAAACTGGGTATGAAAGGGATATGATCAAAGTGTGAACTTGCCTGCAATGTTGATGAAGATGATTCGCACTCAAACTCTTGATAGTTCTACTCATCACACTCCGTTCAATCTATCGTGAGCAAGCAATAGTAACCACACATAAGCAATCACTCAGAAGATCGGGAAGAACGAAGGAGGCAATTCGGAAAACGTCAAAACCAAGCAAATAACTCTTGCAACATAAACCAATTTCTAACAGTACCAAATTATGTGAATTTGGCCTTATCAGAAAGTTTAGGTCAAGAGCTCCGATTTGCAAAAAGAATCAACTGAAACGGAGCTATGAAACTCAAGTTATGATCAAACGAAGTTTGAATTCAAATCTGATCTAATTCAAATTTTAAACTTTTCAAAAACATGTTTAAGTTGTTTATATGGATAGGGGATATCATAACGAAGACGTGAGCGTTGGTTTCGTTGGATTTGGACTAATGGGTAAAAAGTAATGATCGTTTGAAGTTCAGGGACTAAACTGTAAAGAAAATCATCACAGATAGGTCCCTGGCCGGAATTAAAACAGAAAAAGAAAAAGACTAAATTATGAACGTTCGTTACCGAACGCTAATGGATGGATTTGTTCGCTCCGAAGGGATAGACAACGAACGTGCACCCAATAGGACTAAAAAAACCCGATCTAAAAAAAATATAAAACCGAACTAAAAAAAGAGGCGGGTTACGATTTATACCGGTTCACCCAAAAGAACCGGCGATGGTGGTGGTTACTCCGGCGAGACGGGATGGCGGCGCAGCGGCTCCGGTGTGGTGCAGCAGCGACTTGCGGCGCGACGGGCGGCGGCTCCACACGGCGAGAAGCGGCGCTGCAGGCGGCGGGTCGAGGCGGCAGCGGCGAGCTCTGGCGGCGCCGCCGGGCTAGATGTGCGGCGGCGGCAACGGAATGAGGAGAGGAAGAGAGCCGGGGCGGATTTATAGGAGGAGGGGCCTCGGGAGGCGTGCGGCAGGGGCAAAGGCGGCGCGAAGAGGCCGACTCGGCCACGGCGGTGACCGGCGAGTCGTGCGGCGGCGGGAGTCCTGCGGGAGCTCAGGGACGGCTCGGCTGGGCTGGCTTGGCCTGGCCCGGTTGGGTGCTGGGCCGGCCCAGTCGGCGGAAAAGATTAAAAAAAAACTTTTTCCAGACAAATAAAATAATAAAAACGAAATAACTAAAAATATTATATAGGCATATAATATATCAAAATTTTCAGAAAAAGATTCTTACGACATGAACATTTTTATAATGCCAAGTAAAATCCACCCAAATTCAGATAATTCAAAGAGTGCTACTGGTCTAATAGAATCCAACAAAAATCATTTAAAAAAACAAAATGATTTCAAATTAATTTTTCTCCAATTTTCTAATGTAGGGAATCATGTTACCCTAATTTCCATATATTTTATTTTTGGAGAAAAATATTTTGAATAAAACTCAAATAACTCCAAATTGAAAATAAATTCAAAAGAACTTTGAATTTAATTATTTGAAACTCCCAACTCATATTTCATATAATTTGAAGAAGTCATTTTATCTTCTCTCATGAAAATTATTGAGCTGCATGAAGTTTATGAATTGAATTATTTCCAAATGAAATTAAATTATTTTCAAATACCCTTTCATTTAATTTAAATGGAAGAAGTCATATCATCTTCGCTCAAGGGTTTTGTATTTGAAAATAATTTGAATTCATGGAGGTCAGAAAGCAAATATGAAAGTTTGGGATAGTCCTTTTATTCCCTCTCATTTAACTTTCAAAAAGTTTCGAATTCACTCACTTTCAGTCAATCAATCAAACAATCAATCAAATCTATCTATTTAATATAACATTCCAAAATTTAGAATTTTGGGATGTTACAAACCTACCATCCTGAAAATGAATCTCGTCCTCGAGATTCGGAGAGGCTAGCAAGAAAAGGTTAGGATTTGGGGTCTTCTCAAGTCCATCGATCGTCTCCGGAGGTCTGGGGTGCTACCACCCTTAAAAGCATTGTTACGGTTCCATCAAAACTCATATACTCCATCCTTATTCTTGACAGGGCCGGTCTTCTCAGATCGTAAGGATAATTCCTTCTCCGGCTCTTCCGGCAGCGGCATAACCTTTTTCCTCAATTCTTCTACACTTTCATCCTGGTAAGGTTATTCCGAGACTGGGTCTTCTTGGCTGACGGGTCTGGCGCCAATACTAATCAACTATCGATATCTCATGGTGGTCAACAATTTATGGTTTCTCCTACAGGAAATGGGTCTGGGTTGATCCTCACCGTATAACCTACGGTTGGCAAAAACTGCCTTGTACAAGGAAAAAAATACTTATACCATTCTAAGTTTAAACAGGGTTTTGATCGTCGTCTCTTTACTATAGGTAAGTCACTCAGATTTACCATCCCACATAGCAAGGCGAATAATAAGAGTAAGTCGGTATGGTGATCAATCCATCCCGCACCCAAATCATTACCCTGTATATGCTTTAGTGAATCTCGCATTCTAACACTCGGTCATCCTCACAAGCATTGCAGAATTTCTCTTGTCGACGAACGAAGTTCGGATATATCCATAGATTCTGCAAGCCAGACAAACATCTATCGTTTCTTCACAACTCTCAGGTTTTCCGTTACTCCTATAAAATCGTCTGCCGATAAACGTCGTATCTTCCTCCGGGGTTTTCCTTCAGCAATAGTGTGCTTGCTTCTTGGCAGGTTCTGGGGCATGTGGGTTATGGCCCATCTCATCACTTGTAGTCCTTGAACTTATCATCGGGCAACTGATCATTGTTTCAACTTCTAAATTTCTATTATTCTTCAATCCATCCAATTGTACTGTCTTCCTTCCTTCTATTGGCACCAAACTAAGACATGATTACTCAGACTCATCATGGAATTTCCCTTGATCCATATTTCCAACATCATACCTCCTTTATATCCAATAGTAATTCATTTCTTCATCCTCGTGGGATATCCCACATACCAAGATAAAAACTTATACTTATGAAGTCCATACTCTACTTCGTGGAACATCATTATCCTTTCCAGGGTCAAGCATCCTTACAGAGAAATATTGGCCATCTCTGCATGGCACTCTTCAACTGAGAAACGTGAAACACATCATGAACTCCTGACAGTCCTTCGGGTGACTCCAACTTGTTGGTCACTTCTCCCATACGCTCCAAAACTCGGTATGGTCCTACAAATCTCAGGGCTAACTTTCCCTTAACTACAAATCGTTTAACTCCTCGCAGAGGGGTCACACGAAGACATGCTCATGTCTCCAATTTCATAGACTACCTCCTTGCATTTTTAAGTCTGCATAACTCTTCTGCCTGGACTGAGCTACCTTCAGTCTATCTCGAATCAACTTAACATTCTCTTCTGACTCCTTGATCACATTTGGTCCAAACAACTGACGGTCTCCAACTTCATCCCACATACTCTTGGGGTATCACACATATTGAGACAAAACTCGTATTCATTTTATCTGAAATCCACTAAGTGGAGTACCCTTATCTTTCCCAGGGGTCAAGGGTTCTTACAGGGTACTACCACCCTTAAAATGCACAAATCTTCCATAGACCATATTTCTCATATCCTCAGAACAACTCATAAAACCCAATCTTTACCGACGATGCTAACTTTATTGCTTCTCCAATTATTACAATCTCTTGCTTTTCCATTACATGTCTCAACTCAACACCTCAATATAAAAGAAAATGTTCTCACTTCTACTACTCCATTTCTTTTGTTGCAAACTCAACTATCTAGCACAAGTTTCCTTCTCCTTGGGGCATTTTCTGGCAAAGTGCCCTGCTCCATTACAACTAAAACATATTACTACTGACAAGTATCGAGGTTTCCTTTTGGGGCAACTGTTGAGGTAGTGCCCTGACTCCTTGCACCTGTAACAGGTGATATGACTCAGGTCCTTCCTGGGCTCCAATCGGTTTCTCTTCCTGGACTTTTCCATTCCAATCAGGGCTTCTATTTCTTATGGGTCATATTCTACTTCCTCCGTCGGGAATTCTACTAGATCCCCATTCATACAATTCTGGGAGATGTGTCCTTCTTCTCCACATGAATAGCAAGACTTAGGGCAGGGTTTACTCGGGTCTTCTTTAGGCGTGTCCTCCATCTCTTCCTTCATCACGGGTTCTTCTAAAATTTCCATAAGGACTCCTTTCTTTACTTCTTTCTTCTGCTGGACGGTTCGTTGTATCATGGGGTAAATGTGACACTGAGCAGGATAGTGGGTAGTCCCTTCACACAAGAAACTGTTGGGGAACGTAGCATAACTTCAAAATTTTCCTACGTGTCACCAAGATCTATCTATGGAGTCATCTAGCAACGAGGGAGGAGTGGATCTACATACCCTTGTAGATCGCGCGCGGAAGTGTTCAAGAGAACGGGGTTGATGGAGTCGTACTCGTCGTGATCCAAATCACCGATGATCCTAGCGCCGAACGGACGGCACCTCCGCGTTCAACACACGTACGGAGCAGCGACGTCTCCTCCTTCTTGATCCAGCAAGGGGGGAGGAGAGGTTGATGGAGATCCAGCAGCACGACGGCATGGTGGTGGAAGTAGCGGGATTCCAACAGGGCTTCGCCAAGCGCTGCGGGAGGAGGGAGATGTGTCATGGGAGGGAGAGCGAGGCGCCAGGGCTTAGGTTTTGCTGCCCTCCCTTCCCCCCACTATATATAGGGCCAAGGGAGAGGGGGGGCGCAGCCTTGGCCCTTCCTCCAAGGAAGGGTGCGGCCAAGGGGGGAGTCCCTCCTCCCCAAGGCACCTCGGAGGTGCCTTCCCCCTTTAGGACTCTTCCTTTCCCTCTTCTCTTGGCGCATGGGCATCTTGGGGCTGGTGCCCTTGGCCCATATAGGCCAAGGCGCACCCCCTACAGCCCATGAGGCCCCCCGGGGTAGGTGGCCCCACCCGGTGGACCCCCGGGACCCTTCCGGTGGACCCCCGGGACCCTTCCGGTGGTCCCGGTACAATACCGATGACCCCGAAACTTGTCCCGATGGCCGAAATAGCACTTCCTATATATAATTCTTTACCTCCGGACCATTCCGGAACTCCTCGTGACATCCGGGATCTCATCCGGGACTCCGAAAAACTTTTGGGTTACCGCATACTAATATCTCTATAACCCTAGCGTCACCGAACCTTAAGTGTGTAGACCCTACGGGTTCGGGAGACATGCAGACATGACCGAGATGACTCTCCGGTCAATAACCAACAGCGGGATCTGGATACCCATGTTGGCTCCCACATGTTCCACGATGATCTCATCGGATGAACCACGATGTCAAGGACTTAATCAATCCCGTATACAATTCCCTTTGTCTAGCGGTACGATACTTGCCCGAGATTCGATCGTCGGTATCCCGATACCTTGTTCAATCTCGTTACCGGCAAGTCTCTTTACTCGTTCCATAACACATCATCCCGTGATCAACTCCTTCATCACATTGTGCACATTATGATGATGTCCTACCGAGTGGGCCCAAAGATACCTCTCCGTCACACGGAGTGACAAATCCCAGTCTCGATTCATGCCAACCCAACAGACACTTTCGGAGATACCTGTAGTGTACCTTTATAGCCACCCAGTTACGTTGTGACGTTTGGCACACCCAAAGCACTCCTACGGTATCCGGGAGTTGCACAATCTCATGGTCTAAGGAAATGATACTTGACATTAGAAAAGCTTTAGCATACGAACTACATGATCTTTGTGCTAGGCTTAGGATTGGGTCTTGTCCATCACATCATTCTCCTAATTATGTGATCCCGTTATCAACGACATCCAATGTCCATGGTTAGGAAACCGTGACCATCTATCAATCAACGAGCTAGTCAACTAGAGGCTTACTAGGGACATGGTGTTGTCTATGTATCCACACATGTATCCGAGTTTCCTATCAATACAATTCTAGCATGGATAATAAACGATTATCATGAACAAGGAAATATAATAATAATCAATTTATTATTGCCTCTAGGGCATATTTCCAACAGTCTCCCATTTGCACTAGAGTCAATAATCCAGTTCACATCGATATGTGATTAACACTCAAGGTCACATCCCCATGTGACTAACACCCAAAGAGTTTACTAGAGTCAATAATCTAGTTCACATTACCATGTGATTAACACTCGATGAGTTCTGGGTTTGATCATGTTATGCTTGTGAGAGATGTTATAGTCAACGGGTCTGAATCTTTCAGATCCATGTGTAGTTCGCAAATCTCTATGTCATCTTGCAGATGCAGCTACTACGCTATATTTGGAGCCATTTCAAATAACTGTTCTACTTGGAGCTATTCTAAATTGTTGCTCCATTATACGTATCCGGTATCTCTAATCAGAGCTATCCGGATAGGTGTTAAGCTTGCATCGGCGTAACCCTTTACGACGAACTCTTTTACCACCTCCATAATCAAGAAAATTCCTTAGTCCACTAGTTACTAAGGATAACTTTGACCGCTGTCTGTGATCCATTCTTGGATCACTCTTGTACCCCTTGACTAACTCATGGAAAGGCACACTTCAGGTGCGGTACACAGCATAGCATACTGTAGAGAGCCTATGATAAAAGCATAGGGGACGACCTTCGTCCTTCCTCTTTCTTCTGCCGCGGTCGAGCTTTAAGTCTTAACTTCATACCTTACAACTCAGGCAAGAACTCCTTCTTTGACTGATCCATCTTGAACACCTTCAAGATCATGTCAAGGTATGTGCTCATTTGAAAGTACCATTAAGCGTTTTGATCTATCCTTATAGATCTTGATGCTCAATGTTCAAGTAGCTTGATCAAGGTTTTCCATTGAAAAACACTTTCCAAATAACCCTATATGCTTTCCAGAAATTCTACGTCATTTCTGATCCATAATATGTCAACAACATATACTCATCAGAAATTCTATAGTGCTCCCACTCACCTTTTTGGAAATACAAGTTTCTCATAAACTTTGTATAAACCCAAAATCTTTGATCATCATCAAAGCATACATTCCAACTCCGAGATGCTTACTCCAGTCCCTAGAAGGATTGCTGGAGCTTTGCATACTTATTAGCATCTTTCAGGATTGACAAAACCTTTCCTCAAAAACGTCGAGGAAACAATGTTTTGACATCCTATCTGCAAGATTTCATAAATAATGCAGTAATCGCTAATATAATTCGAACAGACTCTTAGCATCGCTACGAGTGAGAAAGTCTCATCGTAGTCAACTCCTTGAACTTGTCGGAAAACATCTTAACGACAAGTCGATCTTTCTTAATGGTGATACTTACCATCATTGTCCGTCTTCCTTTTAAAATCCGTATGTACCTAACAGCCTTACGACCATCAAGTTGTTCTGCCAAAGTCTACACTTTGTTTTCATACATGGATCCTCTCTCGGATTTTATGGCCTCGAGCCATTTATCGGAATCCAGGCCCACCATCGCTTCTCCATAGCTCGTAGGTTCATTGTTGTCTAGCAACATGACTTCCAAGACAGGATTACGTACCACTCTGAAGTAGTATGCATCCTTGTCATCCCACGAGGTTTGGTAGTGACTTGATCTGAAGTTTCATGATCACTATCATAAACTTCCACTTCAGTTGGTGTAGGTGCCACAGGAACAACTTCCTGTGCCTTGCCACACACTAGTTGAAGAGACGGTTCAATAACCTCATCAAGTCTCCACCATCGTCCCACTCAATTCTTTCGAGAGAAACTTTTCCTCGAGAAAGGACCCGATTCTAGAAACAATCCCTTATTACTTTCGAATCTGAGACAGGAGGTATACCCAACTGTTTTGGGTGTCCTATGAAGATGCATTTATCCGCTTTGGGTTTGAGCTTATCAGCCTGAAACCTTTTCACATAAGCGTCGTAGCCCCAAACTTTTAAGAAATGACAGCTTAGGTTTCTCTAAACCATAGTTCATACGGTGTCATCTCATCGGAATTACGTGGTGCCCTATTTAAAGTGAATGTGGTTGTCTTTAATGCCTAACCCATAAACTATCGTGGTAATTCGATAAGAGACATCATGGTATGCATCATATCCAATAGGGTGCAGTTATGATGTTCGGACACACCATCACACTATGGTGTTCCAGGCTGTATTAGTTGTGAAACAATTTCCACAATGTCTTAATTCCGTGGCAAACTCATAATTCAGATATTCATCTCTATGATCATATCATAGATATTTTATCCTCTTGTCACGACGATCTTTCAACTTCACCCTGAAATTACTTGAACCTTTCAATAATTTAGACTCGTGATTCATCAAGTAAATATACTCAATATCTACTCAAATCATCTGTGAAGTAAGAACATAACAATATCCACTACATGCCTCAGCACTCATTGGATTGCACACATCAAAATGTATTACTTCCAACAAGTTGCTTTCTAGTTCCATTTTACTGAAAACGAGGCTTTCAGTCATCTTGCCCATGTGGTATGACTTGCATGTCTCAAGTGATTCAAAATCAAGTGAGTCCAAACGGTCCATTTGCATGGAGTTTCTTCATGCATATACACCAATAGACATGGTTCGCATGTCTCAAACCTTTCAAAACAAGTGAGCCCAAAGATCCATCAACAAGGAGCTTCTTCATGCGTTTTATACCGATATGACTTACGTGGCAGTGCCACAAGTAGGTGGTACTATCATTACTATCTTTTGGCATGAACATGTGTATCACTACGATCGAGATTCAATAAACCATTCATTTTAGGTGCAAGACCATTGAAGGTATTATTCAAATAAACAGAGTAACCATTATTCTCCTTAAGTGAATAACCGTATTGCGATAGACGTAATCCAATCATGTCTATGCTCAACGCAAACACCAAATAACAATTATTTAGGTTTAACACCAATCTCGATGGTAGAGGGAGCGTGCGATGCTTGATCATATCAACATTGGAAACACTTCCAACACATATCGTCAGCTCACCTTTAGCTAGTCTCCGTTTATTCCGTAGCCTTTTGTTTCGAGTTACTAACACTTAGCAACCGAACCGGTATCTAATACCCTGTTGCTACTAGGAGTACTAGTAAAGTACACATCAACATAATGTATATCCAATATACTTCTATCGACCTTGCCAGCCTTCTAATCTACCAAGTATCTAGGGTAATTCTGCTCCAGTGGGTGTTCCCCTTATTACAGAAGCACTTAGTCTCAGGTTTGGGTTCAACCTTGGGTTTCTTCACTAGAGCAGCAACTGAATTGCCGTTTCATGAAGTATCCCTTCTTGCCCTTGCCCTTCTTGAAACTAGTGGTTTCACTAACCATCAACAATTGATGCTCCTTCTTGATTTCTACTTTCGTGGTGTCAAACATCGCGAATATCTCAAGGATCATCATATATGTCCCCGATATATTATAGTTCATCACGAAGCTCTAGCAGCTTGGTGGTAATGACTTCGGAGAAACATCACTATCTCACCTGGAAGATCAACTCCCACTCGATTCAAATGATTGTTGTACTCAGACAATCTGAGCACAAGCTCAACAATTGAGCTTTTCTCCCTTAGTTTGCTGGCTAAGAAAATCGTTCGAGGTCTTATACCTCTTGACGTGGGCACGAGCCTGAAATCCCAATTTCAGCCCCCAAAACATCCCATATGTTTCGCGATGTTTCAAAACGTCTTCGGTGCCTCAACTCTAAACCGTTTTAACCGAACTATCACGTAGTTATCAAATGTGTATGTCAGATGTTCGCAACATCCACAGACAACGTTCGAGGTTCAGCACACTGAGCGGTGCATTAAGGACATAAGCCTTCTATGAAGCAATGAGGACAATCCTCAGTTTACGGACCTAGTCCGCGTAATAGCTACTATCAACTTTCAACTAAATTTTCTCTAGGAACATATCTAAACTGTAGAACTAAAGCGCGAGCTACGACATAATTTGCGAAGACCTTTTGACTATGTTCAGGATAATTAAGTTCATCTTATGAACTACCACTCAGATAGACATCCCTCTAGTCATCTAAGTGATTACATGATCCGAGTCAACTAGGCCGTGTCCGATCATCACGTGAGACGGACTAGTCATCATCGGTGAACATCTTCATGTTGATCGTATCTACCATACGACTCATGCTCGACCTTTCGGTCTCTTGTGTTCCGAGGCCATGTCTGTACATGCTAGGCTCGTCAAGTCAACCTAAGTGTTTCGCGTGTGTAAATCTGGCTTACACCCGTTGTATGTGAACGTAAGAATCTATCACACCCGATCATCATGTGGTGCTTCGAAACGACGAACTTTCGCAACGGTGCACAGTTAGGGGGAACACCTTCTTGAAATTTACTACCGTCGTTCTAAGTAAACAAGATGTATAAACATGATAAACATCACATGCAATCAAATAATAGTGACATGATATGGCCAATATCATATAGCTCCTTTGATCTCCATCTTGGGGCTCCATGATCATCTTGTCACCGATATGACACCATAATCTCCATCATCATGATCTCTATCATCGTGTCTTCATGAAGTTGTCTCGTCAACTATTACTTCTACTACTATAGCTAACGGTTAGCAATAAAGTAAACTAATTACATGACGTTTATGTTGACACGCAGGTCATAAATAAATTAAGACAACTCATATGGCTCCTGCCGGTTGTCATACTCATCGACATGCAAGTCGTGATTCCTATTACAAGAACATGATCAATCTCATACATCACATATATCATTCATCACATCCTTTTGGCCATATCACATCACATAGCATACCCTGCAAAAACAAGTTAGACGTCCTCTAATTGTTGTTTGCATGTTTTACGTGGCTGCTATGGGTTTCTAGCAAGAACATTTCTTACCTACGCAAAAACCACAACGTGATATGCCAATTGCTATTTACCCTTCATAAGGACCCTTTTCATCGAATCCGATCTGACTAAACTGGGAGAGACAGACACCCGCTAGCCACCTTATGCAACTAGTGCATGTCAGTCGGTGGAACCAGTCTCACGTAAGAGTACGTGTAAGGTCGGTCCGGGCCGCTTCATCCCACGATGCCGCCGAATCAAGATAAGACTAGTAACGGCAAGCATATTGAACAAAATCAACGCCCACAACTACTTTGTGTTCTACTCGTGCATAGAAACTACGCATAAACCTAGCTCATGATGCCACTGTTGGGGAACGTAGCATAAATTCAAAATTTTCCTACGTGTCACCAAGATCTATCTATGGAGTCATCTAGCAACGAGGGAGGAGTGGATCTACATACCCTTGTAGATCGCGCGCGGAAGCGTTCAAGAGAACGGGGTTGATGGAGTCGTACTCGTCGTGATCCAAATCACCGATGATCCTAGCGCCGAACGGACGGCACCTCCGCGTTCAACACACATACGGAGCAGCGACGTCTCCTCCTTCTTGATCCAGCAAGGGGGGGGGAGAGGTTGATGGAGATCCAGCAGCACGACGGCATGGTGGTGGAAGTAGCGGGATTCCAATAGGGCTTCGCCAAGCGCTGCGGGAGGAGGGAGATGTGTCATGGGAGGGAGAGGGAGGCGCCAGGGCTTAGGTTTTGCTGCCCTCCCTTCCCCCCACTATATATAGGGCCAAGGGAGAGGGGGGCGCAGCCTTGGCCCTTCCTCCAAGGAAGGGTGCGGCCAAGGGAGGAGTCCCTCCTCCCCAAGGCACCTCGGAGGTGCCTTCCCCTTTAGGACTCTTCCTTTCCCTCTTCTCTTGGCGCATGGGCCTCTTGGGGCTGCTGCCCTTGGCCCATATAGGCCAAGGCGCACCCCCTACAGCCCATGTGGCCCTCCGGGGCAGGTGGCCCCACCCGGTGGACCCCCGGGACCCTTCCGGTGGTTCTGGTACAATACCGGTGACCCCGAAACTTGTCCCGATGGCCGAAATAGCACTTCCTATATATAATTCTTTACCTCCGGACCATTCCGGAACTCCTCGTGACATCCGGGACTCCGAACAACTTTTGGGTTACCGCATACTAATATCTCTATAACCCTAGCGTCACCGAACCTTAAGTGTGTAGACCCTACGGGTTCGGGAGACATGCAGACATGACCGAGATGACTCTCCGGTCAATAACCAACAGCGGGATCTGGATACCCATGTTGGCTCCCACATGTTCCACGATGATCTCATCGGATGAACCACGATGTCAAGGACTTAATCAATCCCGTATACAATTCCCTTTGTCTAGCGGTACGATACTTGCCCGAGATTCGATCGTCGGTATCCCGATACCTTGTTCAATCTCGTTCCCGGCAAGTCTCTTTACTCGTTCCGTAACACATCATCCCGTGATCAACTCCTTGATCACATTGTGCACATTATGATGATGTCCTACCGAGTGGGCCCAGAGATACCTCTCCGTCACACGGAGTGACAAATCCCAGTCTCGATTCATGCCAACCCAACAGACACTTTCGGAGATACCTGTAGTGTACCTTTATAGCCACCCAGTTACGTTGTGATGTTTGGCACACCCAAAGCACTCCTACGGTATCCGGGAGTTGCACAATCTCATGGTCTAAGGAAATGATACTTGACATTAGAAAAGCTTTAGCATACGAACTACATGATCTTTGTGCTAGGCTTAGGATTGGGTCTTGTCCATCACATCATTCTCCTAATGATGTGATCCCGTTATCAATGACATCCAATGTCCATGGTCAGGAAACCGTGACCATCTATCGATCAACGAGCTAGTCAACTAGAGGCTTACTAGGGACATGGTGTTGTCTATGTATCCACACATGTATCTGAGTTTCCTATCAATACAATTCTAGCATGGATAATAAACGATTATCATGAACAAGGAAATATAATAATAATCAATTTATTATTGCCTCTAGGGCATATTTCCAACAGAAACAAGTAATCGTCCTAGTTGGGCATTCTTAAACTGGGTGATTTCCTTCACAATTAGGGCATTCATCCTTGTGTTCTTTATGGGTGTGTCCTATTTCCCCACAAATCTTGCATGCACAAGGTTTCTTCATATCCTTTCCATAAGGTTTCAACTTCTAGGACACAAACCGAGACTTTGGCAAAGTCAACATAAATTCTCTCCAAGTGGTTACTCCATGCCATCCATTGATGGTTTGGTACATCCTCCACCAGGTAGCAGCACCTCTTTCAAAGCACTGAAGAGCATGCTGGGTCATATCCTTTCCGACTACAGGGTTATTCTTCATCTGATCCTCCATGTTCTGAATCCATCGGTCCGTCTCCAACTGACTCATCGGTCCAGAAAATACAAGCTCATCTTCATTCATCCTGTATTGGGTCCAAGGGTTTTGGGGTGAGATGAGAGAGAGGGAGAGGGATGCATAATACAAACAATGGTTTTGAAAAGACAGATTTTATCTGTGGCTGTTGGAAAAATATCAAACAAATGACAGCTCACAAACGTCGCATCTAACGTAGGTATATAACAGGGGTTTGGTCTTCTAGGGTCAATAAATCTTCAACGTCTTCTAACTCTTCAAGTCTTGTTCATGCCTCCAATGGCTTCTTCCAATCATGCTTGTCCTTTTCCAGTTCTTTTGCCAGATCATCTCTATTGACGTGAAGTCTCTCGTGACGTCCTTTAATATTCTGGAGTTGCGTTCCAAACTTCTGGGTTTCAACATCCTTGGCATGAACCATGGTCCTACTGTCCTTCAGTTCCTGACGAATCTCCGGTATCTCGAGGTTTTGCTCCTCCAGCTTGGCTACTTTCAGCTTTTGGTTCCTAAGTTCTTCACGAAATGCTTCCTTGTCTAATACGGCTTCATGGAGCTCCACCTTAAACTTCTTGATGTACTACTCCAGATCCTGGTGATACACCGGCTAAGGTTAAAACTTCATCTTACTAATAGGTGCTCCATCAACCTTCTTCCATCAAATCCATTCTGAAGGAATGCATCCTTAACTCAGCATGGTGACAATAGCATCAGCGGGCAATGACATCACGGATAACTGTGTTTCTGCTCTTGTCATTCCCATGAGCTATCATTCCATAGTTGATATCTCCTACCTTAGGGTTTTCTTTGACAAAACTTCAAGTTCTCATGGTCCTTGTTTCAGTCTTTCTCCGATACACCTTGATCTCGGGTATTGACAACTGCCATAGTCTGCCAAGTTCCATAAGGGTAGCCTTCTTAGGTCATACAAATCTAGAAATTCTTCGGAGCCTCCAATTCTCCTAGTCTTCAGAGTCTTCAACAGCTGTAGTTTCCATCATTATAATGTATGGTAAAATCCTCTTCATTCCGAATGGTCTCGGTTGTCCGATATCTTGTACTTCTTGGAGTGGTCTCATCAGTTGAATCTTCGTCTGGTCAAAAGGGGAAAAGGGTATAGTCTCACTAAAAGGAATTTTTGAATAAGCTCAGAGGAGAAGAGAGGTAAAAGATCTTTTTGAAAGAGAAAGTTATAGAGAAAAATCTTTGCTATGGGCTTGCCAGTTTCTAGGGTCACGTCCTACAGTCAACATGTGCTCTGATACCATCTTGTAGCGACCCGACCTGAATGGATCAAGTCTCTGTGCTTAAGTGTCATCCCTGGATCGGTATGCTGACACACACAGTACTCGAGGATTTATAACAGAGGTAAATCACATGTATAAGTAACGTAAAACACTATTACCTCAATCCAAAATATAGTGGAAGTAACAAGGTTGTGGATTCCCATCAACACCAACGGCAAAGTTGAGTGTAGAAATCGTAACCCTAATGTATCACTTACTCGTCGTAAGATAATCCTACAACATGAGACGTTGCAGCCACAAAGGGTCAGTACATTGAATGTACTGGCAAATTCACACTATAGAGCAATGAAGAATAATGGCTATCACTACATGCATATATGGCTGGTGGAAAGCTCTATGGTTACAGTTTTGCGTAAAGCCAATTTTCCCCTACTGCAAAGGAATAAATTTTATTTAACTATCATGGTGGTTGTTGAACATTGAGAATGGTTGACAACATTCTCAATCCCAATTAAATATCATCATTAAACCCAACAAAATTAATAAAGTAACATGATGAGATTCACATGATAATCCAAGTACTAGATACTCAAAACGTCCATAACCGGGGACACGACTAATCATGATTAGTTTATACACTCTGCAGAGGTTTGCACACTTTTCCCCACAAGACTCGATCGCCTCCGTTTGGTTTCTCGCACTACATGGTGTTTGAGAAGACGGATGACCGAGACATAGTCTTTCAGAAGCGCTAGCACCTTACGATGGATAGACCGTTAGACCTACTTTCCCCTACATCTGCTAGTCTACCCTTTAAGAGTTCGCACGACTTAATCAACTATGCTAGAGCCCATAATAGCTTGTGGCTGCACACGGAAGTTTCTAGTATGAAAAATCTCATGATCCCTTTGACCCTGGGTGGCGGTCCATAAAAAAACAGGTAATCCTGGTCTACCCAGGTGCCTAGACAGGCAATCCTAGAATAACCAGGTGCCTCAATCCACCCAGATGTGTGTTTAAGTTGCCACCTTAAGTAAACCATTAATTAACAATCTCACATCTGTCATGAATACTCACAAAGCCCAATCCACATCTACGAGCATACCATGGCAATGTAAGCATAACGTAATAGTAACTCCCAAGGTTTGAATGCAGGGCAATAGGTTCCTACCTCATCAACTACTTCCCAATACCCACAATTTACTTAGATCCTAATCATGCAATGTTTGAGGTTTGATCTAATGCAATAAAAACTGGGTATGAAAGGGATATGATCAAAGTGTGAACTTGCCTGCAATGTTGATGAAGATGATTCACACTCAAAAATCTTGATAGTTCTACTCGTCACACTCCCTTCAATCTATCGTGAGCAAGCAATAGTAACCACACATAAGCAATCACTCAGAAGATCGGGAAGAACGAAGAAGGCAATTCGGAAAACGTCAAAACCAAGAAAATAACTCTTGCAACATAAAACAATTTCTAACAGTACAAAAATTATGTGAATTTGGCCTTATCAGAAAGTTTAGGTCAAGAGCTCCGATTTGCTAAAAGAATCAACTGAAACGGAGCTACGAAACTCAAGTTATGATCAAACGAAGTTTGAATTCAAATCTGATATAATTCAAAATTTAAACTTTTCTAAAACATGTTTAAGTTGTTTATCTGGATAGAGGAGATCATAACGAAGACGTGAGTGTTGGTTTCATTGGATTTGGACTAACGAGTAAAAAGTAATGATTGTTTGAAGTTCAGGGACTAAACTATAAAGAAAATCATCACAGATAGGTCCCTAGCCGGAATTAAAATAGAAAAAGAAAAAGACTAAGTTATGAATGTTCGTTACCGAACGCTAACGGATGGATTTGTTTGCTCCGAAGGGATAGACAGCGAACGTGCACCCAATAGGACTAAAAAACCCGATCTAAAAAAAAATATAAAACCGAACTAAAAAACGAGGCGGGTTACGGTTTATACCGATTCACCCAAAAGAACCGGTGACGGTGGTGGTTACTTCGGCGAGACGGGATGGCGGCGCGGCGGCTCCGGCGTGGTGCGGCAGCGACTTGCGGCGCGACGGGCGGCGGCTCCACGCGGCGAGGAGCGGCGCTGCAGGCGGCGGGTCCAGGCGGCAGCGGCGAGCTCCGGCGGCAACGCCGGGATAGATGTGCGGCGGCGGCAACGGAACGAGGAGAGGGAGAGAGCCAGGAAGGATTTATAGGAGGAGGGGCCTCGGGAGGCGTGCGGCAGGGGCAACGGCGGCGCGAAGAGGCCGACTCGGCCACAGCGGTGACCGGCGAGTCGTGCGGCGGCGGGAGTCCTGCGGGAGCTCAGGGACGGCTTGGCTGGGCTGGCTTGGCCTGGCCCGGTTGGGTGCTGGGCCGGCCCAGTCGGCGGAAAAGATTAAAAAAAAACATTTTCCAGACAAATAAAATAATAAAAACGAAATAACTAAAAATATTATATAGGCATATAATATATCAAAATTTTCAGAAAAAGATTCTCTATGACATGAATATTTTTACAATGCCAAGTAAAATCCACCCAAATTCAGATAATTCAAAGAGTGCTACTGGTCTAATAGAATCCAACAAAAATCATTTAAAAAAACAAAATGATTTCAAATTAATTTTTCTCCAATTTTCTAATGTAGGGAATCATGTTACCCTAATTTCCATATATTTTATTTTTGGAGAAAAATAATTTGAATAAAACTCAAATAACTCCAAATTGAAAATAAATTCAAAAGAACTTTGAATTTAATCTTTGAAACTCCCAACTCATATTTCATATAATTTGAAGAAGTCATTTTATCTTTTCTCATGAAAATCATTGAGCTGCATGAAATTTATGAATTGAAATATTTCCAAATGAAATTCAATTATTTTCAAATACCCTTTCATTTAATTTAAATGGAAGAAGTCATATCATCTTCGCTCAAGGGTTTTGTATTTGAAAATAATTTGAATTCATGGAGGTCAAAAAGCAAATATGAAAGTTTGGGAAAGTCCTTTTATTCCCTCTCATTTAACTTTCAAAAAGTTTCGAATTCACTCACTTTCAGTCAATCAATCAAACAATCAATCAAATCTATCTATTTAATATAACATTCCAAAATTTAGAATTTTGGGATGTTACACACAATGTGGTAATGAACCTGAAACTAGTGATAATGTTAATGATAATGTTCATGTTGATGCTCAACCTAGCAATGATAATGATATAGAAATTGAACCTGTTTTTGATCTTGATAACCCACAATCAAATAATCAACGTTATGATAAGAAAGACTTCGTTGCTAGGAAACACAGAAAGGAAAGAGAGCCTTGGGTTCAGAAACCCATGCATTTTCCTCCCAAATCATCCAAGAAAAAGGATGATGAGGATTTTGAGCACTTTGCTGAAATGATTAGACCTATGTTTTTGCGTATGCGATTAACTGATATGCTCAAAATGAATCCTTATGCTAAGTACATGAAAGAAATTGTTACTAATAAAAGAAAGATATCGGAAGCTGAAATTTCCACCATGCTTGCTAATTATACTTTTAAGGGTGGAATACCAAAGAAACTTGGAGATCCAGGAGTACCCACTATACCATGATCCATTAAAAGAAATTATGTTAAAACTGCTTTATGTGATCTTGGAGCCGGTGTTAGTGTTATGCCTCTCTCTTTATATCGTAGACTTGATTTGAATAAGTTGACACCTATTGAAATATCTTTGCAAATGGCTGATAAATCAACTGCCATACCTGTCGGTATTTGTGAGGATGTGCCTGTTGTGGTTGCAAACGTTACTATTTTAACGGACTTTGTTATTCTTGATACTGTGGACTTGAGCATACGATACACTTTCCGAGAAAACAACCTCAAGTCCACAGTATCAACTCTATTGGAAAAATTCCATCGATTATTTTTGGAGGTTTTGAATTTCCTCTTCCTACTGTCAAGAAGAAATATGATATTCTTATTATTGGGGATGTGCATATCCCCGTTGAGGTAACATAGTGTTATTCAAAATTTCTCCGGTTCCATGTTATTCAGAATGAGTTTGTTAACAAGACTTGATCAACCTTGTTAGTGGATTCCTTTTGATGAGCATGAGATGGATGAAACTAGAAGGCACAACCTTCTGTACCCTACTTTTACTTTATGTTATTTATTTTAAATAAAATAAAAATAGTATTTTCTGTCTGTTATCTGAATTATCCGTGCAATATAAAAATAACTCGAAAATAAAAGTGCCCTGAAATTTAAATATGATTTTTTCTGGAATATTTGAGAATATTTGGCCTGAGAACACAGCATGTGGGGCATCCACCTGGCCACGAGGGTGGAGCGCGCGCCCTACCCCAATTATTCATGCACCCACACACTCATTCCTCCTACAAACACGATTATCCAGTTCATACCCTTGTCCAAGCTCATTTGGCTGCCATTTTCGATCTCCTTGCTCAAAGCACCTCTCACAAAACTGCTTGGGGGGATTGTTCCTTGGTATGTGACTCCTCCATTGGTCCAATTAGTTTCTGTTCTAGTGCTTTATTCATTGCAAAATTTTGCTACCTAGGTGACCATGTTCTTGAGCTTGCATGCCAAATTTATATGGTTCCAAGTAGTTTTGATGCATGATATAGGCTCTAGGCACTTGTATGAGTAGTTGCTATCAATATTATTGAGTTTGGCTTACTTTTATTTTGAAGTTACTAAAAATTTCAGAATTTTCCAGAGAATAATGAAGAGATTTTTGAGGGGCTCATCGAGCCGAAGCTCAAAGGAAAAGCAAAATGAAGAAGCAAAGAAGCCCAAATATAATCTGCCTCGCACCACGGAGGCCTCACCGACTTCCTCCGCGACCAACGCGAATAGCCAGTACCTCGTCTCGCCGGAGGACATTCACGCTTACCGGAACCCTACATCAGCCACAGAGCCAGAGCCGGAACCACAAGTTGACCCTCCACGACAGTCTGATTATCAGTGGGATCCGGAGATGATTGCCAACCAGTGGCAATCAGAGTCTTCTTCTTCGTAGTACGACCCCAACTATTACTATGGATATCCACCAGGCCAGCCTTTGCCATAGACCAACTTAGGCCAAAAGCCTAAGCTTGGGGGAGTACGTATTTCTCACCGACATTACATTTATGTTCACACACCCATTGCTAGATGTCGGTGCTCATACTTTTTCATTGTATCATCCATGCTAGTTTATTTCCTTTTTATGCTTTCTTCTTGTGTGTTTAATATACCTTAATAAAAAAATTAGTTGTAGCTTTTAGCTAGTTTTAATTTCCATGCTTGTAGTAGTAATTAAAAAGAAAACCCAAAAAGATTTCCTATTCTTCATTTGCTTGTTGGGAGCTTTCCCGTGTAAATAGTTTTATTTCTTTTCTTTTCTTTGGGGGTCGATAGGAGAAGACCATGATTAAATTGTTGAAGTGGCTCTTATATGCATTATTGTTGATTTAACCAAGAGCCCGTATTGCCTTGTCTTCTCCTGTTTATTGAATGCTCGCAGATTCCAGCTTAGTCCAATGCACGCGCACTATTATTATTTTTCACATCATTCGGTCGTGCAAGTGAAAGGCAATTATGACGATATATGATGGACTGACTGAGATGAGAAAAGTTGGTATGAACTCGACCTCTCTTGTTTTTGTAAATATGATTAGTTCATCGTTTCTGATTCAGCCTATTATGAATAAACATGTTTGCAATGACAACTAGAGATCAAAGTTTCTTGTGCCATGCTTGATTAGCTAGGAGCTTATAATGGTTTACCTTGCGTGCAAACATGCTATTAAAATGGTTGTGATGTGGTATGATAGGGTGGTATCCTCCTCTGAATGATTTAAGTGACTTGACTTGGCGCATGTTCACGCATGTAGTTGAAACAAAATCAACATAGCCTTCATGATATTTATGTTCATGGTGGATTATATCTTACTCATGCTTGCATTCGGTGTTGATTAATTTTAATGCATGTCCATGACTGTTGTCGCTCTCTAGATGGTCGCTTCCCAGTCTTTTTCTAGCCTTCACCTGTACTAAGCGGGAATACTGCTTGTGCATCCAACTCCATAACCCCCAAAGTTATTCCATATGAGTCCACCATACCTACCTATATACGGTATCTACCTGCTGTACCAAGTAAATTTGTATGTGCCAAGCTCTAAACCTTCAAATAAACATCCTTTTTTGTATGCTCGAATAGCTCATGTATCAACTAGGGTTGTCTGTATCTTCCATGTTAGGCGGGTTATTCTCAAGAGGAGTGGACTCCGCTCCTCACTCACGAGAAAATGGCTGGTCACCGGGATGCCCAGTCCCATGCTTTATGCAAACTAAATCAAAATAATTGCAAACAAAACCCCCCTGGGACTCTTCTTAGTTGGAGGCACTCGTTGTTTCGAGCAAGCCATGGATTGATGCTTGTTGGTGGAGGGGGAGTATAAACTTTACCATTCTGTTTGGGAACCACCTATAATGTGTGTAGCATGGAAGATATCGCCATCTCTTAGTTGTTATGTTGATAATGAAAGTATACCACTCAAAATATTATTCATCTCTATTTCAAAACTGAGCTCTGGCACCTCTACAAATCCCTGCTTCCCTCTGCGAAGGGCCTATCTATTTACTTTAATGTTGAGTCATCATCCTCTTATTAAAAAGCACCAGTTGGAGAGCACCGCTGTCATTTGGATTCATTACTGTTAGTTTACATTGAGTATGACTTGACTGGATCTCTTTTACCATGAATTACAATGTCTAGTTAGTCCTTAATCTTTAAAGGTGCTCTACATTTATGTTTTGCGGTCTCAGAAAGGGCTAGTGAGATACCATCTTATTATATCATATTATGATTGTTTTGAGAAAGTGTTGTCATCCGAGATTTATTATTATTGCTCGCTAGTCGATTATGCCATTGATATGAGTAAACATGAGACCTATCTGTTATTGTGAATATGGTTAGTTCATAATCTTTGCTGAAAACTTGAATGCTGGCTTTACATATTTACACCAACAAGAGCAAACAGAGTTAGTAAAAGTTTTTCTTTATCACTTTCAGTTTATCAACTGAATTGCTTGAGGACAAGCAAAGGTTTAAGCTTGGGGGAGTTGATACGTCTCCGTCGTATCTACTTTTCCAAACACTTTTGCCCTTGTTTTGGACTCTAACTTGCATGATTTGAATGGAACTAACCCGGACTGACGCTGTTTTCAGCAGAGTTGCCATGGTGTTATTTATGTACAGAAACAAAAGTTCTCAGAATGACCTGAAACTTCACGGAACATATTTTTGGAAATAATAAAAAATCCCTGCAAAAGATGAAGACCACGGGGCCCACACCCTAGCCACGAGGGTGGGGGTGCGCCTGCCCCCTGGGCGCGCCCCCTACCTTGTGGGTCCCCCTGGAGCTCCTCCGACCTCAAATCCAACTCTATATATTTGCTTTCGGGGAGAAAAAAATCGAAGAGAAGGATTCATCGCGTTTTACAATACGGAGCCACCGCCAAGCCCTAAAACCTCTCGGGAGGGCTGATCTGGAGTCCGTTCGAGGCTCCAGAGAGGCGAATCTTTCGCCATCATCATCATCATCAACCTTCCTCCATCACCAATTTCATGATGCTCACCGCCGTGCGTGAGTAATTCCATCGTAGGCTTGTTGGACGGTGATGGGTTGGATGGGATTTATCATGTAATCAAGTTAGTTTTGTTAGGGTTTGATCCCTAGTATCCACTATGTTCTGAGATTGATGTTGCTATGACTTTGCTATGCTTAATGCTTGTCACTATGGCCCAAGTGCCATGATTTCAGATCTGAACCTATTATGTTTTCATGAATATATGTGAGTTCTTGATCCTATCTTGCAAGTCTATAGTCACCTACTATGTGTTATGATCCGGCAACCCCGAAGTGACAATAATCGGGACCACTCCCGGTGATGACCGTAGTTTGAGGAGTTCATGTATTCACTATGTGTTAATGCTTTGGTCCGGTACTCTATTAAAAGGAGGCCGTAATATCCCTTAGTTTCCGCTAGGACCCCGCTGCCACGGGAGGGTAGGGCAAAAGATGTCATGCAAGTTCTTTTCCATAAGCACGTATGACTATATTCAGAATACACACCTACATTACATTGATGAATTGGAGCTAGTTCTGTGTCACCCTAGGTTATGAATGTTACATGATAAACCACATCTGGCATAATTCTCTATCACCGATCCATTGCCTACAAGCTTTCCATATATTGTTCTTCGCTTATTTACTTTTCCGGTTGCTATTGTTACAATCACTACAAAATACCAAAAACATTACTTTTGCTATCATTACCTTTTGCTACCGTTACCACTACTATCATATTACTTTGCTACTAAACACTTTGCTGTAGATATTAAGTTTCCAGGTGTGGTTGAATTGACAACTCAACTGCTAATACTTGAGAATATTCTTTGGCTCCCCTTGTGTCGAATCAATAAATTTGGGTTGAATACTCTACCCTCGAAAACTGTTGCGATCCCCTATACTTGTGGGTTATCAAGTCCCTAGATACTTAATGACTGATGGTGGTTCACATTTTATTCATGGTGCCTTTCGTAAAATGCTTGGCAAGTATGATGTTAATCATAGAATTGCATCTCCATATCATCCACAGTCTAGCTGTCAAGTAGAACTTAGCAATAGAGAGCTTAAATTAATTTTGCAAAAGACTGTTAATAGATCTAGAAAGAATTGGTCCAAGAAACTTGATGATGCATTATGGGCCTATAGAACTGCATATAAAAATCCTATGGGTATGTCTCCATATAAAATGGTTTATGGTAAAGCATGTCACTTACCTCTTGAACTAGAACAAAAGGCATCTTGGGCTATTAAAGAGCTCAACTATGACTTCAAACTTGCCGGTGAGAAGAGGCCTTTTGACATTAGCTCACTTGATGAATGGAGAACCCAGGCTTATGAGAATGCCAAACTGTTTAAAGAAAAAGTTAAAAGATGGCATGATAAAAGGATACAAAAACGTGAGTTTAATGTAGGTGATTATGTACTATTATACAACTCTCGTTTGAGATTTTTTGCAGGCAAACTTCTCTCTAAATGGGAAGGTCCTGACGTCATCGAGGAGGTCTATCATTCCGGTGCCATATCAACAACTTTGAAGGCACAAATCCGAGGGTAGTGAACGGTCAAAGGATCAAACATTGTATCTCAGGTAATCCCATAAATGTTGAAACCCATGTTATTGAAACCGTAACCCCGGAGGAATACATAAGGGACACTTTCCAGAACATTTCAGACTCCGAAAAGGAATAGGTACATGGTACGGTAAGTAAACCGATTCCAAAACAGTTCTAATGGCAATTTTTCTCTGTTTTGGAATATTTAAGAAAATGGGAAAATAAGAAGCAGTCCGGGAAGGACACGGGGCTTCCACGAGGGTGGAGGGCGCGCCCTACCCCCTGGGCGCGCTCCCCTGCCTCGTGGGCACCCCGTGTGCTCTCTGGACTCCGTTTTCTTGCACAATACTTCTTTTGGTCGGTAAAAATTCACTATATAATCTCCCGAAGGTTTTGACCCCGTATCACGCAAATATCCTGTGTCTTTGTTTCAAGCTGTTTCTGCTGCAGAATAGAGCATTATGTCATCCCAAGATTCGGAGAGAGAAAGCTATGTGGCAGATTACCTTGTAGATCATAAGGTCTACGGGGACTTGGAGCATTGTGGTTGGACCACGGAGGAAGAAGAAGACTATGAGCCTAAGGGAACGGAGGAGACGAGCTCAGATGAAGATGAAGTCCATTACCTCAACCTGGGGACATGCATGTGGAGTTCAAAAAGTCAAGCCTCCCCAATAGAGCAAAGAAACCTAAGATCGAGTTTATCCCTTTTTGTCTCTTGCAGGAGAACAAACAAGAACTATGCAAAAATGTATTAAGCCTTGAGCAGGAGATCGAGGACCTAAGGGAGAAAATTCTATCCTCAAGCGCAAATTAAGGAATAAGCACACGTCATCAACAACTCCATCATCACCACCTCCGAGGAAGGAGACATAAACACATGGGTATGGGCACTCCCCTTGGCAACTGCCAAGCTTGGGGGAGTGCCCCGGTATCGTATCACCATCACTTTTATCTTTACCGTTTTTCTTAGTTCGATCCTTTTGGTAATATCTTGATCTAGTAGAATAAAGTTTTAGTATGATCTAGTTTTTAGTTTTGCTTTATGATCCTTCTATGTAATCGAGTCCGTGAGCTATATATAATAAAGATTAGTGTTGAGTCAAGGGCTTGATTATTTTGCTATGATCTTGAGGGAATAAAATAAAAGAGAAGAAATAAAAAGAAATAAAGAGTATGATGAATAAAAGTTGTTGAGAGTTGACAAACATAGTTTTGGTCGTCGTTGCAATTAATAGGAAATAATAAGGAAAGAGAGGTTTTCACATATAAATATACTATCTTCGACATCTTTTATGATTGTGAGAACTCATTAAAGTATGACATGCTAAAGAGTTGACGTTGGACAAGGAAGACAACGTAATGGGTTATGTTTTCTTACATCTAAGATAAATTATATTGTCATTGATCATCCAACATGTTGAGCTTGCCTTTCCCTCTCATGCTAGCCAAATTCTTTGCACCAAGTAGAGATACTACTTGTGCTTCCAAATATCCTTAAACCTAGTTTTGCCATGAGAGTCCACCATATCTACCTATGGATTGAGTAAGATCCTTCAAGTAAGTTGTCATTGTTGCAAGCAATAAAAATTGCTCTCTAAATATGTATGATTTATTAGTGTGGAGAAAATAAGCTTTATACGATCTTGTAATGTGGAAGAAATAAAAGCGATGGACTGCATAATAAAGGTCCATATCACAAGTGGCAATATAAAGTGATGTTCTTTTCCATTAAGATTTGATGCATCCAACCATAAAAGCACATGACAACCTCTGCTTCCCTCTGCGAAGGGCCTATCTTCTATTCTTGTCTTATACTTCATATAAGAGTCACGGTGATCTTCACCTTTCCTTTTTACATTTTATCCTTTGGCAAGCACAATGTGTTGGAAAGATCCTGATATATATAGCTAATTGGATGTGAGTTTTCATGAACTATTATTGTTGACATTACCCTTGAGCTAAAAGGTTGGGAGGCAAAACTATAAGCCCCTATCTTTCTCTGTGTCCGACTAAATGATGGTTGAGTATGTGGACTTGCTAAAAAGCTCTAATTGACTCTTTCTGATGTTATGATAAATTGCAATTGCCTCATTGATTGAGATTAGAGTTTGTTGGTTCTCAATGAAGTTTATGATTCATACTTGAAATTGTGATTGAATTGTTACTTTAGCATGAGAGATCATATGACATATATATGTTGTTACTTTAGCATGGGAGATCATCATGATCATATGACAATTGCCTCACATGTTTAGAGATATATATGTTGTTGTCCTAAGAATGATCATGATGCCTTCATGTCCGTATTTTATATTTATCGACACCTCTATCTCTAAACATGTGGACATATTTTTCGATTTCGGCTTTCGCTTGAGGACAAGCGAGGTCTAAGCTTGGGGACTTGATATGTCCATTTTGCATCATGCTTTTATATTGATATTTATTGCATTATGGGCTGCTATTACACATTATGTCACAATACTTATGGCTATTCTCTTTTATTTTACAAGGTTTACATGAAGAGGGGGAATGCTGGCAGCTGGAATTCTGGGCTGGAAAAGGAGCAAATATTAGAGACTTATTCTGCACATCTCCAAAAGTCCTGAAACTCCATGGGAATTATTTTCAGAATATATAAAAAATATTAGCCGAAGAAAGTACCAGAGGGGGCCACCCACCGTCCACGAGGGTGGGAGGCGCGCCTACCCCCCTGGGCGTGCCCCTGCCTCGTGGGCCCCCTGGTGGCCCTCTGATGCCCATCTTTGGCTATTTGGAGTCTTTTGTCGAGGAAAAAATCATAAGCAAGCTCACGGGACGAAACTCCACCGCCACGAAGCGGAACCTTGGTGGAACCAATCTAGGGCTCCGGCGGAGCTGTTCTGCCGGGGAAACTTCCCTCCGGGAGGGGGAAATCATCACCATCATCATCACAAACGATCCTCTCATCGGGAGGGGGTCAATCTCCATCAACATCTTCACCAGCACCATCTCATCTCAAACCCTAGTTCATCTCTTGTATCCAATCTTTATATCCAAACCTCATATTGTTACCTGTGAGTTGCTAGTAGTGTTGATTACTCCTTATAGTTGATGCTAGTTGGTTTACTTGGTGGAAGATCATATGTTCAGATCCATTATGCATATTAATACCCCTCTGATTATGAACATGAATATAATTTGTGAGTAGTTACGTTTGTTCCTGAGGACATGGGAGAAGTCTTGCTATAAGTAGTCATGTAAATTTGGTATTCGTTTGATATTTTGATGAGATGTATGTTGTCATCCCTCTAGTGGTGTCATGTGAACATCGACTACATGACACTTCACCATTGTTTGGGCCTAGAGGGAGGCATTGGGAAGTAATAAGTAGATGATGGGTTGCTAGAGTGATAGAAGCTTAAACCCTAGTTTATGCGTTGCTTCGTAAGGGGCTGATTTGGATCCATATGTTTCATGTTATGGTTAGGTTTACCTTAATACTTTTGTCGTAGTTGCGGATGCTTGCAATAGGGGTTAATCATAAGTGGGATGCTTGTCCAAGTAAGGGCAGTACCCAAGCACGGGTCCACCCACATATCAAATTATCAAAGTACCGAACGCGAATCATATGAGCGTGATGAAAACTAGCGTGACAATAATTCCCATGTGTCCTCGAGAGCGCTTCCCTTTATATAAGAGTTTGTCCAGGCTTGTGTTGGAAATATGCCCTAGAGGCAATAATAAAATGGTTATTATTATATTTCCTTGTTCATGATAATTGTCTATTCTTCATGCTATAATTGTGTTATCCGGAAATCGTAATACATGTGTCAATACATAGACCACAACACGTCCCTAGTGAGCCTCTAGTTGACTAGCTCGTTGATCAAAAGATAGTCATGGTTTCCTGACTATGGACATTAGATGTCATTGATAATGGGATCACATCATTAGGAGAATGGTGTGATGGACAAGACCCAATCCTAAGCATAGCTCAAAGTTCATGTAGTTCGTTTGCTAGAGCTTTTCCAAATGTCAAGTATCATTTCCTTAGACCATGAGATTGTGCAACTCCCGGATACCGTAGGAGTGCTTTTGGTGTGCCAAACGTCACAACGTAACTGGGTGACTATAAAGGTGCACTACGGGTATCTCCGAAAGTGTCTATTGGGTTGGCACGAATTGAGACTGGGATTTGTCACTCCGTATGACGGAGAGGTATCTCTGGGCCCACTCGATAGTGCATCATCATAATGAGCTCAACGTGACCAAGTGGTTGGTCATGGGATCATGCATTACGGTACGAGTAAAGTGACTTGCCGGTAACGAGATTGAACGAGGTATTCGGATACCGACGATCGAGTCTCGGGCAAGTAACGTACCGATTGACAAAGGGAATTGTATACGGGATTGATTGAATCCTCGACATCGTGGTTCATCCGATGAGATCATCGAGGAGCATGTGGGAGCCAACATGGGTATCCAGATCCCGCTGTTGGTTATTGACCGGAGAGTCGTCTCGGTCATGTCTGCGTTTCTCCCGAACCCGTAGGGTCTACACACTTAAGGTTCGGTGACGCTAGGGTTGTTGAGATATTAGTATACGGTAACCCGAAAGTTATTCGGAGTCTCGGATGAGATCCCGGACGTCACGAGGAGTTCCGGAATGGTCCGGAGGTGAAGATTTATATATAGGAAGTCAAGTTTCGGCCCTCGGGAAAGTTTCGGGGGTAATCGGTATTGTACCGGGACCATCGAAAGGGTCCCCGGGGTCCATCGGGTGGGGCCACCTATCCCGGAGGGCCCCATGGGCTGAAGTGGGAGGGGAACCAGCCCCTAGTGGGCTGGTGCGCCCCCCTTGGGCCTCCCCCGGCGCCTAGGGTTGGAAACCCTAGGGGTGGGGGGCGCCCCACTTGGCTTGGGGGGCACTCCACCCCCCTTGGCCGCCGCCCCCTTGGAGATCCCATCTCCTAGGGCCGGTGCCCCCCTAGGGGTCCTATATATAGTGGGGGTGAGGGAGGGCAGCCGCACCCTAGCCCCTGGCGCCTCCCTCTTCCTCCCATGACACTCCTCCCTCTCCCTGAGCTTGGCGAAGCCCTGCCGAGATCGCCATTGCTTCCACCACCACGCCGTCGTGCTGCTGGATCTTCCTCAACCTCTCCTTACCCCTTGCTGGATCAAGTTGGAGGAGACGTCTTCCCAACCGTACGTGTGTTGAACGCGGAGGTGTCGTCCGTTCGGCGCTAGGTCATCGGTGATTTGGATCACGACGAGTACGATTCCATCAACCCCGTTCTCTTGAACGCTTCCGCTCGCGATCTACAAGTGTATGTAGATGCACTCCCCTCTCCCTCGTTGCTAGATGACTCCATAGATCGATCTTAGTGATGCGTAATTTTTTTTAAAATTCTGCTACATTCCCCAACAGTGGCATCATGAGCTAGGTCTATGCGTAGTTTCTATGCACGAGTAGAACACAAAGCAGTTGTGGGTGTCGATATTGTCAATTTACTTGTCGTTACTAGTCTTATCTTGATTCGGCGGCATCGTGGGATGAAGCGTCCCGGACCGACCTTACACGTACGCTTACGTGAGACTGGTTCCACCGACTGACATGCACTAGTTGCATAAGGTGGCTAGCGGGTGTCTGTCTCTCCCACTTTAGTCGGATCGGATTCGATGAAAAGGGTCCTTATGAAGGGTAAATAGAAATTGGCATATCACGTTGTGGTCTTGGCGTAGGTAAGAAATGTTCTTGCTAGAAACCTATAGCAGCCACGTAAAAACTTGCAACAACAATTAGAGGACGTCTAACTTGTTTTTGCAGCATGTGCCGTGTGATGTGATATGGCCAAAAGGATGTGATGAATGATATATGTGATGTATGAGATTGATCATGTTCTTGTAATAGGAATCACGACTTGCATGTCGATGAGTATGACAACCGGCAGGAGCCATAGGAGTTGTCTTAATTTTTTTATGACCTGCGTGTCAACATAAACATCATGTAATTACTTTACTTTATTGCTAAAGCGTTATCCATAGTAGTAGAAGTAATAGATGACGAGACAACTTTAAGAAGACACGATGATGGAGATCATGATGATGGAGATCATGGTGTCATGCCGGTGATAACGATGATCATGGAGCCCCGAAGATGGAGATCAAAAGGAGCAAATGATATTGGCCATATCATGTCACTATTTGATTGCATGTGATGTTTATCATGTTTTACATCTTATTTGCTTAGAACAACGGTAGCTTAAATAAGATGATCCCTCGTAATAATTTCAAGAAAGTGTTCCCCCTAACTGTGCACCATTGCGAAGGTTCGTTGTTTCGAAGCACCACGTGATGATCGGGTGTGATAGATTCTAACGTTCGAATACAACGGGTGTAAGCCAGATTTACACACGCAATACACTTAGGTTGACTTGACGAGCCTAGCATGTACAGACATGGCCTCGGAACACGGAAGACCGAAAGGTCGAGCATGAGTCGTATAGAAGATACGATCAACATGAAGATGTTCACCAATGTTGACTACTCCGTCTCACGTGATGATCAGACACGGCCTAGTTGACTCGGATCATGTTTCACTTAGATGACTAGAGGGATGTCTATCTGAGTGGGAGTTCATTGAATAATTTGATTAGATGAACTTAATTATCATGAACTTAGTCTAAAATCTTTACAATATGTCTTGTAGATCAAATGGCCCACGTTGTCCTCAACTTCAACGCGTTCCTAGAGAAAACCAAGCTGAAAGATGATGGCAGCAACTATACGGACTGGGTCCGGAACCTGAGGATCATCCTCATAGCTGCCAAGAAAGATTATGTCCTAGAAGCACCGCTAGGTGACGCACCCATCCCAGAGAACCAAGATGTTTTGAACGTTTGGCAGTCACGTGCTGATGATTACTCCCTCGTTCAGTGCGGCATGCTTTACAGCTTAGAACCGGAGCTCCAAAAGCCTTTTGAGCAACACGGAGCATATGAGATGTTCGAAGAGCTGAAAATGGTTTTCCAAGCTCATGCCCGGGTCGAGAGATATGAAGTCTCCGACAAGTTCTTCAGTTGTAAGATGGAGGAAAATAGTTCAGTCAGTGAGCACATACTCAAAATATCTGGGTTGCATAACCACTTGACTCAGCTGGGAGTTAATCTCCCGGATGACGCGGTCATTGACAGAATCCTTCAGTCGCTTCCACCGAGCTACAAGAGCTTTGTGATGAACTTCAATATGCAGGGGATGGAAAAGACCATTCCTGAGGTATATTCAATGCTGAAAGGTGGAGATCAAAAGGGAACATCAAGTGTTGATGGTTAATAAAACCACTAAGTTTAAGAAAGGCAAGGGTAAGAAGAACTTCAAGAAGGACGGCAAGGGGGTTGCCGCGCCCGGTAAGCAAGCTGCTAGGAAGAAGTCAAAGAATGGACCCAACCCTGAGACTGAGTGTTTTTATTGCAAGGGAAGTGGTCACTGGAAGCGGAACTGCCCGAAATACTTAGCGGACAAGAAGGCCGGCAACACTAAAGGTATATGTGATATACATGTAATTGACGTGTACCTTACCAGTACTCGTTGTAGCTCCTGGGTATTTGATACCGGTGTGGTTGCTCACATTTGTAAGTCAAAGCAGGAGCTGCGGAATAAGCGGAGACTGGCGAAGGACGAGGTGACGATGCGCGTCGGGAATGGTTTCAAGGTCGATGTGATCGCCGTTGGCACACTACCTCTACATTTACCTACGGGATTAGTTTTAAACCTCAATAATTGTTATTTAGTGCCAGCTTTGAGCATGAACATTGTATCAAGGTCTCATTTAATTCGAGATGGCTACTCATTTAAATCCGAGAATAATGATTGTTCTATTTATATGAGAGATATGTTTTATGGTCATTTCCCGCTGGTGAATGGTTTATTCTTAATGAGTCTCGAGCGTAATGTTACACATATTCATAGTGTGAATACCAAAAGATGTAAGGTTGATAATGATAGTCCCACATACTTGTGGCACTGCCGCCTTGGTCACATAGGTGTCAAACGCATGAAGAAGCTCCATGCAGATGGAATTTTGGAGTCTCTTGATTACGAATCGTTTGACACGTGCGAACCATGCCTCATGGGTAAAATGACCAAGACTCCGTTCTCAGGAACAATGGAGCGAGCAACCAACTTATTGGAAATCATACATACTGATGTGTGCGGTCCAATGAGTGTTGAGGCTCACGGTGGCTATTGTTATGTTCTCACCCTCACTGATGACTGGAGTAGATATGGGTATGTCTACTTAATGAAACACAAGTCTAAGACCTTTGAAAAGTTCACGGAATTTCAGAGTGAGGTTGAGAATCAACATGACAGAAAAATCAAGTTCTTGCGATCAGATCGTGGGGGAGAATACTTGAGTCACGAATTTGGCACACACTTAAGGAAATGTGGAATAGTTTCACAACTCATGCCGCCTGGAACACCTCAGCGTAATGGTGTGTCCAAACATCGTAATCGCACTCTATTGGATATGGTGCCATCCATGATGTCTCTTACCGATTTACCGCTGTCATTTTGGGGCTATGCTTTAGAGACTGCCGCATTCACTTTAAATAGGGCTCCGTCGAAATCCATTGAGACGACACCGTATGAATTATGGTTTGGGAAGAAACCTAAGCTGTCGTTTCTAAAAGTTTGGGGATGCGATGCTTATGTCAAGAAACTTCAACCTGAAAAGCTCGAACCCAAATCAGAAAAATGCGTCTTCATAGGATACCCTAAAGAAACTATTGGGTATACCTTCTACCTCAGATCCGAAGGCAAGATCTTTGTTGCCAAGAATGGATCCTTTGTAGAGAAATAGTTTCTCTCGAAAGAAGTAAGTGGGAGGAAAGTAGAACTTGATAAAGTATTGCCTCTTGAACCAGAGAGTGGCGCAGCTCAGGAAATTGTTGCTGAGGTGCCTGCACCGACTAGAGAGGAAGTTAATGATGATGATCATGAAACTTCAGATCAAGTTGCTACTGAACTTCGTAGGTCCACAAGGACATGTTCCGCACCAGAGTGGTATGGCAACCCTGTCTTGGAAATTATGTTGTTAGACAACGGTGAACCTTCGAACTATGAGGAAGCGATGGCGGGCCCAGATTCCGACAAATGGCTGGAAGCCATGAAATCTGAGATAGGATCCATGTATGAAAACGAAGTATGGACTTTGACTGACTTGCCCGATGATCGGCGAGCCATAGAAAATAAATGGATCTTTAAGAAGAAGACAAACGCGGATGGTAATGTAACCATCTATAAAGCTCGGCTTGTCGCTAAGGGTTATCGACAAGTTCAAGGGGTTGACTACGATGAGACTTTCTCACCCGTAGCGAAGCTGAAGTCCGTCCGAATCATGTTAGCAATTGCCGCATTCTATGATTATGAGATATGGCAAATGAACGTCAAAACGGCATTCCTTAATGGTTTCCTTAAGGAAGCATTGTATATGATGCAGCTGGAAGGTTTTGTCGATCCTAAGAATGCTGACAAGGTGTGCAAGCTCCAACGCTCGATCTATGGGCTGGTGCAAGCATCTCGGAGTTGGAACATTCGTTTTGATGAGATGATCAAAGCGTTTGGGTTTACGCTGACTTATGGAGAAGCCTGCATTTACAAGAAAGTGAGTAGGAGCTTTGTAGCATTTCTCATATTGTATGTGGATGACATACTGTTGATGGGAAATGATATAGAATTCTTGGAAAGCATAAAGGCCTACTTGAACAAGTGTTTTTCAATGAAGGATCTTGGAGAAGCTACTTACATATTAGGCATCAAGATCTATAGAGATAGATCGAGACGCCTCATTGGTCTTTCACAGAGTATGTACCTTGACAAGATATTGAAGAAGTTCAATATGGATCAGTCAAAGAAGGGGTTCTTGCCTGTATTGCAAGGTACGAGATTGAGCACGGCTCAATGCCCGACCACGGCAGAAGATAGAGAAAAGATGAGTGTCGTCCCCTATGCCTCTGCCATAGGGTCTATCATGTATGCTATGCTGTGTACCAAACCTGATGTAAACCTTGCCGTAAGTTTGGTAGGAAGGTACCAAAGTAATCCCGGCATGGAACACCCGACAGCAGTCAAGAATATCCTAAAGTACCTGAAGAGGATATGTTTCTCGTTTATGGAGGTGACGAAGAGCTCGTCGTAAAGGGTTACATCGATGCTAGCTTCGACACAGATCTGGATGACTCTAAGTCACAAACCGGATACGTGTATATTTTGAATGGTGGGGCAGTAAGCTGGTGTAGTTGCAAGCAAAGCGTTGTGGCGGGATCTACATGTGAAGCGGAGTACATGGCAGCCTCGGAGGCAGCACATGAAGCAATCTGGGTGAAGGAGATCATTACCGACCTAGGAGTCATTCCCAATGCGTCGGGCCCGATGACTCTCTTCTGTGACAACACTGGAGCTATTGCCCTTGCCAAGGAGCCCAGGTTTCACAGGAAGACCAAGCATATCAAGCATCGCTTCAACTCCATTCGTGAAAGTGTTCAAAATGGAGACATAGATATTTGTAAAGTACATATGGACCTGAATGTGGCAGATCCGTTGACTAAACCTCTCCCTAGAGCAAAACATGATCAACACCAGAACTGTATGGGTGTTCGATTCATCACAATGTAACTAGACTATTGACTCTAGTGCAAGTGGGAGACTGTTGGAAATATGCCCTAGAGGCAATAATAAAATGGTTATTATTATATTTCCTTGTTCATGATAATTGTCTATTGTTCATGCTATAATTGTGTTATCCGGAAATCGTAATACATGTGTGAATACATAGACCACAAAACGTCCCTAGAGAGCCTCTAGTTGACTAGCTCGTTGATCAAAAGATAGTCATGGTTTCCTGACTATGGACATTAGATGTCATTGATAACGGGATCACATCATTATGAGAATGATGTGATGGACAAGACCCAATCCTAAGCATAGCTCAAAGGTCGTGTAGTTCGTTTGCTAGAGCTTTTCCAAATGTCAAGTATCATTTCCTTAGACCATGAGATTGTGCAACTCCTGGATACCGTAGGAGTGCTTTGGGTGTGCCAAACGTCACAACGTAACTGGGTGACTATAAAGGTACACTACGGGTATCTCCGAAAGTGTCTGTTGGGTTGGCACGAATCGAGACTGGGATTTGTCACTCCGTATGACGGAGAGGTATCTCTGGGCCCACTCGGTAATGCATCATCATAATGAGCTCAATGTGACCAAGTGGTTGGTCATGGGATCATGCATTACGGTACGAGTAAAGTGACTTGCCGGTAACGAGATTGAACGAGGTATTGGGATACCGACGATCGAGTCTCGGGCAAGTAACGTACCGATTGACAAAGGGAATTGTATAAGGGATTGATTGAATCCTTGACTCATGGTTCATTCGATGAGACCATCGAGGAGCATGTGGGAGCCAACATGGGTATCCAGATCCCGCTATTGGTTATTGACCGGAGAGTCGTCTCGGTCATGTCTGCGTTTCTCCCGAACCCGTAGGGTCTACACACTTAAGGTTCGGTGACGCTAGGGTTGTTGAGATATTAGTATACGGTAACCGAAAGTTGTTCGGAGTCCCGGATGAGATCCCGGACGTCACGAGGAGTTCCGGAATGGTCCGGAGGTGAAGATTTATATATAGGAAGTCAAGTTTCGGCCATCGGGAAAGTTTTGGGGGTAATCGGTATTGTATCGGGACCACCGGAAGGGTCCCGGGGGTCCACCGGGTGGGGCCACCAATCCCGGAGGGCCCCATGGGCTGAAGTGGGAGGGGAACCAGCCCCTAGTGGGCTGGTGCGCCCCCCTTGGGCCTCCCCCTGCGCCTAGGGTTGGAAACCCTAGGGATGGGGGGCGCCCCACTTGGCTTGGGGGGCACTCCAACCCCCTTGGCCGCCCCCCCTTGGAGATCCCATCTCATAGGGCCGGCGCCCCCCTAGGGGTCCTATATATAGTGGGGGTGAGGGAGGGCAGCCGCACCCTAGCCCCTGGCGCTTCCCTCTCCCTCCCATGACACTCCTCCCTCTCCCTGAGCTTGGCGAAGCCCTGCCGAGATCGCCGTTGCTTCCACCACCACGCTGTCGTGCTACTGGATCTTCATCAAACCTCTCCTTCTCCCTTGCTGGATCAAGTTGGAGGAGACGTCTTCCCAACCGTACGTGTGTTGAACGCGGAGGTGCCGTCCATTCGGCGCTAGGTCATCGGTGATTTGGATCACGACGAGTACGACTCCATCAACCCCGTTCTCTTGAACGCTTCCGCTCGCGATCTACAAGGGTATGTAGATGCACTCCCCTCTCCCTCGTTGCTAGATGACTCCATAGATTGATCTTGGTGATGCGTAGAAAATTTTAAAATTCTGCTATGTTCCCCAACAGCTTGTCCTTTGCTATAAAAAGGATTGGGCCACCTTGATGCACCTCATTTACTTTCATTACTTGTTATTCGTTACAAATTACCTTATCACAAAACTATCTGTTACCGATAATTTCAGTGCTTGCAGAGAATACCTTGCTGAAAACTGCTTATCATTTCCTTCTGCTCCTCGGTGGGTTCGACACTCTTACTTATTGAAAAGGCTATGATAGGTCCCCTACACTTGTGGGTCATCATCCCATCCGCAAGAAACCTTAAAGTTAAGTGTGCTTGGCATAGAGCAATTTGAGGATAGGTGATTGACTAAGAAGTTGATCCCGGGTGCGCATGAGTGGAGACAGAGTGCACAGGAAAGACTACACGTGGTTCGTGAGGCTAGTCTAGATACTAGGTGGTAGCCAGACAACGACTAGGAGCCGATGGGTGAACCAGTGGGTTTGGCTGGGGCCTTACGTCGCCCTAATGGCTTCATGCGGGAAAGAGGACGCCTCCCCGGACATGGTATCGACTCACCGCAACTCCAATAGCGGTGGACAACATCGGGAATCTTCACCGTCAAACATGCCCACTTACTGTTCGAGGAAAGTCTTGACTAGACTATGTAGGGTTTTCTTGCCTCAGAAGTATTTATTGGATCAATTTTAGGATGGTAGTTTCATTGTGATGCATCTTCGGGACTTCTGAGATGGGTGATACCATGAGCACAAGGACTACGTGGATCCGCATCCAATCCACACCTACAAGGAGGACTCTCTCCAACATAGATGGGCCGCCATCCAAGAATTTGAACAAGTTTTGTGGTTTTCTAGGCAAAAGTGGCGAATAGGCCCAAAAGTGACATTGAAATCCATAGCCATGTAAGTTTTGCTTGCTTCACATGGTCATCATTTTTATTGCTTGTTTCGTTTCTTGCATTATGTTGAATGATTCTTGTTTGTTAGATGGGGTTGGCCACCACTTTTTGTACCATCAAGTTTAGAAAAGGTTGTTCACTATGTCACATTGTAGGGTGAAATTGAATGGGGAACTGAAGTGGTGCGCCCCCTGTTGAGATCTCAAGGACCCCACCAAGAAGATTAAGAACAATAATGACACAAGAACTCACCGATCCATTGGATTGGATGACGACCATGGACATGGGACCGTGCAAAAGATGAACGGAACTACTGTGCGTACGGTTTCACTCTATACGATGCCTAATCTAGTGGTGTGCTGCCGTTTGGATAAGGAGTTGAACGGTTTGATCTGCTATGTCGTATGAAATCGGACAAGCAAGAGTCGTACACATAGCAAGACTCAAAAAGGAATAGACATGTCATGGGGGGGGGGGGGGGAGTGTGAGAAGGATAGGCTCGTGCATGAGGGCGCGACAAGCAAAATATCTGTGTCACGTGGACGGACAACTTTCCTAGCAAGGGGGAAACATTGAAGAAAATGAAGCAGAAGGAGGAGAGGCACAAACTCTTCTTGGATGTATAGAGGGAGGGGATGGAGTTTGACCGGGAGAGGGTCCCGAAGAGTATGACTAGAGAGGGAGAGAATAGACGTGGAGAAGCAGGAGAGATTGTTGAAAATGGAGCTTGAGAAGACGAAGAAATTTGAGACAATTGAGATTGAGAAGGAGAGGGTGAGGCTTGCGAGGATCACGCTGCAGGACACTTTTTTTTTATTTTGATGAAATAGAGTGACATGAATTTGGATGAATTTGTTGCTTCACCAGCCAACTGTTGACCCCGGATCAATCAAAAGCACTGCTCATGTCCTCACCTCAGTCCATCCGTCGATGACAAAAGTGACAGTGACCAACACGAGCTGCACGGCATGGGGCTCTTGCTGGATTGGTTCCCGTCCTGTCACAACACTGCGACATGGCACGGCATTGAGCCATTGAGGGAGGAGATCCGAGCGCGATGCTCAAGTTAATGGAGGGAAGAACATTTCAGAAACGGAAGCCGAGATTTTGCATCGAAGGCCTAGGCAAAATCTTTCACAACGATGTCAAACTCTTACACAGAATCCATCGTCGCTTGCTGATCCAAGCAGAAGCGACGAACAACGAACGGATTTCATCACAAGACAAGCTACTCTATTTACACCATGGCATGACATGACATGAACAGGACGCACACGGAACAAGAAGATCTAGAAGGACAGGCTGCACTCGTCGACGAGGCAGTCGTCGTCGAAGCTCCAGAGCCCCAGGCCCGCCTCGTCCGCGGCGGCGGCGGTGGCGGTGGCGCCGCTCTGCACGGCGTCGGCGCTGAAGAGGCTGTCCAGGGACTCGTAGGCGCCGCCGTTGAAGTAGGCGAACTGGTCGGCGAAGAGGAGGGCGTCGAAGAGCGCGTCGGAGTCGGAGTCGGACGCCGGGTGGGCCGACATGCCCTCGTCGATGTCCTCCGCCTCCGTCGTCCTCGCCCGCTTTGTCAGCTGCTCGGTCTCGGGCTCCGGGGCGGGGTACGCCGGGGCCTCGTCGAGCGCCGACATGCCCTGCCACGAGAAGTCGGGGAGGGCGCCGCTGGACTCGGAGCCCTCGCTCGGCTCGGCCTCGTGCTTGACGAACAAGGACGACGCGTGCTCCTCCTCGTCGTCGACGAGGGTGACGACCGGCGCCGGCTTGGCGGCGGGGGCCGCGAGGGCTTCTGCGCGGACGCGCTTGCGCGATCCCGGGGCCGCGGCGGCGACGGCAGAGGAGGGAGGGAAGTTGAGCTTGGCCCTGGGCCCGCGGATGGCGCGCGCGGCGCCGTCGTAGGCGAGCGCGGCGGCCTCGGCGGAGGGGAAGGTGCCGAGCCAGACGCGGACGCCCTTGACGGGGTCGCGGATCTCGGCGGCCCACTTGCCCCACGGCCGGCGCCGCACGCCGCGGTACTGCGCCGGCTTCCTCCGGCGGGCGGGCGCCGCCTGCTCCTCCTCCTCCCGCTGCTGCTGCGGCTTCTTGGGCGAGGCGGCGAACACGAAGGGCTTGCTCTCGGCCACCTCCTCCTCCACCACCACCACCACGTCCTCCTCCTCGTTGAAGTCCCGGAACGCGGCCTCGAAGTCGTCGGCGGCCTTGCCCGGCCAGACGTGGCCGGACGCGGCGCGCCGCGCCGGCGCGCCCCCCGGGATGAGCTCGGCGAGGATCGCTCCGCCACACATCCTGGCCCGCTTCTCCTTTCTCCTCTCCCGATGCTACCCTTGCTTTTCTCTCGCTCTCTGATGCTTGCTTTGCTCTCGGCTACTGGACTCTGCGTTGCGTGTTGCGTTGTGAGTTGGGGTGGGGCGGAGGCGCTGTTAAGTAGGGGGGGAGAGGAATGGAGGCTCCCGAGATCGCGGGAATGGAGGGGGGGACACCTCAGCTCGGCTGTCGGCTCGGCTCAGATGCCGTCTTCCCACGCTCCTTCCCGGGCTTCCCGACCCTTGGCGACCAACGATGCCGCGTCGCTGCGGCTGCGGCGACGGGGACGTGTGTGTGTGTGGCCGCGCTTGGTGGGGAGGCACACGGGAGGCGGCAGAGACGGCGGGTGCACCAGCCGGCGAGGCCCGAAACATTCTTTTCATCATCTAAGCAAGTGCCTGGCTGGGGCGCGGCCCCTTTTCCAAAAAAAAAAAAAAAAAAAAAAAATCTAAGCAAGTGCCTAAGCTTTGTAGTTTTTCTTTTCTTGACAAGACCGGAGGAGCCAGCCGAGGACAATAGGCTTTGTTTAACGAACATGTGGCCAAGGCTCAAAGTTACTAGCAACTACGTACTACCTCCCTCCTGGTTTATAAGTCTTCTTTATATTTTGTTCCAAATTTAGACTATAGGTTTAACTAACGGATTGTACTAATGCATGTCATCTGAAATTATATCATTGGATTTGTATTTGAACATAATTTTCAGTTATACTGTTTTTTATAAACTGCATTAATATTTTGTTAGTTAAATTTAAGGTCAAAATTTGACACAAAATACAAAGGGAACTAATGAATCGGGACGGATGTAGTATGGTGTTGGCGCACGGCTCAGCTTTTCCGTTATCAGAGCAACTCTGGTTTCTTAGAACACCATACAATCGCAGGCGCTAATGTATATACATGCATACACTCATCTGTATGAACACACATGCAGGCCCTACCTCATGAGCATCTTCAAGAGACTGAGCCGGCATATCATATTGATATTGACGAAGTCACCACATGTGCCTCGTAGTCGACGGGTGCCTTGTAGTCACTCCTCCCGCTGAACGGGCATCGCCGAAAATCATAAAATAAATTCAGTACTAATGCGAGCACCAGGACTTGAACCCCGATGGGCGGGGATATCACTGATCTCCTAACAATCCAACCACAGTTTGGTTCACCAGAGCAACTCTAGTTGACTCGTAATATCAAGTCGATCATCACAACAACCGTTAATACGATGATTTTTGACAAAATTACACTTTAGCAGAGTTATCATACGGCCTCCTGCCATGATAAATTGGACGACGCTCCAAAATGAGCTCGGGAGACATCATACTCCGAGGTTGGGTGTGGCTATATGATCCGCCTTCCATTCATCCAAGTATTGGCACCACGGGCATTTCAAGACAAGCGTTCCCTTCCATTGTCGCTGAAATCCCCTCGCCCCCATCGTTTGGTGTTGTCGTCGTCGTCGTCTGGACCGCCTTGATTTGGCCCCAGTCGCCCCCGTCAAGCAGTCCCATGCTTCGCCGCAACCCTGTGCCGTCTCCCGTTGTCACTCCTTCCGCCACCGTCGCTCGGAGGTAAATTTCCCATACCTTTTTTCCTAGATTTAATTTAGTTGCTCATAGATTCATTTAGATGACATTGGCATTATGTGTAGATTGTTCTGATGGCGGAGCTTATGTTTTTTGATGATTCGTCCTTGGATTCAAGCTCTGATTTTGAGAGTGGAATATTGGACGTAGAAGAAGACACAGTCATATTGATGGTCGCTAAATCGATAGCATCCAGCAGAAACAAGAGGAAACGTGCGGGGTCGCAGATAGGTCGTGCAACATTTCGTCGGGATAGAATCAGAGGCTGCAACCACTTGATGCAAGACAACTTTGTGGTGGATTGTGCCTTCCCGTCGTATGTGTTCTGACGATGCTTCCGCATGACCAAATCGTTGTTGCGTTAAATTATCGACGACATGCAAGCCGCTAAACCTTTCTTCCTAGAATGGAGAAGGTAACCGCGACACCTCGGATGCTTTGCATATGAATCCCCTGCAAATTCAATGGATGACACTCCGCAATTAGCCAAAGATAAAATCATCAGTGCATGAAGGTGTCCGCCAAAACAGTGATGAAGGTTTATCGAGAGCGGTATCTGCGAGCACCCAATGCCAAATATAAGGCCGGCTTCTAGCAATGCATGAAGTAAAAGGCTGGTCTAAGATCTTTGGCAGCGCTTACATTATGCACTCGAAGTGGAAGAATTACCCTGCAGCTTGGCATGACCAATTCACAGAGCATTTGTGAGGATGCAACAATAATTTTAAAAGTTGTTACTTCCAAATATCTGTGGATTTGTCATTGCTACTTTAAATTTCCTGAATCTCACAATGACATCATTGTCTTGTGGAGATTTCAACTATTTGCAAGGCTAGCTACAGGTACTTCTCCACCTTGCAACTTCACGGTGAATGGCCATTAGTATGACCAAGACTACTATCTATCCAATGACATCTATCCATCTTGGCGCACATTTGTGAAGACAATTCTAAGCCCGAGAGCAAGAAGCATAAGCATTTTGCCAAGGCGCAAGAAGCTCGGAGAAAATGTATTGAGCATGATTTTTTTTTACGTGAATGGCAGGAGCTCTGCCTTTGCATTATAGTAGAGAAGAGTTGTTACAGATTACACATTACATCAATGGCCCTGCCCATCTGGCCATATCATCCACTCAACTAAAACATCAACCTAGTGTGACCCTAGTGTCACTCTCAATGTTGCCCCCGTACCACTAGTGCCCTCCTCATGGCCAAGTTGACCATGTTTACCTCGTCAGTAATCAACGCCGCCAATTCCATCGGCCCCATTTCTTTGTGCTCGAACACCCTTCTGTTTCTCTCTTTCCATAGGTTCCAAACTATGCAAGCCGCCAACGTCATTTCCTCTTTGTTCGGTCCTTCGAGCCTCTGCCACATCCAATGTTCACCCACCATTCAGAGATGGACGTCGCCGTGGCGGCCGCACTGCATAGACCATCGGTTGGTCGATGTAACTTGTCCCAGATCACCTTGGCATAGGAGCAGTGCAATGAAAGATGGTCCACTGTTTCCAACTCCTGGTTACATAGGCTGCAAAATGCGTTGTGCGGCCACCCCCTCGCCTGCAATCTGCCAGCCGTCCTATTCCGGTTTCGCAACAGCAACCATAAGCAGAATCTTACTTTCCCCTCCATCCTTCCTCTCCATATCCGTGTTAGCTCTGGCTTATCAATCCGACCGAAGAATTGCGCTTCGTAGGCAGAAGCAGACGAGTACAATCAATTTGCCGTCAGGTTCCACACCACCGTGTCCTTCCTCGGCGCCAGCATGACTGCCAGCACCTTCTCCCAAATCTGAATGGCTGCTCGTTTTTAGAATTTGAGCAGGAATTTGGAGTGCTATAATTAAGGTTGCCAATTGTCCAGGGGCCTGCTCATTTCTGGAACAAGTTTATCTCATCAAAGATCATGACATGTTATGTTATCCTACACAACATGATCATAAAAGATGGGAGGGATATGAGATACCCCATTGATTATGAAGCTAATGGTAGACCAGTCTTGCCTCGAAAGAACCCAAACCACAATCAAGCATTTCTTGAGGCAAACCGGAAGATTGAAGACCGGGCCTCCCATCATCAGCTGAAGGAGGATCTCGTCGACCAACATTGGCAGCTACCTGGGAGAAGGAATGCTTAAATTGATTTCAATTTTATTTATTTTTACATTAACAAATCATTTGATTGACTTATTTGTTGCATTTGAATTATTTGTAATTTGAATTGTTTATTGAATACCAATAAATCACTTGTGATAATATTTGTTGGACTATGCTCATTGTTTGATGTAGGTTAGAGAGAATATATGACCCGATGATAGATGGGTCCTAAATGCAGGGAAAATATGAAGGCTACATTGTGAAGATTTTATGTTCGCATATAGCCGTTGTAGTCTCCATGTCGATATGAAGCATGCTCCATATGGCGAATGACGATAACCTATACGGCGACTCTGCTAGCTAGCGTTGCTCTCACATGCATCAATTTGCGATAAACATTTTTAAATGCTAGGGGGTAGTACGCTGCACTTACTGGAAAACGGCTCCCCCTCCCAAGGGTTCCGCCTGCGCCGCCGCCGGCTCCCCCGTCGCGGGTAGCCGCGGCCGCGGTCGGCGCCCGCCGTGTTGGGGAACGTAACAGAAATTCAAAATTTTTCTACGTGTCACCAAGATCTATCTATGGAGAGACCAGCAACGAGTAGAAAGAGAGTGCATCTACATACCCTTGTAGATCGCTAAGCGGAAGCGTTCAAGTGAACGGGGTTGATGGAGTCGTACTCGTCGTGATTCAAATCACCGATGATCCTAGTGCCGAACGGACGGCACCTCCGCGTTCAACACACGTACAGCCCGGTGACGTCTCCCACGCCTTGATCCAGCAAGGAGAGAGGGAGAGGTTGAGGAAGACTCTATCCAACAGCAGCACAACGGCGTGGTGGTGGTGGAGGAGCGTGGCAATCCAGCAGGGCTTCGCCAAGCACCATGGGAGAGGAGGAGTAGGGAGAGAGGTAGGGTTGTGCCAGAACTTCGTGTATAGCTCCCATGCGCCTCCCCACTATATATAGGGGTGGAGGGGCTGGTTTCTTGCCCTCCAAGTCCATTGGGGCGTTGGCCAAGGTGGGAGGAAAGAAATCTCATTATTTCCTTCCCACCGATTGTTATCCCCCCTTTTTAGGGATCTTGATCTTATCCCTTCGGGATATGATCTTATTCCTTCTAAGGGGGGATCTTGGTGCGCCTTGATCAGGGGTGTGGGGCCTTGCCCCCACTACCCACGTCCATGTGGGTCCCCCCATGCAGGTGGGCCCCACTCCGGAACCTTCTAGAACCTTCCCGGTACAATACCGAAAAATCCCGAACATTTTCCGGTGGCCAAAATAGGACTTCCCATATATAAATCTTTACCTCCGGACCATTCTGGAACTCCTCGTGACGTCCGGGATCTCATCCGGGACTCCGAACAACATTCGGTAACCACATACAAACTTCCTTTATAACCCTAGCGTCATCGAACCTTAAGTGTGTAGACCCTACGGGTTCGGGAGACATGTAGACATGACCGAGACGTTCTCCGGTCAATAACCAACAGCGGGATCTGGATACCCATGATGGCTCCCACATGTTCCACGATGATCTCATCGGATGAACCACGATGTCAAGGACTTAATCAATCCCGTATTCAATTCCCTTTGTCTATCGGTATGTTACTTGCCCGAGATTCGATCGTCGGTATCCAATACCTTGTTCAATCTCGTTACCGGCAAGTCACTTTACTCGTTCCGTAACACATCATCCCGTGATCAACTCCTTGGTCACATTGCGCATATGATGATGTCCTACCGAGTGGGCCCAGAGATACCTCTCCGTTTACACGGAGTGACAAATCCCAGTCTCGATCCGCATAAAACAATAGATACTTTCGGAGATACCTGTAGTACACCTTTATACTCACCCAGTTACGTTGTGACGTTTGATACACCCAAAGCACTCCTACGGTATCCAGGAGTTACACGCTCTCATGGTCGAAGGAAGAGATACTTGACATTGGCAAAGCTCTAGCAAATGAACTACACGATCTTTTGTGCTAGTCTTAGGATTGGGTCTTGTCCATCACATCATTCTCCTAATGATGTGATCCCGTTATCAACGACATCCAATGTCCATAGCCAGGAAACCATGACTATCTGTTGATCACAACGAGCTAGTCAACTAGAGGCTCACTAGGGACATATTGTGGTCTATGTATTCACACGTGTATTACGATTTCCGGATAATACAGTTATAGCATGAATAAAAGACAATTATCATGAACAAGGAAATATAATAATAATACTTTTATTATTGCCTCTAGGGCATATTTCCAACAGTCTCCCACTTGCACTAGAGTCAATAATCTAGTTCACATCGCCATGTGATTAACACTCACAGGTCACATCGCCATGTGACTAATACCCAAGAGTTTACTAGAGTCAGTAGTCTAGTTCACATCACTATGTGATTAACACTCAATGAGTTTTATGTTTGATCATGTTGCTTGTGAGAGAGGTTTTAGTCAACGGGTCTGAACCTTTCAGATCCGTGTGTGCTTTACAAATCTCTATGTCATCTCCTAGATGCAGCTTCCACGCTCTATTTGGAGCTATTCCAAACAACTGTTCTACTTGGAGCTATTCTAAATTATTGCTCCATTATATGTATCCGGTCTCTCTACTCAGAGCTATCCGGATAGGTGTCAAGCTTGCATCGTCGTAACCTTTACGACGAACTCTTTTACCACCTCCATAATCGAGAAAATTCCTTAGTCCACTAGTTACTAAGGATAACTTTGACCGCTGTCCTGTGAGCCATTCTTGTATCACTCTTGTACCCCTTGACTGACTCATGGCAAGGCACACTTCAGGTGCGGTACACAGCATAGCATACTGAAGAGCCTACGTCTTAAGCATAGGGGACGACCTTCGTCCTTTCTCTCTATTCTGCCGTGGTCGAGCTTTAAGTCTTAACTTCGTACCTTACAACTCAGGCAAGAACTCCTTCTTTGACTGGTCCATCTTGAACACCTTCAAGATCATGTCAAGGTATGTGCTCATTTGAAAGTATTATTAAGCATTTTGATCTATCCTTATAGATCTTGATGCTCAATGTTCAAGTAGCTTAATCCAGGCTTTCCATTGAAAAACACTTTCAAAATAACCCTATATGCTTTCCAGAAATTCTACGTCATTTCTGATCAACAATATGTCAACAACATATACTCATCAGAAATTCTATAGTGCTCCCACTCACTTCTTTGGAAATACAAGTTTCTCATAAACTTTGTACAAACCCAAATTTTTTGATCATCATCAAAGCATACATTCCAACTCCGAGATGCTCACTCCAGTCCTTAGAAGGATTGCTGGAGCTTTGCATACTTATTAGCATCTTTCGGGATTGACAAAACCTTCCGGTTGTATCACATACAACCTTTCCTCATTAAAATCGTCGAGGAAACAATATTTTGACATCCTATCTGCAAGATTTCATAAATAATGCAGTAATCGCTAATATAATTCCAACAGACTCTTAGCATCGCTACGAGTGAGAAAATCTCATCGTAGTCAACTCCTTGAACTTGTCGGAAAACATCTTAACGACAAGTCGAGCTTTCTTAATGGTGACATTTACCATCATTGTCCGTCTTCCTTTTGAAATCCATCTGTACTCATTAGCCTTACGACCATCGAGCCGTTCTGCCAAAGTCCACACTTTGTTTTCATACATGGATCCTCTCTCGGATTTTATGGCCTCAAGCCATTTATCGGAATCCGGGCCCACCATCGCTTCTCCATAGCTCGTAGGTTCATTGTTGTCTAGCAACATGACCTTCAAGACAGGATTACGTACCACTCTGAAGTAGTACGCATCCTTGTCATCCTACGAGGTTTGGGAGTGACTTGATCCGAAGTTTCATGATCAATATCATAAGCTTCCACTTCAATTGGTGTAGGTGCCACAGGAACAACTCCCTGTGCCCTGTCACACACTAGTTGAAGAGACGGTTCAATAACCTCATCAAGTCTCCACCATCCTCCCACTCAATTCTTTCGAGAGAAACTTTTCCTCGAGAAAGGACCCGATTCTAGAAACAATCCATATTGCTTTCGGATCTGAATTAGGAGGTATACCTAACTGTTTTGGGTTTCCTATGAAGATGCATTTTATCCGCTTTGGGTTCGAGCTTATCAACCTGAAACTTTTTCATATAAGCGTCGCAGCCCCAAACTTTTAAGAAACGACAACTTAGGTTTCTCTAAACCATAATTCATACGGTGTCATCTCATCGGAATTATGTGGTGCCCTATTTAAGGTGAATGTGGTTGTCTCTAACGCCTAACCCATGAACGATAGTGGTAATTCGATAAGAGACATCATGGTACGCACCATATCCAATAGGGTGCAACTATGATGTTCGGACACACCATCACATTATGGTGTTCCAGGCGGTATTAATTGCGAAACAATCTCCACAATGTCTTAATTGTGTGCCAAAACTCGTAACTCAGATATTCATCTCTATGATCATATCATAGACATTTTATCCTCTTGTCACAATGATCTGCTACTTCACTCTGAAATTACTTGAACCATTCAATAATTCAGACTTGTGTTTCATCAAGTAAATATACTCAACATTTACTCGAATCATCTGTGAAGTAAGAACATAATGATATTCACTGCATGCCTCAGCACTCATTCGATTGCACACATCAAAATGTGTTACTTCCAACAAGTTGCTATCTTGTTCCATCTTACTGAAAATGATGCTTTTCAGTCATCTTGCCCATGTGGTATGATTTGCATATCTCAAGTGATTCAAAATCAAGTGAGTCCGAACGATCCATTTGCATGGAGTTTCTTCATGCATATACACCAATAGACATGGTTCACATGTCTCAAACTTTTCAAAAACGAGTGAGTCCAAAGATCCATCAACATGGAGCTTCTTCATGCGTTTTATACCATTATGACTTACATGGCAGTGCCACAAGTAAGTGGTACTATCATTACTATCTTATATCTTTTGGCATGAAAATGTGTATCACTACGACCGAGATTCAATAAACCATTCCTTTAGGTGCAAGACCATTGAAGGTATTATTCAAAAATAGAGTAACCATTATTCTCCTTAAATGAATAACCGTATTGCGATAGACATAATCCAATCATGTCTATGCTCAACGCAAACACCAATCTCGGTGGTAGAGGGAGCGTGCGATGCTTGATCATATCAACCTTGGAAACACTTCCAACATATATCGTCAGCTCACCTTTAGCTAGTCTCCGTTTATTCCGTAGCTTTTATTTCGAGTTACTAACACTTAGCAACCGAACCGGTATCCAATACCCTGGTGCTACTAGGAGTACTAGTAAAGTACACATTAACATAATGTATATCCAATATACTTCTATCGACCTTGCCAGCCTTCTCATCTACCAAGTATCTAGGGTAATGCTGCTCCAGTGGTTGTTCCCCTTATTACAGAAGCACTTAGTCTCGGGTTTGGGTTCAACCTTGGGTTTCTTCACTAGAGCAGCAGCTGAATTGCCGTTTCATGAAGTATCCCTTTGTTCCCTTGCCCTTCTTGAAACTAGTGGTTTCATCAACCATCAACAATTGATGCTCCTTCTTGATTTCTACTTTCGCGGTGTCAAACATCATGAATATTTCAAGGATCATTATATCTATCCCTGATATGTTATAGTTACTCACGAAGCTCTAGCAGCTTGGTGGCAATGACTTTGGGGAAACATCACTATCTCATCTGGAGGATCAACTCCCACTCGATTCAAGTGATTGTTGTGCTCAGACAATCTGAGCACAAGCTCAACGATTGAGCTTTTCTCCCTTAGTTTGCAGGCTAAGAAAATCGTCGGAGGTCTTATACCTCTTGACGTGGGCACGAGCCTGAAATCCCAATTTCAGCCCTCGAAACATCTCATATGTTCCGCGACGTTTCGAAAACGTCTTTGGTGCCTCTACTTAAACCATTTAATTGAACTATCACGTAGTTATCAAAACGCGTATGTCCGATGTTCGCAACATCGACAAACGACGTTGGGGTTCAGCACATTGAGCGGTGCATTAAGGACATAAGCTTTCTACTGATCGCATAATCGCTACTATCAACTTTCAACTATATTTTCTCTAGGAACATATCTAAACAGTGGAACTAAAGCGCGAGCTTACGATATAATTTGCAAAAGGTCTTTTGACTATGTTCAGGATAATTAAGTTCATCTTATGAACTCCCACTTAGATAGACATCCCTCTGGTCATCTAAGTGATCACATGATCCGAGTCAACTAGGCCGTGTCCAATCATCACGTGAGACGGACTAGTCATCATCGGTGAACATCTTCATGTTGATCGTATCTACCATACGACTCATGCTCGACCTTTCGGTCTTCGTGTTCCGAGGCCATGTCTGCACATGCTAGGCTCGTCAAGTTAACCCTAAGTGTTTTCGTGTGTAAAACTGTCTTACACCCGTTGTATGTGAACGTAAGAATCCATCACACCCGATCATCACGTGGTGCTTACAAGCGACGAACTATAGCAACAGTGCACAGTTAGGGGAGAACACTTCTTGAAATTTTGTAAGGGATCATCTTATTTACTACCGTCGTCCTAAGCAAACAAGATGCATAAACATGATAAACATCACATGCAATCAAATAGTGACATGATATGGCCAATATCATTTTGCTCCTTTTGATCTTCATCTTTGGGGCTCCATGATCATCAACGTCACCGGCACGACACCATGATCTCCATCATCGTGTCTTCATGAAGTTGTCACGCCAATGACTACTTCTACTTCTATGACTAACGCGTTTAGCAATAAAGTAAAGTAGTTTACATGGCGTTCTTCAATGACACGCAGGTCATATAATAAATAAAGACAACTCCTATGGCTCCTGCCGGTTGTCATACTCATCGACATGCAAGTCGTGAATCCTATTACAAGAACATGATCAATCTCATACATCACATATCATTCATCACATTCTTCTTGGCCATATCACATCACATAGCATACCCTGCAAAAACAAGTTAGACGTCCTCTAATTGTTGTTGCATGTTTTACGTGGCTGCTATGGGTTTCTAGCAAGAACGTTTCTTACCTACGCAAGACCACAACGTGATATGCCAATTGCTATTTGCCCTTCATAAGGACCCTTTTCATCGAATCCGTTCCGACTAAAGTGGGAGAGACTGGCACCCGCTAGCCACCTTATGCACCAAGTGCATGTCAATCGGTGGAACCTGTCTCACGTAAGAGTACGTGTAAGGTCGGTCCGGGCCGCTTCATCCCACAATACCGTCGAAACAAGATTGGACTAGTAACGGTAAGCATATTGAACAACATCAACACCCACAACTACTTTGTGTTCTACTCGTGCAAAGAATCTACGCAATAGACCTAGCTCATGATGCCACTGTTGGGGAACGTCACAGAAATTCAAAATTTTCCTACGTGTCACCAAGATCTATCTATGGAGAGACCAGCAACGAGTAGAAAGAGAGTGCATCTACATACCCTTGTAGATCGCTAAGCGGAAGCGTTCAAGTGAACGGGGTTGATGGAGTCGTACTCGTCGTGATTCAAATCACCGATGATCCTAGTGCCGAACGGACGGCACCTCCGCGTTCAACACACGTACAGCCCGGTGACGTCTCCCACGCCTTGATCCATCAAGGAGAGAGGGAGAGGTTGAGGAAGACTCCATCCAACAGCAGCACAACGGCGTGGTGGTGGTGGAGGAGCGTGGCAATCCAGCAGGGCTTCGCCAAGCACCATGGGAGAGGAGGAGTAGGGAGAGAGGTAGGGCTGTGCCAGAACTTCGTGTATAGCTCCCATGCGCCTCCCCACTATATATAGGGGTGGAGGGGCTGGTTTCTTGCCCTCCAAGTCCATTGGGGCGTTGGCCAAGGTGGGAGGAAAGAAATCTCATTATTTCCTTCCCCACCGATTGTTATCCCCCCTTTTTAGGGATCTTGATCTTATCCCTTCGGGATATGATCTTATTCCTTCTAAGGGGGGATCTTGGTGCGCCTTGACCAGGGGTGTGGGGCCTTGCCCCCACTACCCACGTCCATGTGGGTCCCCCCATGCAGGTGGGCCCCACTCCGGAACCTTCTAGAACCTTCCCGGTACAATACCGAAAAATCCCGAACATTTTCCGGTGGCCAAAATAGGACTTCCCATATATAAATCTTTACCTCCGTACCATTCCGGAACTTCTCGTGACGTCCGGGATCTCATCCGGGACTCCGAACAACATTCGGTAACCACATACAAACTTCCTTTATAACCCTAGCGTCATCGAACCTTAAGTGTGTAGACCCTACGGGTTCGGGAGACATGTAGACATGACCGAGACGTTCTCCGGTCAATAACCAACAGCGGGATATGGATACCCATGATGGCTCCCACATGTTCCACGATGATCTCATCGGATGAACCACGATGTCAAGGACTTAATCAATCCCGTATTCAATTCCCTTTGTCTATCGGTATGTTACTTGCCCGAGATTCGATCGTCGGTATCCAATACCTTGTTCAATCTCGTTACCGGCAAGTCACTTTACTCATTCCGTAACACATCATCCCGTGATCAACTCCTTGGTCACATTGCGCATATGATGATGTCCTACCGAGTGGGCCCAGAGATACCTCTCCGTTTACACGGAGTGACAAATCCCAGTCTCGATCCGCATAAAACAATAGATACTTTCGGAGATACCTGTAGTGCACCTTTATAGTCACCCAGTTACGTTGTGACGTTTGATACACCCAAAGCACTCCTACGGTATCCAGGAGTTACACGCTCTCATGGTCGAAGGAAGAGATACTTGACATTGGCAAAGCTCTAGCAAATGAACTACACGATCTTTTGTGCTAGTCTTAGGATTGGGTCTTGTCCATCACATCATTCTCCTAATGATGTGATCCCGTTATCAACGACATCCAATGTCCATAGCCAGGAAACCATGACTATCTGTTGATCACAACGAGCTAGTCAACTAGAGACTCACTAGGGACATATTGTGGTCTATGTATTCACATGTGTATTACGATTTCCGGATAATACAGTTATAGCATGAATAAAAGACAATTATCATGAACAAGGAAATATAATAATAATACTTTTATTATTGCCTCTAGGGCATATTTCCAACACGCCGCCGCTAGCCCTCCCCGACCCCGTCCACCTCCCTTCCCCCTCCCCTTTCCCCTCCACCGTCGCCTTTCCGAGCGAGGCGATCGGGGGCTCCCTCCCCGCCCTCCCCAGCGCCTCCCATCCCCTTCTCTCCCTCCCGCCGCCGGTCTGGACCACCGAGCCTTGCTCGGGTGGTGCCGGCGGCGGCCCTGTCCTTCCCCCCCCCCCCCGCGCAGCGCCACGACTCGGGTGGCTGGCGGCGGCGTGCTTCGGCGGCGCGACTCCTTAGGTGGCGCGGTGCCGAGTGGCGAGGTGGCGGCGGCGTTGCTGCTTGGCGGCGGGGCGTTGAAGTGGCTGGTGGCGAAGCCCTCTCGACCCAGATCTGGGCCTTTTTGGGCCCCATCTGGGTCTGGGCGGGCCTGGCCGGAACTCCTTTGCGGCGGACGGCGGGGCGACTCGTGCGGGGGGTAGCAGCGACGGCGACTCGTATACTGCAGCGCGGCAACGAGGGCTACACGAGCCCGTCTCGGGCTCGGCCGGGCCTATCTAGGCCTTCGGCGCGGGGGCGAAACATGGTTTCGCGGGGGAGCTGGAGCCGACACAGCGCCGGTCGTGACCATGGGCCACTTCTCCTCCTTCCCTGTCCCCCGGTCGATTTGGTCGCGGTTGCCTGGTTTGCCCCTGTCGCTACGTCCGGTCGGTTCCCACCACGGGCGGTGGAGGTTGTCCCCTCCTGCGTGGCTGCTGTTGCTGCCGTCCCTTGTTCCCGGTTGCCTTCTCTGTTCTCGCCGGTCTCGCTTCGCCTGCCACAGTGAAACGGCGATGGGAACTGCACGGCCGTGGTGGCGCATGTTGGTGGGCGGCGTGTTTGGTGGCGCACGATGGATCGTCTGGAGTCGGGTGTGGTTGGTGGTCCGGAGAAATCCGTGTCGGCTTGTCCGGCACCGACGCAGTGACGTCTGTGGGCGCCGTCGTGCCTTCCTGAAGGGCGTCGGGTTTGCCCCTTCCCCCGCAATCCTCTACATACCGGGGGAAATCCTAGGACTTGTCCGGGCAATAGCGTCGTCGGCGTCGCGGTCCTTCTTGAAGGTGTTGCTTGGTATGCGGCGGTCCGGAGTGCTTGGAGCGTGGTGGAGTTCTCCGGTGGGCGCCTATCGTTGGCTGCATCGGAGTTGGTTGCTTTGTAATACAAAACGGGGAGAAATCCTTTTTCGTAGTATGCTGCACTTGGCCAGACCAAATGATTTGAGTGACCACATAAATACTCCCTCCGTTTCTTTTTACTCCACATAAAAGATTTGCTCAAAGTCAAACTACATAAAGTTTGACCAAATTTATATAAAAAGAATGAACATCTATAATAATAAAACTATATAGTATGAAAATACGTTTCATGGTGCATCTGATAATATTGATTTCATATTATGAATGTTTATATTTTTTTAATATAAAGTTAGTTAAACTCTATAAAACTTGACTGTGATCAAACCTTATATGCGGACTAAAAGGAAACAGAGGAAGTATTTGAAAAACGTTTACAAAAGATCATTGGTGTGGGATTCAGCTCCCAGTCATGAAACCAAGGTGATCACGGCGTTGCTGAGGTTCCCACGTATGCTCCGGTTTCAGCAAAGTGGTATTTTTATCATAGGGTAGCTAGTCGAGAGCATTTACAATTAGACTTAGCAAATCCGTCTTCCTAAACATTTTGCGGATGCGCCCAGTTAATACCAGGAGTGGGCAACTAGCGAGTAGTCAGATTAACACAGCCGCGGTGCCTATTCGAGGAAAAAAAAAGTGTTCTTGCATACAGTTTGAACATATAGAGATAATATAAGGGTCAGCTTTTTCCTTCTCTCTTTTGTTAGAGTTAGCTTTTTTTCTTCTCTCTTATTCGGTCACTGCCCGGCTGTAGATGCTTTAAGTTTGGACACACCGCACTCCGTGTATATACTAAGACTAACACAAGCTAGGTCGTGAAAGAAACCAGCTACTCTTTCCGTCAAAAAAGTAAGGAAACCAGCTCCTCTCTCCTTCTGTCATGCCATACGGTGCTAACTAAGCGATACCACGGAGTTACCTAACTAGGGTTAATATATACGCTCGGTAAAGTTAACGACTTGGCATGGGAGGCTTTAATCACAGCCCTCCCACTTGCTATAAACTGCACTTCTCCACTGTAGTAAGCCCTGCTACATTGCATTTAGGCCACTAAGTACAGAGAGGGATGTGCCAGAAGACGATTTACCAGATAATAAACATCTAGACCTAATCCGAATGTGAAGCAGTGGGAGAAACACGAGCAGCTGCTACGTAGTTGGCACCACGAAAAAGGGACAGATTGTTTTGTCTACGCGGTTGTTGCGTTCGTTCGGTCAGGCAACTTGTTGGTTAACTCTAGTGAGCAGCTTGAGGGCCTCCTTGGAAACCATGAATTTGGCCCTATGAACAGGTTCAGTGGCCTGGGATATTTTGGAGTAATCTAACCAGTCCCCTACCTTTTGGGCGGTTCTTGTGGCCAGGGACGACCGAGGTCGATCAGCTGTCAAGTTATTGTGGAAGATGCGCTCCGCTTTGTGCCTCGAATGGCTTCTTCATTTTGATATATTGCACGGCGCCATGACTGCTACCGACCCTACTACTAGTATGCACGCCAGCTGCAATGCCCCAAACAAGTGATGCGAATCATGAAGTGCCCAATTCCAAAAATGCCGTCGGCTGCACCGAAGCGATGAGACCGTGGAGACATATTTTGTCCCAAAAGATATAAGTACACGGCTAGCATAACTGGGGATCTAACTAATATCCTGATGAAAAACACATAGCCAAATCGGCCAATTTAAGGAGAGGATTTGAGAGAAAAACAAGGAGTTAATACCACTATTCATACATAAACTTGTAGGGGTGGGAACAGTTTCATACAAAAACTAAAAAACCCCACAAAACTAGCCCTCCAACTTGTCTGCTGTAACAAATTCATACAAAACCACCCCGAACTGCACACGTGGCATGCCATGTAGGCTCTGTCGGGCCCGGATCACGTTTTTACAAAGAAACCCTCGCGCTTTAGCAATTTCGCAGACAAATCCATCCCTGGACAGTAAAGCACCTGGTCGTCGCCCCCGATGCAAAGCCCTTCCAAAACCTTCCCCTTCTTTCGCCCACGTCCCATGTTCCTCCTCATCTCTGCTCGCTCCTCCTGCGAGGCGACGCCGCCGTCGGCCTCATCGGCGGCGACACAAGGCGCCATGGAGCCGCGGCGTAGGGCACCCGGCGAGTTCCCTCCTGAATACGGTAAGGACCTGCACCCGGCGCTTCCCCTGTTCCTCTGCTTCCCCTGTTCCTGCACCGGCGCACTAGGGTTTTTCAGGCCGATCATGGCGATGTAGGGTTGAAAATTGGGTCGATCTGCTCACTAGGGTTGGTTGTGTGCGTCCCCAGGGTTCGTAGGGGAACTAGTTTCCATGAGCTTGTCTAGGGTTTCTTGATGCTGATTTGAGGAATTGGGGGGGGGGGGGTCAATCAAGGGCAATGTGAGGGGATTTGATCTAGGGTTTTGGGTAGCATACATGAAAGGAGGGGTCCTTGAGGGGGTCTTTTGATGTGATTTTATTGTTTACATATTCAGAGATTATATACTATTGTTGCACTGAATTGTAGATGCAGTGTACAATGTGATATTTTAGTTCATATTTCAGCGTAAAAATGCTGACTTTCCCTGTTATGCAAAAGTACATGGCTTTTTTTAGATGAAAGTCGGCATTTTTACCATTGATTTGTGATGAAAGGGTTGTCTTTTAGTTGATATTCAGTACATAGTTGTGTTTGAAAATCATGTACAGATTCAGTTAGAGTTTGATCACTGAAACTAAGATTGAGTTGCACTGAATATATCATCTGTCAATTGTTGCAGTGACAAATGGAGAAGCTAGCCAGTTTTTCTCAGTGGAGTTTGAGCACAATGGAATTTTCTTGGGGGAATGCATAGGTGGAGAATTGAAGTTCTCTTACATTGGGTGCAGTCATGAAGCTTTTGACTACTGTCATTCAGACACATGGTCACTGGGGATGATCAAGTATTGCTTGTCAAGGATGGACTATGACCCTACAGACCCTCAAATCAAGGTGTACTGGATTTTGCCAGATAAAGACTATGGTGATGGCCTGCTATGTGTGGACAATCCAGATGTTATAGCTGCTATGGTGAGGTCCAGCAGAGAAGCCAAGACATTGGATTTGTTAGTTGATGAGGAGAACAAGATTCAGACATTATATCCTGAAATCATACTAAAGGGATGCCCAACTGCAGATGGAAATGAGGATAAAGAACAAGGAGAGGATGCAGATCATGATGCAGAGAATGCAGAGGAAGGAGAGGATGCAGTGGCAGATCATGATGCAGAGAATGCAATGGAAGGAGAGGATGCAGAGTCAGATCATGATGCAGATGCAGACGATGCAGATAATGCAGTTGAAAACAATGATGGAGAAGGAGAGTTGAATGAAACTGACTCAGACTTTTATGAGAGTGACTATGATTGTGAAGATGGAGATGATGATTTGTTTGCTCAGAATGTGGACAAATCATTGAATGACAACAATGAAGAAGAGGAAGAGATATTTGAGGAGGAAGATCCACTAGATGATGATGAGCTCAACTTGTCAAAAGATGAGTTGGAGAAGTTGAAATATACATTCAGAACATTCAATGCAGAAATGGACATGAGAAACCCAATCTTTAGGGTTGGGCAAGTATTTGGAGATATGAAAGAGCTAAGGGAAGCAATCACTGCATACACAGTCAAAAACAGAGTGAAAATCATCAAAGCTAGAAATGAGGCAGAGAGATTCATTGGTGTGTGTCAACCTGATTGCCCTTGGAGGTTGAAAGCATCTAGAGACAATAGAACAGGAAGCATTGTCATCAGAGAGTACAATGGAGAGCACACCTGTCAGAAAACATGGGATTCCAAGTGCTTGACAGTGAAGTACCTGACTGAGATATTTATGGATGAGTTCAGAGACAACAAGAGCATGGACTTGGGTACATTTGGAAGAAAAGTTTAGCAAAAGTTCAAGCTTAATCCAGTGAGAATGAAGCTTGGCAGGGCCAGGAGTGCTGCACTTAAGATCATACATGGTGATGAGAAAGCACAATACAGCCTGTTGTGGGACTATGGACAAGAACTGAGGAGAAGTAATCCAGGGAGCAAATTCATTGTTTGCACAACCAAAGTGAAGGAAATAGGTGATCTGCTTCCAAAAGATCACCTATCTTCACTATATTGGTCCTATGATGCCTGCAAGAGAGGTTTCCTGAGGGGGTGCAGGCCAATTCTATTTGTTGATGGCTGTCACCTGAAGAGCAAATACAAGGGTGTGTTGCTTACAGCTGTTGGGATTGATCCCAATGATTGCATATTTCCAATTGCAATGGGGATGGTGGAGGTGGAGTCAACTTACTCTTGGGAATGGTTTCTCACCACTTTGAAGAATGATTTAAACATCATTAACACCTCCCCTTTCACTATAATGAGTGACAAGCAAAAGGTGTGTTCCATTTGTCCAAACATGCTGCTGTTGCATATTTCCATATGGTGCTGTTGTCTTACATGTTTATGAACTAATTTTGCAGGGTTTGATCAATGCTGTTGAGAAGATATGGCCAGATGCAGAATACAGATTCTGTGTTAGACATCTTTATCAAAACTTCCACCAGAAGTTCAAAGGAGAAACACTGAAGAATATGTTGTGGGCCATTGCTAGGTCAACTAATGTGGACAAGTGGACCTTGAACAGAGAGAAGCTTAGGGCACAGAACTTGGAGGCATATAATTGGTTGGATGGCAAGCCCCCCAACCAGTGGGTGAAAGCATACTTCAGAGATTTCCCCAAGTGTGACATTTTGCTGAACAACATGTCAGAGGTGTACAACAGGTAAACTTCAGTTAGTTCACTTTTCTAGCAAACAAGTTATGTTATGTTTAACACATAAAACTTCAGTTAGTTCTGACAAAACTTTACTATATATCTCTTGCAGCTACATCTTGGATGCAAGAGAATTGTGTGTTATATCAATGCTAGAATGCATAACACATAAAACTACTGTGAGGCATGACAAAAAGTACAAAGAAGCTTCAGAAAAGTGGACTGGACTTATCTGCCCCAAGGTTAGGAAGAAACTGGACAAAAATGCAGAGTACTCAGGTAACTGCTTTCCAACACATTCAGGACTTGGAATTTATGGTGTTGAATCAGGCAACAACAAGTATGTTGTGGATATTCCAGCAAGAACTTGTGATTGCAAAAAATTTCAATTGGATGGCATCCCTTGCAATCATGTGATTGCTTGTTGTAGAGCTGATAGGATTGACCCTGAAACATTGGTTCACAAGTGCTATAGCATAGAAAATTATCTAAAGGCATATGGGCACAAGATCATGCCTATGAGGGACAGGAAAAGCTGGGAAAAGATGAATGGTATTCCCATCCACCCTCCAGTCTTCACAAAGAAAATGGGCAGGCCAGCAAAGAACAAGAGAAAGGCACCAGAAGAGAAGAAGAAAAAAGATGGAACTGTTTACATCAACAAAAAAGGAGTGGCCATGCATTGCTCAGTGTGTGGCAGTGCTGACCACAACAAGAGAGGACATGCCAAGTTTATGAGGCAACAGGAAGCTCAATTAGAAGATGATGATGAAGTAGAAGATCCTTCAATTCTGCAGGTTAAATCAGTGATTTCAGTTAACTGTTTTTCTCTGAATTTGGACTTTGAACAGTGATTTCAGTTAACTGCATTTAAGTTCATTTATGTTACTAACATGAATTGTTTTCTGACTATAGGATATTATGCCAACAAGACTTGATCCTAGGCTTGATCCTATGAATGACAGAAGCAGTATGGTCTACACCATAGGCCAGGAGGTGCACCTTTAATATTACTGTCTTTCATTTTTAGTTAACTGTTTTTCTCTGAATTTGTATCTGCATTTCCTTTTCTCATTTTGTATCTTCCTGACATTTTGTGATCCTGCATAGGAAAGGGCATATGTGAGCACTTGGAATCCTCCTGGGCCACTTCCTGAAGAGTCTGCTTTTGTGGTGCAAGCTAGGGATTCTATCCCTCCCAGAAGAACCACAACCACAGCCACAACAAGTGTGAGGGGAAGAGGAAGAGGAAGGAAGAAAGCTGCAGCAGTACCACATCCAGATGAGCCAGGGTCAAGTGCAACTGGAGGAAGAGGAAGGAAGAAAGGAAAGACAGTGAGATCTGGCACTACAGAGAGAAGAGGATCTTCTGGGAGTAGAGCAAGAGGCAGAGGAGTGGCTGGGAGAAGAGACAGGAGGGAAGCTAGCTCTTATCCAGCATACAGCCTCATGTTTGGTGAAGATGGAGCAAGGGGGGAGCCAATACCTGATCTCAACTTAACTAAAGAAATTCCAGTTTCTCAGAATGCACCTGGGGTTGACATTTAGATGTCTGTTTAGTTCATCAATGAACTTCATGCTAAACTGTAGAAGTTCATATCTGAACTTGATGCTAGCATTTTTCATGTAATACCAATTTTCTGTTGCAATGACAGTTAGACATGTAGTGAACTTCATGGCCATGTACTGAAGAATTAAAAACATCTGAGTTTTGAATACCAGCACATTTGAGTTGTTTGTGCATTACATGAAAAATGTTTGAATGCACTGAATGTGCATTTGCTGAATGTACTAAACTTGGACGCATTTGCTGAACTGAATTTGGTGAAATCCCACAATTAAAAAATAAACAAAAAATTGTTTGGTTTGGGTCTTGAACCTAGGACCTGTGGGTAAAGAAGTAGGATGCAATGCCAGTACGGTAAGAGTAGGAGCTTGTTAGTTGTAGATGCAGAAACTTACTTCTACTCTTGCAGTCGCCAACTCCCACTGTGGACGGTTCGCGTTCCCAGTCGCCGCATCAATAAATCCACCGCTCCGCCCACCACTCCCCACTCACCACTCCCCACACACCTACCGCGTCGCCTCCTCTCCCCACTCACCACCGCCGGCCACCGCCGCCATGGCGAACATCGAGGGCTGGAAGCTCGCACTGGAGGATCTGGCCGGCAACGACCAGTCGTTCCGCGCGTAGATTCGAGAGGTCTGCACCTGGTTCACCACCCCGAAGATGATGCTCATGCATGCGCGCGGGTTGGCCAAGCAGCTGACGGACGGCGAGAACGCCCGTGCCTTCCCCACAGGCTGCAAAGTGCCGCCGCCGATGTTCCTCGTCTGGGCAATGCGTGAGGGCATGCTTAGCATGGATCCGTACCAGCGAGCTAGGTGGTGGATGTACCGCTCCACCACCTCTCTGGCCTCGGTCCCCCTCGACGACGACCCTGCGAACATCGTCGGCGTCGTGCTCGCGCTGCCTGCTCCAGTCAACCCTGCGGACTACGCCTCTGACGACGACCTGAAAGAGACTGTTGTCATCAGTGACGACGACACAGATGCGGACGAGGTTGTGCTCGTTGCGCCGGTCGCCGTTGAGGGTGGCAGAAACATGCCCATCGACGTCGAGCTCCTGCCGGACGTCGAGCTCCTGCCAGAAGAGGTGAAGGTTGAACAAGAAGAAGAGGTGAAGGAGCCAGAGCAAAACAAGAAGAAGGCGCCTCTGAAGAAAGAGGTGAAGAAGGTGCGCCGCTCCATCCGCCTGCAGCAGCTCAAGAACTGAAGAAGATGCAGAAGAGGTGAAGATGCAGAAGAGTAGTTAGGTCTGCTGATCTATATGTTGGCATATAAGTTATCTATTTTGAGCAGTCGATGTTGAACTGCTGTATCTTTGGCAATCTAGTGTTGATCTGCTGTTGAACTGCATGTGCCCATGTTGATCTGCTGTTGAACTGAATGTGCCCATGTTGATCTGCTATTAATTTGCATGTGCCCAGGTTGTCTGCTTATGTTGTGCCCATGTGCACACATCCTAAAATAGAATGTACTAGGTGCTCACTTTGTGCCAAATATGCCAAGTTGTACTACCTGAAGATCCCTGGGCCCCTTCCAAATGGTTAACTTAACTGAAATTTGCACTGTTAAGTTAACTGAATTTTGCTTAAGTTAACTGAATTTTGCTTAAGTTAACTGAATTTTCATGTCAAATAAGAGAATCATTGATTTCAGTTAAGTAAACAAGCCACGGATTTCATGTCAAATAATAGAATTTTCAGTTAAGTAAACAGAACACTGAACATAGCCACTGATTTCATTTCAAGCACTGATTCCAGTTTGGAATGTTTACAACACTGAACATAGATAATAGGTAGCCACTGATTTCATATAATCAGTACAAGTAGCAACTGATAACAAATAGTTTCACCTCTAACATCACTAGTGCTACACAAAACCTCTTATCACTAGTGCTACAACACCATACAACAGTGCAGAGCAGCAGACCAAACAGGCTAACCAAATTTCCCTCCTATCCCTAGTTCTGATCTCCTTCTTGTGCTTCATGATCATGGCCTTCCTTTCTTCCTTCAGCCTCATAATTTCAGCATCCTTGTCAAACACAAATTTCTGAAGAGCCACATTCTCTTCAGCAAGTTTGCCAATCACCTGCCTAGGTCTCCCCTGCCATTCTTTGTCCACCCACTTCAGATAAGCACATGTATCATAACCCTGCAAAACACACCAATTTGTTCAGTACAACAATGGTCAGATCAACATATAACAATGGTCAGATAAACAACACACTTTTTTAAACAAAAGTTGGGCACTTGACTAACCTCACGAGGACAAACAAGAAATCTACGACCATAGTCATATCCATCAGAGCAAACTCTTCTCGCAGGGTTCAGTAAATGGCAACAATGGTCACTTTTGTCACTGCCATTGAAAGCAGCATCAGGAGAGGATAGAGGTATACTCCAGTCAAATTCAGGTAGGTTTTCAGTCCCCTACCATGGCCATCAAATCAAATGTAAGCATCAGAAAGCTCGCACTCATCAGGAAAGCCCAAATTCATGGGCATCCGAACCAAATCGGCGAGGGGAAGGGGGACACGCACCTTGCAGAAATCGACATCCATGTAGCGCACCTCTCCGGTGATTTTCGCCCAAGGCTCGCCGTCCTTCGTCATGTCGGCACCGGCGAGGTCACATCCATTGAGCGGGAGAGGGTGGCTTGAGGATGACGACGCCCCTGCTCCACGGCGTCCTGCCTGCTGCTTCCCGCTCATCTCGACAGGGCGACCGAGACGGCTGCCGACGGAGAGGGCGGCGGAGACGGCTGGCGTCGGAGGGGAAGGCGGAGACGGCTGGCGGCGGACAAGGGCGACGGCAAAGGGGAGGGCGACGGCTAGGGATTTATGAATGGGGAATCGATGCAGAGGGAGAGGGCGGGGGGCTTTTTCTAAAATACACAGAGTGCGAGGGGGCTTTTGTAAAATTAAAGGCGCAGGCCAAAATCCAGCGTGGCATGCCAAATGTCGCATCCACAGTTGTTTTGTATGAATTTGTTACAGCAGACAAGTTGGAGGGCTAGTTTTGTGGGGTTTTTTAGTTTTTGTATGAAACTGTTCCCACCCCTACAAGTTTATGTACGAATAGTGGTATTAACTCAAAAACAAGGGGCGTTGGTTGCCACTTTCACCGGGGCATCAAATATTCAGACTAATGATTTAACGGGAAAAACTAAACCTGAAGCAAGCAGAGGACAAAGGTCCAAATAAAGCTGAAACTTACATCAACATCTTTCACAGCCATCCTAAAAAGCATCTTTCGCCGTCACGGGGAAGACTACAATAGAAGCTAGGCATATATAGGATAGAGAAGTAGAAAAACGATGTTGGAGCCGTTGGATCTTTAACGAGTGCTTCAGATTTGAGATGCGAGGCTAGTGTTCCTTGTACATTTTGCGAAAAGGTCCGTGTGTAAGTGCTATATACAATACCACCCTCAGCTCTCACATGCATGATTTAAAGTGCCCATTGAAGAACTCACCCCTTCTATTGTAGTCTATCTTGTGCTCAGCTTCTATTCGTTTTCGTATTTTTCTATCTTGTGCTCAGCTTCTATTGTAGTCTATCTTCACATTTTGATCGTCGTTACAGCATGATTTCGGTGAAGAGATAATTAAAAAGAAATCACCCCTTCTCGTGAAGTTACGGGGCCGTGAATAACCAGTCCTCCTCTCTTTGAAATAAGGAGCGCTTCCTGTTCTGTGCATGCACAAAGCTGAAGTAATATTTTCCTGCAAAAAAAGAAACAACGAAACTAAACTTCAATTTTCCAGAAAGTTGCACCCAAATAGGTGAGAATCTTAGTTCATCAAGCACATTTGTGGTCAGGGACCCTTGCAAACACACCATCAGTTAGGTTAACAATGATTTAGGTTTGTAGCCTTAACAGAGTTCGTCTTTGATACATCTCACATATACACAAACTAAATTTCAATTTTCTAGAAAGCCTCACCCAAATAGGTGAGAATCTTAGTTCAACGGGCACATTTGTGGCCAGGGACCCTTGCAAACACACAATCAGTTAGGCTAACAATGACTTAGGTTTCTAGGCCTTTACAAAGTTCGTCTTCGATACATCTCATAGATCTCTAGTTTTTTTTTTTGTAAAAAGAGCATCCAGGTATATCATAAAAGTTCATCAAGAAGTATAAGACACCCCAAACATAATACAAATTACATCAAGGTCCCTAACTCCACAGTATCTCTCCTTGGACTGATAGTAATAAATATATGGTGAAAGCTTAGCTCACCGGTGAACAAAATATACTCAATTGAAAGCTGTAAGGGGCAGGGAACATAGATAGGTTTTGTATGATGGTGGATGGGATTTCGGTGAGTAGATGTCGGTCGATCGGGGAACAATCAAGCTATTGTTGACACATGCTCAGGCTGTTGAGTTCAATCTCTGGAATAGATTGGGAGCTCATATTCATCGTTTAGAGCGACTAGTACTTGATAAAACGAACACTTGGCCAACCCACCTTAGCACTCCCTCCTTTGTACCGGTCGGTTTGAGGAAAAATTATTAAAAAAAAGACATCTTCTACTCCGAAAAAAGTTATCTTTTCAATAGAATTAAAAAATGTATTATTGTCAAACAATTGTTCAGGAATTAAAATAAATATTCACAACGTTTTGAAAATATTAAGACGACTTAAAGACTTCTAACAAAATTTTAAAAATGGCTGGGACTTTTAGAAATATTAATGAATTAAAATAAATGATCATACATTAGAAAGTAGTAAAAGAAAAAATATGAAGAATATGGGTAAAAAATGGAAAACCGAACGAAAATAGCCTTAAAAAAATGGGTAGCGCAAAAAAGAAAGATGACAGAAAGAAAACAGCCCACACGAGCTACTGTCAACCCCCGAAGTTGGACTGGCGCGACACACTGTCTCTGGTGCGATATAGGGCCAGTTCTTTTCGGCGATTCTTCCAGAATCGCCCCCTTTCCCAACTTCTTCCAGAATCGCCACTCCATATTTATTTTACAATCCTATCTAGTTAAGGTCTAATTAGATAGGATTGCAAAAAACATATGAAGTAGTGATTCTGAGAGAAGCTAGGGAGGGGGGCGATTCTGGTAGAATCGCCCAAAAGAACTGGCCCATAGTCATATGGGCACTATACACTTGCCAGTAGCAAATAAGCGATTGAGTTTGGGGTTGATGTACGCACATTATTACCGAAGCAGGCTTCCTTGTTCAAAGAGATTGAGTTTGACAAAATAAATGGTTTTCTATATAGTACTCAGGAGTATATGCCCGCTCGATCGCGCAAATCTTATTTGCCGCATTAGGAGGTAAACTGCGGGTGCGACTATATCTCGCTTGACGCAACACACAACGACCTCTCCCCTCAAGCGGCTGAAACAATGGGCCCGCCTCGTGCGGGAGGCCGCAGGCCTTAAAGTGCATGGTTTTTCTGTTTTCTTTCACATTTTTTCCTTTTTTGTTTCTTTCTTTCTTTTATTTATAATTCAAAAAATTGTAAATATATATGTATATATATAAATATTTACATAATATTGAGAAAAAAATGTTAAACATGTAGTTGAAAAGAGTTGTATGTGTATAGAAAAATGTATCACATGTATAAGAAAATGTACAATGTGTAAGAATAAAAGTAGACACAAAACATATATTGGAAAAATGGTAATCATGTATGCAATGAATGTTAAACCTATATAAAAAATGGTTTAGATGTATACTAAAAATTTACAATGTGTATGAAAACAATAGACATCAAATACTATATTTGAAAATTTTAATATGTATTTAAAGAGTTCAAACATGTATAAAAGGATGTTTTGGATGTATAAGAGAAATGTAAGACGTGTACGAAAAGAACTAGACAACAAAATATATATTTTGAAATAATGTTAATCATGCATATGGAAAATGTTAAATCTGTATAAAAATATTGTAGATGTATACAGAATGTAAAACGTGTATGAATTAGCAGAAATCATAACATGTATTTGAAAAAACTGTTAAACATGTTTTAATCAAAAGTTTTTGGAGTACACGGAAAAAGTATGAT